>NC_080670.1:10877030-11184030 GCF_030247195.1 Topomyia yanbarensis | reverse complement strand
TAGTTTCGATTCTGTTTTTTTTTGACATCCAAACAAGTTTGCTTCCCTTAGTATCCATAATTTCACCGCGCGTAATATACATTTACATAAAAAGTTTCTGTTTGTCAAACATGTCCGCCGCCATTTGGCGGGGTGGTTAAAGTCTTCGGCGATTGGGAATCAGTGGGATCATCCGCGAAAGGGGGACAGTAGTATTACTGGTTGGCTGGCAATTAGGGACCGGGGTGGATGAAGGTAATTAAATTATGAGGGTGGATTTTTTCTTCGGTCTGAGCAGTGCGAATAAATAATTGAGGGTTTGGATAATTGCGTGTTTGATCGATTCGTTTTTTCTTCTTGCTATTCCGCACGGTCGCTGCCTACTGTGACTGTGCCATGTACACCTTAATTCGAAGTCATTACCGGTGCCTACTATGGATGTTGGTATATGAAACAGAGAGATCGCAAGGTTGACTACTGCTAGGGATTGGTTCCATAGTGGCACTATGTTTTAAAGTACAGCGTTGTTACGTAATTCCAAATTTAGTTGAATAATTTGATGAATCTTTAATAACCTTAGAGTTGAGGATGTTGGTTATTCTCGGCAGGGATACCACATTGAAATCTGTGTTTATGACCAACATATTGTGGGACCGCCTCGAGATGCTCAAAATATATATCAAAATCAATGATTTCCGGCTAATTTCTCCCTAATTGTGGAATTTTGTAAAGTCAAGTACAGTCGTAAAGCTACGAGGTCATTTAACTATCAATGAAGACATAGTCGACATTTTTCAATCCCAAAACGCACATTTACGACAAATCCTTAACAGCCTGTTGCAGAACTATTCCTGGCTTGCTTCGATGAAAATCAACTATTTTTGGTGAAACTGTTTGCAAATGCAATTGCTTCCCCAAATATAGGTTCAAACACAATTGCAGTAAATGTCCAAAATTTTGTTTCAACTCTTCAACACGGTTTAGATTGAAGTTCAGAACGATTTAGCGAACGTAAAAGATTTAAGTTAATCTTGCAACGCAACAAGAGAACCACTAAATCCATTTCCTTAATTCTCAATCTAACCGAATATTCATGTCATTTCAGAATTGATGGAATCGAGCCAGTAATAAGGTTAACTACACGACACCAGTTTCCTGTTTCATAATTCATATTGGAGTACTTCATATTCTTAAAAAATGGAGTCTTGAAAAGAAATCGCACTGCAGCAGATCATGGAAGCGCTGAGTCATTTAAAAAAATGAAATGCATTTGAAAGTAATTTAAGAAGAAAGGGATGTCGACTTTCAGTTTAGTCGTGTAGGCTGTAGGCGAATCTTCGTTCGCTTGATAAGTAGCGTCTTTCATATTTAATACATTGTTCCTTTTTTCAGATCACAAAAATGGTCAAACTGGAAAAAAAATCATGAAAACAGACAACTACGGATTGACAATGGTTCAAATATAGTGGAAACCATCTTCGATACGAGTTGGAAATAGTCGTTATTGAGAAATCATTACTGTATGTTACTGACAGAATGGCGAAGCTATGCGTGAAGTCTACTCTACTGAAGCAAAGATCAACAGATCCTCTGAGCTGCAGCACCTTATAAAAATTGAAATTCGTTTGAAAGATACTCAGAAGATAAAAGTTTCGTTACCCAGCATCATCGCCATATTGTAGGCTATAGACACGCAAGGTGTTATTCGTTCATCTGGTAAGTAGCTCCATGCATACTAAATTGATTATTTTATTTTCCAGTCCACAGAATTGGTCGATATTCATGGAAACAGCAAACTACGGATTGATTGTTCTAATATTCTCCGAAACATGCGGAAACCGTTCAAATATAGTGAAAACCGTTTTTAAAACGAGTTTGAAATAGATATTATTGAGAAATCATTACTGTATGTTATTGACAGATTGGCGGAGCTATACCTCTGAATCGGAGACCACCAGCTCATCCTCTGAGTCGCAGCAAAATGAGACACCAACTTATAAAAATTGAAATGTATTTGAAAGAAACTGAAGATAAAAGTGTCGCTACCTAGCATAATCGTTAAATTGTAGGCAAGTAAGTGGTTATTTGGTCACTTGATAAGTATCTTATACTATTTTCAGGCGTTAGAAATTAAAGAAAGTAATGGAATTATTGGTCGAATATGCATCGTTCACTGCACAAACATGCTTCGTGACATTTATCCATCACAATTTAAAGTCTACACAGAGACCAATGAGAAAAGGCCCATCGGAGTTGGATACCATTCTCATTTTGGCGCAAAATCCTAGTATAAAACCAAAACACAGTAGATTTTCTAATTTTTTTTCACCAAATTCAAAGAGCTCTTCCACAGCAATGAATGCTCAAATGCGCCATTCTATATTCGAAAAAGTAACGCAATAACAGGCTATTCCGTTCAATACAGTAGGAGTTATTGAGGGTTAAAATTTTCTTGTAAAGTACTTGTAATTTTAGGGAGCCACGATTTGTGGTGAAAAATTTCGCCCTCAACTACTTCATAAACAATAATTAACTGAAATAGCTCGATCGATCAATTTTCAACTTAAAATTGATACAAAAATCAAACCCCCTATCTCACCATTCGCGAAAAGTGCTGCCATGACCGACCACATGACCGGACCGTAACTGACTGTCACTGCCAGTCATATTTTAGCCCCCACGTTTGATATTTGATCACCGCTGATGCTGCTGCCACTGCCGGCCACCGATATGACAAATGCAGATTAATTAACCTTTTTTTCTTCCACGCAACGGGAAACAATTTTTATTTCAATTTTTCCCGCTGATTTCTTTTGTTGGCAGCAAATTATTAATCGTCAAATCCGAGCGCAACAAAAAAATTAATACCGTTCGAAAGGGAAGCAGGCTGTCACTGGCAGCCCGGATTGAATCTCCCTTCCTCTGTCACACGCAAAATTATTCAAACCCTCTCGCTTATCACGTCATTGGAAAGTTGGGTTGGGGATTGGGAAATCGTCCCGAAAGTTGTCCTGCTCAAAAACTTGATGTTTTGACTGTTCCTGTTGTTGTTCCCTGTAAAACTATAAAAAATCTGGTTTCGCTCAGTGCGAGTACTGTCTCACAAAAATCATCATCACACGGTATATTATAAAAATCAGACTTTCTGATCTATCTCTTACTAGCTGCTTCTTCTGTTTTTAAACACGTTATTCTTTGGGAATTGGGATGTGGGACAGTCCAAAAAATGCGATTTTCTGTTTTTGTTTTCTTTTGTTTGTTGGATTTGTTTCAGCTTAGGCGGTTTCTACTTGTGTTAGGAGGAGGGGTTTCCAGATTTTTACAAGAGCCTATTTGTCGATTGTCAAAAAACTTCCGTCTTAAGAAAAAATGTTTTTTATCACTCCACTGTACGTTATCCGCGATTTTCCTTCCTTTAAATCATCATCATCATCATCATCTTGTGTTAGTTTTGATTCTCCGTTTTTTTGTTTTTCTTAAAAGACTTGCGTGAATAAAAATTGTTAACACTTGCCCAATGCGTTATCTCTTTTAACTATGATAATAATATTTGAACTACATTTCCACCCTACATTCCCGTTGACGGGCTGGGGGAAGGGGGGGGGGCACCTGTCGTCGTCACATTCTAACCTAGAAACGTACGCGAGCGCCACAGCAGCAGTGCCTCCAGTGGCAGCCGCTTCTATGAGCTATCGTCGGCGGCCGTCGGCAGTTTGCTGGTAGCGAGCCGGTGCGATAGAATCTGATGTTCCGCACTAGCCGGTTCGTTCCGGCTGCTGCTGCGTCCTGGTTGCTGTGATCCTCCACCATCGGGCAGCAAACCGGCGCCATTGTGTTGATCTTCCATCGGTGTCCTCTTGTGATGGTGCGCCACGGACATCGATGTGAGATCCTCACGTAGTTTGATCAGGTTCTCGACCGCTAGGTTTCCTTTGGCCAGCAGTTCCGCGCGGTGGCTTTCAAGCATGCTATCGGTAGAGGTATTCAAGTGTCGCTGCTGTTGCTGCTGGTGGTGGTGTTGCTGTTGTTGGTGGTGTTGTTGCTGGTGGTGATGGTCGTTAAAGCTGACGGATCCGAGACCCGCTGGAAGGGACATCGGCTTACTGCTGCCCGTCGATGAGGTGGACGATGCACCGGGACTAGCGCGCTCTCGTTTGATGCTTTCCGAAAGGTAGTTGAGCGGACTGGTGGCACTGCGCTTAGCACCGACCCTGGCAAGAAGGGCTGCAGACGGATCGTCCGAGCTGCTGGTCGACGTTCGGAGGTTATTGGTTTTCATCAGCTGATCGAACAGGGCTCCGTGAGGCATCTCGCCCGGTTTCTTGTCCAGACTATGTCGTATGATGTCATCCAGTAGCGAACCGTTTGTACTGGTTCCGTCGTATATACTTTCGGCTAGTTCACGTGCGGTTTTCGGTGTACCGGTTCCGCCACTGTTACTGCTGATGGTGGGGACTTTGTTACTTTGTTGATCCTGAAACCTTTGCATCATGGGCGACGCGAAGATGTTATCACCGGAAGTACCACTCGATCCGGCGCTGGACCCAGCTGATTGTCGAGCAAAATCCATCGGGAGTCCGGAGAAGCCTGCAACCGGGTGTTGCCACAGGAATGGCGACGAATAAGACAGTTGAGAAGCCATCGCGGGATCGAACATCGGCATCTTCAAACCACCATTGGGCGATGCACTAGGATACTGATTCTTCAGTTGCTGTGACTTCGAACCGGAACCTAGTCCTAAATTTTTACTCTTATCCATGTTTCTCATGACGGAACTACCACTCGCTCCCAAATCGGACTTGAGCCCATCCAAACCGGGTTGGGGTTTCGGTTCCCGCTTTCGTGGCCGCATTAGATGGCGTTCCTTCACTTTGTACTCCAGCGTCGAATGGGGCACACCGTAATAGCTTCCAGCTCGATGCACCGACATTTCACCACGTTGCACAGCCTTGACCGCTTCCACCAGGCTATCCCGGTCGTAGTTCCTGTACTTCCCACGCTTCGGTCTGGTCCCCTTGCCACCGGTGCCAGTATTGGCCAGCTGGGCAGCCGTTAATTGGGTGATATTCGGATTACTTCCGAAGCGGGAAATGTCCGTTCCACCCAGATTCTTGATGACCGATATGGTTGGCCGCTTGTACTGTTCCATCGATTCCATTTGCTGCTTGAGCAGATCCGATTGATGATGCTGTTGGAAGTTTTTGCTGATACTTCGCGCGATCACGTCATTGATTGACAGCATCGATTTGCTGCCTAGAAGGTTGGGAGGAGACTGCGAGTTGCTTCGGGGCCTGATTCCCACCGGGGGTGATATGACGGACATGTGGTTCGTGGGTTGGGCAGGTTGTGCTTGCTGTTGAGGCTGCTGGGGACTAGTTGTGTGTACTGACCTTGAGCTGTTGCTGTTAACACTAGGCCCTGGTGCTCCAAGGCCTCCACTTACCAAGCTACTAAGGTCACGTACCGTTGTAGCGGAGGTGGGTGGTGATGGTGTTGAAAGACTGTGATGGTCGCCATTTTTACCGACCGCAAGAAGAGCGGCGGCCGTCGTTGGCATTGTTGGAGTACTGCCCGGAACTGGTTTGTAAGAGGGGATTTTCAGTATAACTTGGGAGTCATCACTGCCTCCATCGTTCAGGTCCAGGGAGGAGGTTGTCTCCGGGGTGCCGGATGCGGTTCGAGGTTTGTTCTGCTGTTGGGCCTGCAGGTAGGGTAATAGCCTGGGATCGAATGGTTGACCGTTGTTTAAGGTTGGAGTACTCGCACTGGGCCTCGGTTCGCTGGTGGTTGCCTTTTTGATCTGTTCTGCGATCAGCTCTTGCTGCTGGATTACCTTCTTCAGTAGTTCGGGCAATGCAGCTAGTGCCACTTGGGCGGCTGCAGCTTCCTCCGGACTTTTGGATTGCGTGACCGTGTTGGTTAATCCCGGGATGCCTCCTGCCAACAGTAGGCTCTGCAACTGTAGCAGCAGATTGGGATCGATCAAACTGTTGGCGGCAGCCGCGAGGGGCGATGATTGAGGTGGTACCGTCGGTTGAGGTGTTTGCGACTGTATCGGTTTCAGCAGCGGCGGTTCCGGTGTTCGCTGCTGCTGCGGTGGTGTCGATGGGTTCGAACTCGGTTCCGGTTTCGGTGTACTGCTGCTGCCCCGGTACATCCGCAGATACGCCTCGGCAATAGCCTGCTGATTCAGCTTTATGTGGTAGGAGTCCTCCTTACCGTCGTCTTCCAGCGAATCCTTATCGTCGTCGTCGTCCACCAGGGCGGCCAGGGACATGTTGTGCAACATTTCCCGCTTGTGTTCCATCGCCAGCTTGTAGACTTTGTTGCGCAGCGTAGATCGGGGGATTCCGTACTGAACTGCAGCTCGACGGGTGCCCAGCTTACCGTTCAGTATGTCCTGTAGGGCGCTCTGCAGCTCGTCCTCGGTGTACGTCCTGCGGCCTCCGATCGGGGAGAGGCGTGGTTTTGCCCTGAAAGTAAGAAGAAGGAAAGGGAATGGTTAAAGGGATCAACGTGTTTCAATGGTGGTGATATCTTTATTCCATTTTCGGGTGGCTTATTCTTAAGTCATGAACGAACGACATTCTACTATTCGTAAAACCGGTTTCGGAACGATTTTTCGGTTTAGCATCAGTATTGCCATCTATTTCTTTAGGATTGTTATGACAAATGAACGCTTTTAACAAACTAGGAAATACATAACATTTTGAAGTACTGTTTTATTCCACCGTTTTCTTCGATTTTAACATGGCCTCATTAATCTCATACAAGTCACTAATCGCAGACATTGTAATGAGAACATTAAATCTGTATTTTCGCTATAATCTTGGCGTACTAAATTCAGAAATCAATATCCAACGTAAATTTCCTGCATTCGCTCTCCTTAACATCTGGATGCCGGTAGTGGGTTCTAATTCGTAAACTCAAACATTCGTGAAAACCGGTTTGGGAACGAATTTAGAAACAACGAACAAAGCGGATAGAAGGAACACGAAAATTTCAGCCCACCAAAGCATGGGCGTGTGTTTGTATTAGAGGAATGATGGTGAACCGAAATGGCTAACCAAAGCAACTCTCTAAGCAATAAAAGAAACCATCCGGCACCGAATTGAGGAGGAGGGGCAAAAACGAAAAAAAGTGCGTTTGCTTGCAATATGGCGTCCTTGTCTATGCCTCGTGCCACACCGTACGACAACGGACGGGGGAGCGGGGTGTGAGCGCAGCACACGAGGAAAAGTGCGTTCACGTGATTAGAACTTTTTCCACTGCTATTACTACCGCGTTCGGATTGTTTACTCACCAACCGAAAAAAAAAGACGTACAGAACGTAGCGTATACGCAATATGGCTGCGTCAGCTGAAAGGAAACATGGCCGATCGATTGGGTTTGTTAATTAGTGTGAAAAATTTGCCGTAATTCGAGCTCGGTGAGAATCGTACGGTGCCACCGATCCTTGGTCGAAAAACGTGACTCACTTTTTACCGTTTCTCGAGCGGAGCACCCGTGGTGTTTTGCTTTTAAAATCGAAAATAGCATTGTTGAGTTGGTGGATAGTAAAAAAAAATCGGCGCTACCGGGAAGGTGAGGTGAGGTTAGGCAAACAATTACTGCACAGCTTTCGGCTTTGGGAAACCCTGCCGTTGGCAAATGTTTTTCGAGGAAATTTCACTCGTATCGATAAATGCTTGTTCCACCTGATGTTCGTTTATTGTGGCAACGATTGTGCTGTTTCGCAGCTTTTTGAAGGTTCTTACAGCGAGGAATGTCAACAAAAATGATTCTTGCTTTATTTCTTCTGTGGGAAAGTAGTGTGGGAAACGATTGGTTTTAAGCTAGCTCCGCTTTTCGACAGATTACTTAGAATTCCTTGTTCGATTTCTTCTGACCCAACTGAAGTAACTTTCCAACTCCTTGTGGCACCCAGAAACAGCATCGTGCTGCGTGCAGGTCAACGACCGCCGCAACAAGTACGCGTAAATTACAAAACAAACTGAGCTACGAAAATGCCGACCAAAAGGGAACTAACGATCAACCAGATTCTAACGAAAAAAAATAATTCTACAGCTATCCGACTGCATCCATGTGGGTATGGAACGATCCGGTGTATTTCCGACTGCTGCGATGATGACGCTGCCAATGGTTGCATCTAGATGGCGTTGATAACGTCTTAAAAAAGAGTACAACGCGCGTACCCTCCATGTTTGGTGCGCTTCAATGACGATGATGAATTGCACATTTAATTATGCGCTCATGAGAACGGCGAGAGAGGCTGGGGAGGGGCACAAGGTTTGGTACTCGACGGATGGGTGTGCGGAGTGGAGTCAATGAAAAGAATTTTTTCATCGAAAGATTGACGACGACCACCAGAGACCGGTCTGCTGACTGGTGGTACGATTTTCCAATCAAAAGATTGAGCAACTGCTCGCCGGACACCCTCCCAGACCGGAGTGAGTCGTGTCTCGGATCGGAGATGATGAGATCGAGCAAGATTAGGTTGTCCGAGTACAAATTGCTGAAATTGGACACAATAGGCTAGATGGGGGAGCCGGGAAAGACGTAGACATATGTGGCCACTTTAATGGCTTCAGAGTTCTGAGAACCTTCAGGGATCACCGGGAATCCGAAAGAAATTCAATCGCCTATTTCGAGTGAGATGCCTCCCCCTCCCCGCTGAAGATCCATTAACCAAAGCGATAATTGCATCATAAAAAAGGCAGCATCGTAGAGAAGTGGCCGGCCAGCCAGACGCTGCCTGGCAAGGCCCAGGTTACTGACCATCTCAATAAATAACAGTGATTCTTTCTTTCGCGCTCCCCTTCCCGCACACATAAAAACACACATACACACCCATACGCACGAGCTTGCCATGTTTACTTCAGTGTTACCGTCTCCAGTCAGGGCCGGTTAGTGCTTCTTTTCTGGTCGCTTTCGTCGCGGTCGCCGTCATCAGGCACATATATGAAGAGATATGATAACACAAAAGTTCGGATCAAAGAGCTCACGATGGAGAGCAGGTGGAGGTGAACCGTGGAGGAAGAAGCTACATATTTACTCAACCAGCGTCATCATCGTACAGCAGTAGACACGACACAAGAGCAGTTTTGCCGCTTTCGATAGTCCTGTCACAAAAGCTGGCGAGTTTTTTTTTCACCTACTGTCGTTGCCTTCGCTGGTCCCCCTTCCTCCTACACCAATCACGTCTAGACGCGCGTCTTCTCGTCCACGCCGAATTCCTGTCAACCACTCCTCTCCCGTATGTTGATTCCACTGGTTTGCTTCTATTTCGTGAGTGTCATTCCGATTTCGGGAACGTAGAACATTCAACAGCCTTTCGGCATCGGGTTACTTTCTCCCAAAAATGCCCATCAAACGGTCTTGCGCGGATTCTTAGAACGCGCACCCGGTCACCGTCAAGCGCAGGGCTTGAGGCCACCACTTTGTTTCGGGTTACCACCACTAGGCACCATTCTGGGAAGTTTGAATTTGAGTGAATTTTCGTCATTTCGCTGCACCAGCAAGAAAACTGTAAACAACAATACCGGCCGGACTGTTTTGACTGTCACATTTAGTTATTCGGATGGAGTCAGCTTCGCTTCAGCCGCGACACAGCTTGCTGCGTTATTTTTTTCCCAGGGAGTTGGATGCAGGCTAATGAACCTGGGGTCACGTTCGACGGTGTTTGGAATTGTATGGAAATTTGACAACTGTATTTATCGATACGACGGGGTGACAGCGCTATCTCTTTGTAGTTTCATAGAAGCAACATGAGTTTCAGTCAAGTGATTTTAACAAAGAACGTTTTATTCACCTAAATTGAAGTAGGGTTGTTCTTGCGGGTTGGGCGTTCATCTTTTTAGATATGTAACACACCTATGCAATATTTTACAAAACTATAAAACAATCGAATTCAAGCAACTTTGCCGAATAAACTAGATGATTCTCTCTACTGGCGTTATGAATTTCTAAATATTTAAGGTAGGGTGGCCTTATCATTTCAGACTAGTTTGCCAACAATATCTAGTAAACGCATTCAAACACAAGTGAACTAGTTCGTACCATTCTAGAATTCTAGAAATGATTAATATTGCTTAATATACTTTGAGTCGAAATGTACCTTTAACTTAGAAGCCCAATTAAGTACCATTAAAATCCCCCCCCCCCCTCTAAGCTGATTAAATTGACGGTACTGTAAACATCTTGAAGTAATACTAATATGTATCAGCTTGAATATACTTAAAGCATCAATTATCAACAATTAATACTAATTTATTTGTAAATCTCTATATAAAGTGTCAACTAGGAAAATAGCCCTTCATATTGTATCTTTACACATGGACCTCTAACATACAAACGCTCAAGCCCTCCGCGATAATACAAACCCGGTTGCAAACATAATTATGCGATCATTCACGCATATATACGTACACGATCTCGCAATTATAAAAACGGTTCCGGCGATCCAGTTAACTCACGAATTTATTAACACTCTCTCATGTGCCAGCATACAAGCGCCCGCTCTCTCGTAATCATGAATCGTGTTCGTCCGGGAGCTTGCATTCTAAAACACGAAACTTATATTCATAAAAGAGCAAATCTCAGGGCACCATCGTTGGAGGCTAATGAGATGGGCTAACTTCATCTGAATGGTATACTCAAAATTAAGCATCAGAATGATAGTCGTAGCACAAACACTCAAAAGGCCAGTATACAAACGGCTACACTGTTATATGCACGATGTCAAACACGTGCCGTTATACACACGCTAACATTCGTGATATAAAAAACACTAATACAATAAAACACGTTAGCATAGAAACACTTGTGCCTTTCCCGACAATACAATTCTGGTCATGCATGCACACATGCAAGCACGATATTTCGCGCACACATACACCCATGTTCTCGTATGGATTAAAATGTTCCGATGATCAAGTCAATAGTTAGCACTTACGAATATATAAATGCGGTCTGAAGTACGATTATACTAACGCCTGTTCCCAGGCGACTATTAATTGGTCACGTGCGAAAGCCCCTGCCTTTGGTCCTAGCAGCTCAGATTCATGCCTGCAATCTTTGTTTCAAAAAAATATCATACTCGCTCTCTTCCAGATCTGAACCGTTTACTCAGAATCGCGGTTCGCGATAAAACCCGTTAACGTACAATCGCTCGAGTTCAGCGCGAAAATACAAACCAATCACACACACGAACATGTAATTGCGTTCATCCACGCAAACCTGCGCCTGCGAACCGTAAACATAAGAACGCCCCTGTGATTAAGTGAATGCTTTAACACTTACGAATTTATAAACGCGGTCTCAATTGCGATAACCTGCACGCGCGTGCCGCAACCGGTCACTCCGGAAGCCCCTACCCTCGGTCCTAGAAACCTGGGTCCATGCATTCAGTTGAACTCGGGCTGAAAAAAAATTACGCTCATATACGCTAGCTAACAAATTTCAGGACATTTGCCGGGAACTCTATGGGGGAGCTCGCTCTTTTCTAGGATCTGAACCGCTCACTCAAAATTAAATATCAGGCTCGCGATCTGTTCAAATATTCAAGAACCCAGAAATGCGTTACGTAAATTAATATGCAAATGTTCACACGGTTATTCAATCGTATTTATACACGCGATATTTTACAGAAACGTGATATACTATCGCCAATGTGTTCAAACACTGTAACATACAAACGCTCGAAACCTTCGCGATTATGCACCCACGTCTATGCTTGCGATTTCGCAAACATATAAACGCTCGTTGCCACGCGATATTGAAATCTACACCAAATATCACAATTAGAATCACGACCCACTGCAATTGGTCTTAAGCAGTGCTTTACTGGGTGGCCTTTCCCGTCTTGTCTGCAATTGACTCTGACAGTGAGCCCTTCCGAAGTTGGTTCACTCTCGAAGAAAAAAACAATTAAGTGCCATTAAAATATGTTTGAATGACTTTCTTCCATTGCAATAAAATCGGGCCGAATTGAGCCAGGGTTGGGGTAATTTTTAACCTTTGTAAATTTTTGCTCAAGATTCTGGTAAGAGAGAAAAATGTGTACAATTGATCAAGCTTTCAAAAAATCGCAACTTTTTTGACAAGATTCCATTCCATAGCTTAGTTAGGCTTGTTAGGTCCAAATTGGACCAAGCCTACTTACAGGATCACCTAAAAATGAGTGTCTTACTAGAGCCCTGCAAAAAAATTGATAAGAAACATGGTGTGGATGCCATCAGAATCCTGCAGTTTCCACTAGAAATTCCACTAGAACACTAGAAACTAGGCGTTGAATGTCGTCATCTGATGCACAAATGGTTGTCAAACTTGTGGCTGTTGTTGGTCACGCATTAATGACGACTATAAAAGTTGCGTCCAGCACTCCCAAACGAACAGCCCCATCGGCGAAGAAGCAAATACAAATGTAGGTGGCTCATGACCCGTAAGAGCAGAAAATATGTAAAAATAACGATCTGGGCGAAAGAAGAAATGCCTGGATCCTCACTGCCAATCTCAAATCACCTCCAACCACGTGTTTTAGGTTGTTCTGAAAAACGAAATTTTCTGTTTGTTGGATAAGTTCAGCACTGAATGGCGTAGGTGGTGAAACTGGATAAAGACAGCTTCAACAATTTTTCAGCTTCAGAAAATATTCCGCTTCACGAAAATTGAAAAAAAAATTGTTACCGATTTCGATAGCCACGACGGTGAAACTAATGAGGAATAATTTTGGAAGTTTGTTTGCCTTCGTGGTTCTTCGTGGTCAAGTTATTCCAGCTGCCTTTTTCTGCCTTTTAGTAAGTTATTAAAGTTTTTGAAGAACACATTTTTTCAATATTAATTATAAAAACACCCGTGAAAAAACATGATAATATTTAGCACTGTTTGCAACCTATTTTATTTATCGATTCGGCAATCGAACAAACTTGCCAAAATTGCCATTTCTCCGAGAATTTAGTGTCTTTGGTGCACGTGTTGAAAATATCAAAGCAAAAAACCTTTCCGAAGAAAATGTTTTGATGGGACGCCCCTGTCAAAAATGGAACTGATCTAGGTCAATCCCAAATTATCTACATCAAAACCTAAGTTGCCAAAATAATGGTCATTTCCATCCAGGATACTTTGCTGCAAACGCAAATTCTCCAGAGCGTTCGCCGAAAGTAGCATCCTGTCCACTGTACCGTAATAACTCCCCCCCCCCCCCTTCTTTCACTTATGGTGACGTCACTATATCGAACCACCACCATTCATCACGCTGTCCATATTAATTAAATTGTGTACGGTAGCTAAAGTTGAACTATTGTGGCTCCTATATTAATGGACAGAGCAGGGGGTGGAAACAGCGTAGTTGGTTAATCGATTGCCTTGTACGCAGCTTACCTGGGTTTGATTCTCAAACCTGAACATTTTTCTAACCCGAAAAAGAGACGAATAACTCTAAGGTTAAAACCTCTATAATCAGAATAACAAAATCGGAAGAGTCACTTTCCGTTAATTTCACCTCATCTGCAAATCGCCCGCCAGATCAGAGATTTTTTCGGCAAATTTTGACATTTTCTTTCTCCAGAATGACAGGCTTGGACTTGTAGATGGAGTATTCCGGTGCAGGCGGGAGATTTATCATGCCATATTCAACAGCGTCTGCATTTTGCAAAGACGTAACCCAGAACGATTTATGGTTTACTGGACAAAACGAACTGAAATCATAAGACATCCATACGTGGGTTACATCAGACAACTTTTACCGCCACTCCATTTCTTCTGATCGATAGATGGTTCTTGAAGGTTCTAATCATAGGAAATTCGGGGTGTATCGCGATGAGCGTTTAAAAAATTTGTTGACGGATGATTCACACTGATGTAAACAATATACTTTGAATTAGATTTGACAGTTAAAATGATACAAGCAAACGTTACGATTTTGTGCAAAATAATCCGTTCAACTGCAAATAGAATACACCTAACAAAAGATTAAGTAATCAGAACACATGACGAATAAGAGTGTTAATGAAGAGTGAGAACAAATAAGGGGCCAGAGTACTACCTTATGGCCCCTGGTTCGACCTTCTAGAAATGCGTAATTATTCTTGTGTTCTGGTGTTTGATCGTCCACGCGAAACGGCTTCTTACGAATATAAGAGTTTTCTTTTAAAACCCACCTCTTCGAAGAGATTTCATTCATGTATGTAGATTCATTTCACCCAGCACCCAAGACGCTGAACATAGGCTCAAATGAGAACCCAATCGTACCCGCTGAAGTCATAGCATGCAACGTGACCACTTCACGTCATCACTTGACAGCACACTTTTCAACGGATTTTCGTCATTTAGTTAGGTTATAATCACCCCCTGACTGAAGTGGGTTGGCCACTGCTGACTGGTGCGTAACTTTGTTCTAACGGTGAGCAATGTCCTTTGCCACGCTTCTACAACCGGAATCAGAACTTCCCCATCATCGAGCTGTCCTCACTCAGCCGAATGCCCCGCAGCTGGTACTCCTGACGCGACAACAAAGTACGGTTACGTGTGATCCAAAAATAGTGCCACCTCCCAACACCGTGAATAGACAGGAATTAGGACAAGTGCCTGAGTGAAAAGAATGCTTCAAAAAATCACTTTTTCATCATCCCACCTGCATCAGCGTCGTCGTCGCTCGTGTTGTTCGGTGTTGATGGGCAGCCCTTCGTCGCCTTCTCCGTATTCTAGGACCTTCATTTTTTTTTCAAGCGACACAACAACACCGGATCCATATAATCACAGGCACCCAACCAACCAAGCCAGGGCCTACTGCGATCATATACGCGCCCAAGAGATGCAGTCTTCACCAGTCTAACCAGGGCTGTGCTGTGCCGGCAGAAGTGCCACTTATTTTCCGGCTGGCGAAATTTTTTCACACAAGTCCCAAGGCTTCCCCGGAGAGTACCACTTTGGTAGCGTCTCTCCTCGCGCGCGCGGCCCCTCCCTTTTGTTGTTCCGCTTTTGCCACTCTTTCCCCGGACGGTTTATCACACCACGTGCAAATGTGCTCCTTTTCTTCGCCTTGCGAAAGCTCTTCCAGCGAATGGGAAGTCCTTGAGCGACTTCCCCGTGTCCCAGAAGGCGAACGAAAATGGCGACGGGTTTCGGGAAAGGCGAAAAAAAAATGAAACACAGCAGTGGGCTCTTCTGGCGGCACCAGGCTTTAGGTGAAATGAAAATTAATGAAAAATCACGTTTGTGCTGAGTCGACACCACCACCACCACCAACATCCCCACCCCTTCCCCCCGACATCTGGTCTGGGCTGATTCCGGTGGTGTGTTGTGTTTTGTTCGTAGAGAAAACGACGGCCGCCTTTCGGTTGGCACTGCATTTTCGAGTGAGGCAGGTCCGGGACTATGACGAAGACGACGACGACAACGACGACCGTTTCCTCGTCCCGGATGGAGCAGAAAAAAAAGTCGATTTTGACAGACATCTTCTGGTTGTGTGTTTTTTTTTTGTTTGTCAGCTTGTTTGCTGCCGCTCTACTCTTGTTTGTCAGAGGCGCTTGAGAGGTTCTTACTGCTATTTGGTTCGCACACAAGAGTTCCGCTTCTTTCAGTTGATGTCTGTCTGCGAAGCTGTTTTGAATAGGTCCGGAAGCCTCGTTTACACGTATCCGTTTTTGTTACCGGGGAGAAGCAGAGCTGAGCTCGTTTTCTAATTCGGCATTCAATACTGGTCGCACTGAATGGGTGCGTGTGAAGGGGTCTTTAACGGTGAATCGAAAACAGGCCTCATTTAGAACATGTTAATCTTCCGGAAGTCGGGCTAGTGCACTGAGTGTACGGTGCTCTGAAAATCTAGCGAAATCGTCTTAGGGCACCAGCGGCTGCTCGTTCAGTGGGTCATAAGCGCGACTTCCGGAGGGTTAACAGTCCTCTGCTGGAAGTTCTTTTTTTCTCATCTCGAAGATGGGTTGTTATAAATATTTCCCAATTACGACAGACTAGGATTGCAAAACAAATTTACACCCCCTCGGGTTGAATAATTTCAGACCGTCACTCAGAGCAGTTAGTGCTAATTAGCGAGCTTGAAGATTGATTCCGCGAATATCTCACTTACTTTCTAAGTGAGCTAACCGAAAGCCCTATACCGGGAACGTTTGAAGTAGATGAATTTTTAAAAACATGACCGCAAGGAAATACACAACAAATTACACCCGTTGCACCCATTTTGCTTATCTTACATAACTGAACTTGCGAAACGCCAACCTCCCGCCCATCCCTTCGCTAAGGCAGTAGTAGGCTATTTTTGTTCCTCGTAAGGACAACACTATATGTACGAAAGGTCCTCGCTAAAACCCGAGCCGGTGCCGAGTGTGCACGTGTGCGGAATTCGTACCCCCATCAGGCCCCCACCCTGAGTTCGAATGTGTGTTTGCGAAAAGGCACCCCGGGAGGGAGTTAGATCAGCAGAGACTACATTTGCAAACTATTATAAAACTCAACCGCACGTGTGTATGCGTGTGCTAGCCTCCCCATCGTTCCTTGCCAGTGTGGAGCTTGGAAACCTCCCTTTGTTTGGGGGAGGTGATGATTCTAACCTTTTCTAAAACACCGCCACCGTGGGTGGTAGTAGTGTGCGTTCATGTTGAAAACATGCGAAACGGTAACGGAGAACTCCCTCCTTCGGTTGGAAGCGGCCAATCTCCAAAAACCGAAAAAGCAGATGGGGCACCATTCACATACGCTGATGGGTAGCCAGCTTTCGTTCCCGTTCGGCTCCCGAGAGCAACAGTTGTTAGAATGTACAGCCCGCCTACTAGTAGTTTTCGTCGTCGGAGTTTGGGCGTTTAGGCAAGACTTTTGATTTGTTCTTTGCGAGCCCTTTTTTCGGCCAGCATTTTACGGATTGTTGTCTCTTGGTTAATGTAGATTTTTTTTTATAATTTGGACTACAGAGGTTTTAACCTTAGGATTATTAACCTCTTTATTCAGATTAGAAAAATCTCTAATCCTATGTGTGGGATTGGGAATTTGGTTCATTACGGTCAAGTATGAAAAATGTTATGCAAGTTTGAAGGTGTCGCAACAAATAGCGACTTACCTTTGAGAAGTTTCCGCGCAAATTGGACTATGGTGTAGCGTCCAGCTGGCACGTAGGAGGTTTGCCCTTGGTGCCTGACCAGCGTTTTCTGATTATATGAATCATCTTCGGTTGGATTCAGTGATATGGTTATGTATGATGGAATTGGTTTGATCGGCCGTATTTTCACCACACGAGTACCGATACGACCACCCGCGAAGTACCAGCGTTGATGGAATCCATATCCATGTCAGGGATACCATGTCATTTCTCATCATGTTACCGCGATATTTTATTCATGAGTCGGACTATTGTACTTGCAAATGACTTCTTCGGCGTCCTCGTCGTCGCCAGAGTATGGAATTGAAGTTGTGCATTCTGGCTCACGTGGTTGCTTAGTTGTACGAGGATCACGTTTGCGCCTCAGAGCATTTTTTAATTAACTTATCCTTCTCTTTTTCTATCATATTTTTTCGATTATCTCCTTTAACAACGCCTTAAATTAATATAATAATTTAAAGGCGTTGTTGAAGGAAATAATCGAAAAAATATGATCGAAAAAGAGAAGGAAAAGTTAATCAAAAAATGCTCCTAACTCACGCGAAATAACCGACGCGATTTCATTAATGATGAGCACTTTCCTTTCACACGAGCACGCAATGTTTCGAACGGAACCTTGAATTGCTTAGAGGCTAATCGAATATTGGCGCCTTCTTATACAAAGGCAATTGCGTTCTTTATGTCCTCTTCACTTCGTTTTGGCGTTTTTTGCACGAAATTATGCTCTGTTTCCCTGTCATAATAATTCAAATTTTCATTATAGTAGTATCCTAGATCGCCCCCAATCGGCTGACATATCGTGCCCCAAGCGTATGTTTCATGCTATGTGTTTCATGTATTTTTTCACAAATAAAAATATCGTAAAACCAACACAATACTTGTATTCGGTCAAAATGACTGTCTTCAACGATGTTCTATACCGTTTATCTAATTCATGTAACATAAGCGACCTCTGCAATAACATAGCAAAGATAATGCCTATTGTACTCCCATACCTGTTTGACCACATTCTACTGTATAAGATTGTTCTCTCGGAGTAATTGGACAATATGATCTGTATCATAAAAGTGTGACCGGTTCGCGGTATCTTGTTTTGTGAACTATATCACGAACACGATTTATGACTCTATGATGTAAATTTGTTGTTCAGCCCAGTTTTCGTTTTGTATCACATAGAAACTCATCAAATGAATAACGATGCTAATAGTTTTCTTATGTCTGCTGCTCACACTAATTACCTAGTCAGCTAGCAGTAGAACATAATGATATTTCATGGAAAAACCCAAATGTTGTGAAATAATTCACGTGGAAGTTTCATGACCGCGTGGAGATTTGGATGAATTTGAATATGATTAGGAATATCCTCTAAATATGACAAGCACTAAAGATAGATTGTGAATCATGAACTAGGAATGATGAACATGTTCACGAAGCTATGAATAATATTTTTGATTTTGTGAACCATTTCATGAACGCGAATGGTGAGTTATGAATTATACTAGGAATCATGAATACATGAAAATGATTTTTTGATTTTTGGACTATTCGATTTTTACCAGTTTTGAATTATGTTACAATAAGCAAAAGTTATGGCAAACATTCATTTCCAATTATAACGTAAAGGGTGTTGCGATTCAAACTTTAAACTCGTTGTTTTCTCGAAATCGAAAATGCAATGCCACTTAGTCCGGCACCGACCAGTTCACATATACACGAATAATATTTTTTATGATTTTGTAAACTATTTTTCGAGCACTGATATTGAGTCGTTGTCAATATATTAGGAATCATGAACTAGTTCACGTAGATTGAAAAGATTCATGAATAATACTCCGAGTTTCGTGAGATAGTTTACGAGATAATATGTTTTGATTTTGTGAAATAATCCACAACTTTGAAAAGTCAAATCATGTTCATGAATCATTTTACGTCGTATAGTCGAACTCAGAATAATGTTCCCAAATCTATAAATAAAATCACGAGTCAACCTTGAGTTTTATGACTTTTGTTAATTAAATTGTAAACTAGT
Organism: Topomyia yanbarensis; assembly: GCF_030247195.1. Taxonomy (NCBI): domain Eukaryota; kingdom Metazoa; phylum Arthropoda; class Insecta; order Diptera; family Culicidae; genus Topomyia; species Topomyia yanbarensis. The sequence continues at coordinate 11,164,915 of NC_080670.1, read as the reverse complement.
TCATGAACAGAACATCGATTTGGTAATGACATGGTGAAATCCGTTATTGAAGCTAGAAAAGCAAGAACAAATATCTTCACTAATAAAAGCATTATGTAGGCGTTAAGGAAGGGAAAATTGAATATAATTATAAAACACATTATTGTTCTTGGCTCTGTTTTCGTAACGTAAAAACGTGATTATTCCAGAATTCATGGCACCTTGTTCACGATTTCGGAAACAATTTTTGACGTAGGACTACGTCTTTGTTTTCGATATGAGGGTGCACTCTGCAAATTCTACAAAAATGGTATGTAACGAAAAGTGGTCCAATTTTAAACGCATATAATTCAGCCATCTCACGATAAATTTTCAAATTTTTTGCGCAAATCGCCCCGAAATACTTCTAAGAATAGATTCCAATAGATAAACCCAAAGATTTTTGATATCATAGCATTAAAAAATTAAATAATATACAACCAACGACACGACCTGAAACTTCATGAAATCTTTTGAAGAGAAAGTGTGCGAGTAATTTACCGCCAGTTACCAGTTCATTGAGTCGCCCCTCGATACGACCAAAAAATATTTTTTTCAGCAACACTTTTTGTTTATTTTATTTTCTGTTGCTGTATAGCAACCATTTTATGTTTACAGGTAGCGTTCTTTCGTTCGATGTGGAAGGAAAGACAAGCTTTGAAATCCCGCTGAATCATGTTTCCCAGTGTAATGCCGGAAAGAACGAAGTTACAGTCGAATTTCACCGGAACGATGAAGCTCCGGTGAATTTGATGGAAATGCGGTTCCACATTCCAACAGCGGAATCGGCTGAAATTGACCCTGTCGAAGCATTCCAGGAGCAGGTGATGAGACAGGATTCCGTAATTTCTGCGTCTGGTGACGCCGGTGACGCAATTGCTATATTCCGAGAGATACATTGCCTGACACCGCGCGGTCGCTACGACATTAAAGTATTCCAGAGCTTTTTCCAGCTACACGGTAAGACGTATGATTTTAAGATTCCGACGTCGTCGGTGCTGCGGTTGTTCCTGCTGCCGCATAAGGACAGTCGGCAAATGTTTTTCGTCATTTCGTTGGATCCGCCGACAAAGCAGGGTCAAACTCGTTACCACTTTCTGGTGACGCTGTTCCAGATGGACGAGGAAACAAACATCGAATTACCCTTCACCGAGGAGGAATTGAAGGAAAAGTATGAGGATAAACTTACTAAAGAGCTCGCTGGACCGGTGTACGAAGTACTCGGAAAGATTATGAAAGTCATCATAAACCGAAAGCTGACCGGACTGGGAACTTTTATCGGGTGAGCTTTTCTTTATTTGAATCCCAATCCCTAACGGCTTAAGTCGGGCTAATTTAATTTAAATATATTTTGCCTCGTTTTCAGTCATTCCGGAACTCCTGCAATAGGATGTTCTTTCCAGGCAGCTGCAGGTTATCTCTACCCACTGGAACGAGGATTCATCTACGTCCACAAGCCACCGGTTCACATTCGTTTCGAGGAAATCGCATCGGTAAACTTTGCTCGTAGTGGTGGCTCCACTCGAAGTTTTGATTTTGAAATCGAGCTAAAAGCAGGCAACATCTACACGTTCAGCAGTATCGAGAAGGAAGAGTACGGGAAACTGTTCGATTTCATCTCGTCCAAGAAATTGCACGTGAAGAACACTGGAAAGGATGGCAAAAGCAACTACAAGGAGGACTTTGCCGATTCGGATAATGAGGCTGAACCGGATGCCTATCTGGCGAGGGTAAAGGCCGAAGCAAAGGAGCGAGATGATGACGATGACGATGATGATTCGGAAGAATCGACCGATGAGGACTTCAACCCGAACCAGGCAGAATCGGATGTGGCGGACGAGTTTGATTCAAATGTGGAATCTACCTCCGATGACGACTCGGATGATGCTGGTAGCGACCGGCTACGGCCTTTATGATGTGGTTGAACGCAAGTCGGGAGAAGATAAAGAAGGACAATCCGGGAATCTCCGTCACCGAAATTGCCAAAAAGGGTGGTGAGATGTGGAAGGATTTGAAGGACAAGCATGAATGGGAACAGAAAGCAGCCAAGGCAAAGGAGGAGTATGCAGAAGCATTGAAAGCCTACAAGGAAGCAGGAGGCGATGGTGGCGGCGGAGCAAGCGAAGATGATGGTGGAAAAGCGACCAAGAAGCGCAAGAAGGAAGCAAGTTCCCCCAAGAAACCTGCTTCGGCTACGGCAATGAAGGGAAGCGGCTTCAAGAGTAAGGAGTACATCTCCGGCGATGATTCCAGTAGCAGCGGTGACGATGACAATAAGGACACTAATAAAGCGAAAAAATCCGGATCAGGGTCAGATCTGGACAAATCAGACACTAAAGATGATAAGAAGAAGGGTGGTAAGAAAGACGATAAGAAAAAGGAAGTGAAGAAGGTATGTTATCTACACCGAGATAAAATAACTATCGAAATTCATAAGAACTACTTATGACTTTGCGCCACAAGTTTCCCATATGGAAATCATAAGTTTTACTTATGACTGAAAGGAAAAGTGGCCATTCAGTCCCTATCGAATTTCATAAGTGGTACTTATGAATTTTTTAAGACATTCTTAAGAGGTTTATACGATATACCCACGTAAATCATTGAAATGCTTTATGAATTTTATATAGGAATTTCTTTGATGTTCATAGGTGTACTATATGCATTTGGATCGTAAAAAGAAATGAATACTACTTATATTTGTTTTTTTTTTCTAAGAACAAAATATTGTTAGCTAAGCTTACATTGAGTTATTTTGCTGGGTGAGTTTGAAGAAACCTGATATTTCCAAAGAAGCTCACAATCGCCTAAGTACTAGTTATGCTTCTGTTATGTCAATATTTATTTTCTGCAAAATAAACAAAATTTTATGAAGCAAAAAGTATAAAAAATGCAGATAACCATAGTTACATTGATTCCACCAACTTGAAACAGAGTGCCAGAATAAGTCCGTTTCCAACAATAGTTTTTTGTTTTTCATTTTCACTATGCTGAAATGAAATTTTCACAATAACAATGTTAAGATAAACATAAAACCCGCAAACGAATTCCATTAGCCATACTTATGAAATACATAATCGTCTAATGGAATCAATATTGTGCAGGTTCATAAGTCCTGACTTAAGAAATTCTTAAGCCTTTTTTCATCAGTGTAGTGTAACTGTGCTCGAAATGTTTTATTTGATTATTTTTATTCAACAGAAATCTGCAAAATCCGACTCGGAACCTGAATCAGAAGCGTCGGCAAGTGAATCCGCCGAGGAAGAGGAGGGAGCGGATGAAGCAAGCAGCGACTAAAGTAAACTATCGGGAGCGAAAAATGGATTCTCTTTGATCTAAATATTCTCACGTTTGCACAGTTGGATAATACATAAGTGCGTAATAGACACCAAGACAATTCAATGTAAAAGCGCAGTTTTATTTACGTTTCCGCACTTTTAGTCGCACTTATTATGTGCGCAATGCGCTATAACAACTTTAAAGTTAAACTTAAATGTTTCTGTAACGGAATTTTCGGCATGCTTTCCCTCGCGTAACTTTTCCAGTACGTCTACTAAAGATATGCTGGCTTCACTGATGGCATTAAGATGTTTCGCATCCGACATGTCAGTGACTTTATTCCAAACACTCTTAACATACTCTGGTGTAACATCATCATCGATTGATGTACGGAGAATTGATCCTTTTCCCCTAACAAAATGGACCTATGTGGCCCAACCAGCTTCACTTTCAATTATTGCCCCCGTATTCTGACAGGATTGATGACACAGATAAGCAACGACCGGAGCAATCAGTTTAGGTTCTGAAAATCAAAGAAAAAATGAATTTACTTCGCCAGTTTTAAATCAATGAAACTCACTAAGCTCATTGAACAAAACCTCTGGAAGTATTCCCTCGGTCATCCTTGACGCAGCCGTTGGAACGATTACATTGCATTGAATGTTATTTTTAGCTCTCTCGATTGCGATTGTGTTGGCTAACCCGACCAATCCTAGTTTGGCGGCACTATAATTGGCTTGGCCGAAATTTCCATAGACACCGGAGTTGCTGGATGTCATAATTATTCGACCATAGTTCTGTTTTTTCATAGTTTCATTTCAACTACCTTTCAAGTGCACATCATGAATAAGATTCCAGTCCTCATCGGAAATGCGAGCAAGACTCTTGTCTCGCAAAATTCCAGCATTGTTAATCAAAACATCAACACGGCCAAATGCTTCCATTGCAGTCTGAATAATTTTATCCCCATCCACTACGGAGTTGTAATCTGGAACCGCGGTTCCGCCAGCCGCTCGGATTTCCTGTACCACATTATCGGCTGCATTCGATTTGCCCTGACCGTGAAAATTGCCACCCAAATCATTCACCACAACCTTTGCACCGCGGGAACCGAACAGCAAGGCATATTCGCAACCTAGACCAGCACCGGCACAGGTAACGACCACCACTCGGCCATCGTAGCGCAGTTGATTCTCGTTAGCTGATACCATTTTCTCTCCGCACCCAAGCTAATTAACCTCTGGAATGAGCAAATTCGGCGCCGGGAAGCTTATTTGTTCACCAATAATCATAAAATTAATTTTAAAGAATTGAAGATTCCAACCAGTTTATTTATAGTCACAATATTGTAACCATGGGTTACTGTTATTAGAAAAAAAAAATATAGCAACAGATTCGTCAGAGCTGCTAGTTTCATGAATATTTTAAGCAAACATCAAATTTGACATTTCCAGTTACCTGAGTCACTGAGGGGTAGTCAGATTTGAGATACAGTTTCGGAATGCAAGTGTCTAGTCGTGTCGTTGATACAACCTTGTCAAAATATCACGCATTAATACCCAGAAGATAGCGCTTCCCAAGCCCTGTACGACGGATTGGTGTACCTAGCGCGCAACGCTTCTATGAATGACGTCATCATCGACTATTTAAAGAACGGACTTGGCCAGACACGCTCAGTTCCCTGTTGAACGGCTGGCGAAGCAGATCACCGCTGTAATGTTGCCAGTAAATTTTTGGTTTAACTAGCACATGTATTTGCTATTTGCGCTTGAAATTAAGTAATGTAGTGGTAGTAATAAGCTTCCCATTTTGGTTTAAACGCAAGGACAGTTTTTAAAACAGGATTTAATTAATTAGTTTAGCTCATCTAAGCAATTTTATCAATTCTGTAATTTAAAAGGAATTTTACGGAACTTGGTGAATTTGGCCCCACTTGCAACTGGTACAATCAACCTGCACAAAGTGTTGCATAACGCAGGGCTGTTTTTGGAACAACATGTGTTATCATTCAGCCCTTCGCTATGCAAAATCACGATATTATGACAGATGGGCTAAGCGCGGCCGTTCCTTTCAATCGGGAAAGGCCGCGTGGAATTTTGGTGAAATGCGCTAATAGTGTCGTGGTGGTACTAGTTGTCTCTTTCGCTCTACCCATCATCATCAGCGTTGACTCATTTTGCATTATGCGCTTGGGTTCAATGTTTGTGGCGAATGTGTTGGTAGGTAAGGGAACTGGCGGTAAAATGAACACGTTAAGCTAAGTCATTATTTTCTAACTAATAAGTGAATGAGATATTACAATCACATTATATGTTTCTTGTTAGACATGTTCTGTACATATCTGGTAAAAATACTTCGTCATAAACACATTTTTTCAAACATGATTCTTGATTTGTAAACATGTCCAAAAATGAGACATGTTAGAGAATGAGTAAAATGAACATGTGGCGGTGGTAAAATGAACAGCTTCTGGTGACCTGCAAAATGTCCTGTATGTATGCAATGCGCAGTGTTGGAAAGCATTTTCCGATCAATGCTAATATTCCAACAAATCATGAGCTTTGCATAGACACAGGGCATTTTGCAGAAAAAAAAATTGTCACGGAAGAATTGAATTTTCATGACGTAATATTAACCATTTTACAATCCTGTGGCATCGAAACACATCTACAAACTTGGGGTTATCCATGGGTGTTTGAACTTTTAGGATCTGTTTGAGAACAACTAGAAAGCTTGGTCTATACATGAGATGTGATTATATTGTCTAAAATTTGATTTTTCTTCACCGGTCCGGGTTTTTTTCCCACACACTAAGTACTAAGAAAATAAATATTTTACATTAAGTAGTATAGTCCTACGTCTACAGTTCGTGCAACCCCATAGGGCTGCCCCTTGTAGTTTTTCCATGGAAATCCAGTCTATGGCATGTTGTCTAGTCTAGCCATATATGTGCCTCTGTCTAGACCTCTAGTTCTGTTTATTTCAGTGTAGTTCACTCTAATATATTCCATTCTAATTTAATGTCGACCCAGTTTAATCTAATCTAGTCCAGTCAAGTCTATTTTAATCTTGCCCAGGCTGTTCTAGTCTAGCATAGTATGGGCTGGTCTAATTCAGTCCGTTTCAGTTCACCAGTTCATCTACTCCAGTCTAATCTGGTCCAGTATAGTTCTATCCTGTCTAGTTTAGTCCAATCTGGCATAGTGGGAAGGTATGCTGCCTTATGATAGTACTACGATAGTCACAAAAATACCGATATTTTCAAGCTAAAAGAGGCGAAATAAAAAAAGTTCACACAAATATTTTTACGCTCTCAAAAACTGTACGCAAACCGTTTCGAGCTCTTTGTAGAATTACGAAAAGGGATCATCCATAAATGACGTAGCATTATATGGGGGAGGGGGGAGTTTTGTATTTTGTGATGATGTGTGATGACAGGGGGGTAGGGGGTCATGTGCATGCTACGTAGCTTTTTTAAAGGGGAAAAACTAACATCGTTTTTTTTCAATTTTACGGGGACAAGGGGGGGAAGAGTTACCGTCAAGCTACGTAATTACTAGGGGGGTACTTAGAGGTTTGTGACGAAATGTTATGATGGGGGAGGAGGGTGTTAAAAATCGCTCAAAAAATGCTACGTCATTTATGGACGGTCCCAAAAGGCGGTGCCGGTACTGGTGGTTTAGCAGGTGTCACTGGTTGGACAATAGTAATGTGCTGATTGTTTACCGTACTGACACGTGGGAGTCTGATTGTCATAAGTACACAGCGTACTTTGAGAATAAGCAGATACAGGTTCCAGGGTCTGGGAAGCTTCTGGAATTAATTACTTCCAAGCAGCACGACCTGCAGGTTCTCTCATGTACCGGCTTTCGAGCTAATTCTACAGCGGGTTCAAACAGCGTAGGGCTTGCACCAGTGCAACAAGCTCTGTACCAGTAAAGATAGATAGCTGGTGTCTTCGCCAATATTTCTACTGCCAAAGACACCATCTCTGTATTTATTCGGCTTAAATGAATAATTTTCGGATCAAAATATTAAATTGTTGATTATTTTTTCTTTTAAATTCTGTCCCAAGGATCTTATAACATTTTTCTTGTACTTCCCAATGCATATTGAGTGGTCAACCCATTTTCGCCTGTTCAAGATTGATTTGAGTATCAAGTAGGCAAACTTTTCATTTAAAAGAACGAATAAATCGAAAACTGTTCAATGAATTGCATAAGTCTGTTCAGCCAAGTTATGTATTTTATTGATGATAACAGCTTCTTGAGCACTTTGAACCTTTACAAATTCTTGGTAAACAGTTCACCGTCGCCAAAGTTTCTTGTAGCAGTATTCACTACAATCTTATGGAAGACACTAACTCGCAATCTATAACTTTACGAGAAATAAATTCTTCATCTCACTTTCAGGAGAAAAAATCATCAATTTGCTTCCCTGAAAAGAAGGGGCGATTCATTGTCATAATTTCTTTCTATGATTTAAGTAGCAATTTGTAAATGTTGGTTGACCCTAGCTGACAGGGCGGCCAAGTTGTTTCAATCAATAATTTCGGTTTTTCGTAATAAAACAAAAACGGAAAATGGGGTGGGCGTAGCGTAGTTGGTAAATCGATTGCCTTGTACGTAGCGCACCTGCGTTCGAGCCCGAACCCGTACATAGAGTTAGAAATTTTTCATAAGAGATTTTTCTAACACGAAGAGGTGAATGACCTTTAGGTTAAAAGCTCTATAATCGAAATAAAAAAGGGAAAACAAATAAATTAAGTTTATTTGGCCAAATTCCCCTCTGCAACTACTACTTATATGCTGATGATGAGTAGGCGCATGGTTCTTTTTCGTCGGTCGAATTTTCCTTTGATCGTTCCTGTTGGCTTCTATTCAGGAGTTGTGTTAAACAATCTGTTTTTTGTGTGTGTGGTATCCAGATGAAGGCTTCTGTTTGAACCGCTCGTCGGCCAAGTTTAAAATGGACGGTTTACTGAGTCGGTGTTTGGTTTTTCGTAGGTAAAGAATTTTGAGCAATTCGAATCAAGTCGTGGATTGTCTATCAAACTGAATTTTGATTTAATTAAAAAAATTTAATGAATTTTTTTTAATCATATATTATGTAATTTGTACTGAATATATACTATACATCCGGATAAAATTTTGGAATTGTGCGATTATATAGAAAACTTGAATATGGACAGGCATATCGTAGTTGGCAAATCGATTGCTTTGTACGTTGGTATTTGACTTTAGTATATTCTTATTTGTATATTGCACTTGGACACTAGATGAAATTAGAAAAGCTATGAAGGAGCTGAAAAACATCAAAGCTGCGGGAAAGGACCAACTCCCGGTTGAACTTCTTAAACACGGCAGTGAGCAACTATATGCAGTCCTACACCATATTATGTTGAGGATATGGGAGGAAGAAGTGCCTGCTAATTGGATAGACGAATACCAAGCCGTGAGGGCCAATCAACGACGGATCAAATGTTTAACCTAAGACAAATCCTCGATAAATTCCGGGAGTACAACTTGCAGACACATCGTCTGCTCATAGATTTCAAGGCTACGTACGATTCAGTGAAACGAAACGAATTATGGTAAATTATGCTAGAACATGGTTTTCCGGCGAAACTAATACGGATGAACAGCTGGCCCTGTCGAATCTACTGTTCAATATAGCGCTCGAGGTAGCGATTAGGAAAGCTGGTGTGCAGAGGAGTGGTACCATCGTCACACAATCGCACATGTTTCTGGGCTTCGCGGACGATATTGATACTGTTGGGATCGATCGACGTGCCGTGGAAGAGGCATTTGTGCCTTTTAAGAGTTAGACAGCGAGAATTGGACTAGTACAAGTACAAGGTCGCAGGTAAGCAACGTCGGTAGTAGTATTCGAAATTGTAGCTGAAATTATGTACCTTGGAACTCTAGTGACGTGCGATAGCGATGTTACCCGCGAGGTGAACTGGCGTATTGCAGCTGCAAATAGGGCTTATTAACCGTCTTCGTAACCAGCTTAAGTCACGCAGTCTGCGAACGATGACGAGATTCGCTCTTTATACGACCCTGATATTCCCGGTGGCTTTATACGGTCATGAAGCAAGGACGTTAAAGAAAGCCGACCGTAGAGCGTTCAGAGTACCACCAGTTATACCAAGTATATAAAGAGACGGATATTGTGAAGCTGATACAACACGACAGACTGCGATGGGCTGGACACGTGGTCCGAATACCGGATGAGAGTCAAGCGAAGACACTATTCAATAGGGAGCCCGGAAGAGGTCGTCGGCTTCGTGCCAGGACACGTACACGATGGCTTTGTGTGGTTGAAGAGGACCTAAGGGCGCTTAAAGTTCAGGGCGACTGGAAGCGACTGACCTAGGATCGAGTCCAGTGAAGGAGGCTACTCCATTCGGCGTAGGCGCATCCAGGAGTAGCTGTAGCCCATGTATATTGGACTTACTGGTATATGACATAGGCTATTGGTTTGGAAGTAGTTGGTTCAGTCTTTAAAGTTTAGGTTAAAGATTTCTGATCAATATAAACTTTTTAACTTTATCGGCGCAGAATTTCGAACGTGATGCAACTGTATAGCGATGGCTTCCGTAAGCTTGAGCTCATTTATCTTCAAAAACTCTTTCACCTAGTGAACAGAATCGCCAACCACTGTGTGGAACCGAAGTGTGTTCTCATTTTGAAACCGAGCCTTCTCACTCATCACAATAAAAAGGTGAATAGATGAAGGGCGACTCTTATTTGTTGATATCTTTATTAGCGTATAGCACTGGCTTGGGCATAGGTGAACCGTTGTTTACGCCTACTGAAAAATCGCACATTTAATCGCTTTTTAGAATCGCGCTCTAAAATTGTGATTTAATCAACTCGTTGGTATAATTATGTGGCCAGTTTCCATCCCTTGTTTGCAATCTTGAACCCTCTTTGCTCGTGCTTAGTCCTGTAGTCCAAACTGCAACTATCCAAAAAGCATTTCAGCCTTATATCTGCTTTTAGCGATATATGCTGATTTAATGCTGATATAGTGCCAAGAAAAGCGAAATATTTTGCTATTACAGTGCAAAGATTGACAACCTGATTTCCGTTTTACTAACGCTATTAAAGTGCATTAATGTAGAACTGTAGCCAAAACTAGTAGCCTGTTATCGGCACTACTCATGTTATTAGACAGCTTCAAATGGCTGTCATTTTCCAAAACGATTTTCCGACACTTCTTAATGTTTAATGGAGGAAATTTAAATAACGTTTTGAACTGCATCTAAAACGTGTTATGATCAAAAATTGATCAACTTCAACTTGACGTATTTTTATTTGTCGTGTATTAAACAAAACCTGCACAGCCTTAATTTTAAAGATATATGTGTTTAGCATCATGCCTACTGTTCGATTTTGACATTTGTTCTTCAGTTGTGAAGATGGCAACGAAGCAAAATTTTGCTGGCGTATCGCGAAAATCCGAACCACTCACGCGCCAAATTGGCGAAATGGTTGCATGTGGCCAACTCAACAATCACAAACGTAACAAAAGTTTTCGGACAACGTTTATCGACAGTCAGGAAGACTGGATCGGGGCAGAAATCGAAGGCCGGAGGCGACAAAAATGACGAAGCGAGTTGTCAACTGTTTCAAATTGAATCCCAACCTCTCCGTCCGTGATATCTGCACTTACTGCAAAAAATGGAGCGGATATTTTTCCGCAATTACATATTGCTAGCCAGATCATGCTTTTTTTTGAAAACAGTATAGAAATAATATAATTATCAGAACTGAAAAATAAAAATATTATTTTGCTTCAACCGTGACAATTTCAACAACTTAATTTTTATTTTTTGCGATCTTGGATTTTTTTAGACTTATATGGTTAGGTTAAGTAATGTTTGATATTTTGGCTATTATTACAAAATTAGCATTTGTTATTTAAATTTGTTAATATTGAAATAGCCCTACTCCGTCGGTTCAGAAGGTACGGCACTGGTCACATAAACCAGTTATCGTGTGTTCGAGTCGCAATCAGAAAGGATTCTTTCTGTCACTAGGATCATTACAGTGCAATGTCCTGTACACGCCGAATCAGCTGCGAAAATAAAGGACAAGCTCTGCTCCAAATGTTTGCTTGGGCTGAAAAATAGTTTTGATTTTTTTTTTAAATGTTGAAGACAAAAAAGCGCTCTTCCAAAACTATGTTCACGGCTCCGAAGCTGATCCATTACTTGCTAAAGTAACGCAGAAACAATTCATCACAAGTGCATGTAAATCCGGCCTCGAGAAAGAGAAAAACGCAGAAACACCCAATATCAAATGCATTAAACGAGTCTTTATTTACAAAACAGTATTGCACTTCTTCGTAACACACAGCTCCGCTCACCTCTTCCCCAAAGGGGACCTCGACAAACTGCCCCGTGCCCTGTCTCTCCTATTCTGTGCATTTTTTCGGTGAACTCTGGCCATATTCCACGCGGCAGTAGGTAGTAGTAGGCTGTGGTGCGCTGTAACACACTCCAGTGCCCTTTCTACCATATCCCCACCTACCCTTACCCAACCCATCCACACCGCAATGCAAAAATGCATCCTCTCGGTTTTGCACCGTAATGTGTGTACTCGCACCACACTCATATTTTCGCCGTGTCCTTACCTACTCTTCCTCCTTCTCGTCCGCAGGTTACACACGCGCCCGCCACCGCCAATCACTTTGTGGTTGGGTTTAGAAGCCGTTACCCCCACCCTCTCCTGTTCGCATCTTTTCGTTCGAAGTTCAAATTTTGCCTCACCTCGCCTTATCCTTACCCACCGTTGTGCTTCCAGCAACCTTCCGACAACGGCAAACGGGACACAGGGGGGACCGATGCAATTTTTTATTGAAATTTATTTGCATATGGCAGTTCCTCCGCGGACCCCGGGTGGACACATCCCCTTCCCGACCATCGAGTATCAGAAGTCAGAAACACACGCTTCTTTCTTCATAAAATAATACAACATGCGCTACGCTGACGATGACGATGACGACGACGACGACAGGGACAACAACGATGGGGGTGGTTGGTAGGCCACGCGGAGGTGCGTGGCATTAGTGCAGTCTCTTCAATTTTTCAAAGACTGTTTTCTTCGGAAACAGTGACTGACTGTGTGTACGGTCATTTGTTTGGGCGAAACGGCTGCCGTTGCGAGGTTAGGAATGTAAACATGTTATGCAATTCTCTGTGTGTGTCTCTCCATCTCTCTCTCTCTCTCTTAGTCTATGGAAAGTTTTTGTCATCCTATCTACGCGATCCGTGAATTTGAGGTTATGAAACCTGATCGTCCTAGAATCCATTTGTTTGTCAAATTTGGAATGTTTTTTTCTCTCTCGCGCAGATCTAGTATCAATGCTTACTGAGTTAGGCAAATTCTGTGACGTTTCGCAAACTTCGAAACAATTTAACGGGAGCCCGTAACTTTGGTTGCAGTCAAAAGGGGGACTGCCGAGTGCAATGTGCCGACATCCTCCAAGGAGTGGCGGAGGAGATTTTGATGCTATTTATTTTGCGTTTTTCAACCTGGTAATTGCAGTTTTTCCTAAGCTTGCTTATTTCTTGAGCGTTTTTTCAAAACGTCATATCTGCAATGAGTTACTCTCTTTGTTTACTTTCTCTTCTGTTAATAATGCGGTCACTTTAACATTTATCCCTCAGCTCTTTGCATAATATGCTAGTTAAAACCACCGTCTTTCGATCTGTACTGTAAAATAAGTGAAAAGTGTTATAGTGACGCCGTAAAAATCGAAAGAGAAAGTATAAACAGAGAGTAACTCATTGCAGATATGACGTTTTGAAAAAACGCGCAAGATTTCTGGTTGCATTTTTTTTCGTGTGTGCAACCATCACTCACAATGACACACATCACATGCACACTCATCCATGGGACGGGGACTCCTTTCTGCTTCCTTCTTTAGAGGTTAGGTTTCCTCTCTAGCTCTTCTTCGGCATAGTTTAAAATTTTGATGAGTATGTTTTGTAATAATAATGGAGTGTTTTCCCTTCCCTATTTACGTGTTTTTTTTCGAGGTATCGATGCACCATTACGGCATATGTGCGAGTGAGGCGCGGTGAGCATACGTACCGTACGTTCGTTCGTACGTACGCCACATGGCCAAGGCACGGAGCGTTATGCAAACTGTTCCGTTTGTCACTGGTTCCCGGACTTCTGGGGTTGTATAGACAGTTGCAATCTACGGGGTTTACACTGTAGCACCGAAATCGGTGCTTCCGCCAGTTCCCCTTCCTCCACCAGCACACGAATGTTGAAATCTTGAATGTGAAACGTGGTTGGCACGAAATAAGGTTCGGGCGAAAAAAACTCTTCAACATGGAATTGAAAAAGTGTGCAGTACAGCTCTCCTGGCAGCGGTGGATGGATGGATGGATCGAATCGGAGGGTAATGACCTCACTTATTTAGACACTGCACACTGGGCCAGGCAGTGTAATTAGAATGACAAAACTTCTAGCGCTTATTTTGGTGATGCAATTTAGTTTGAATTTAGTCTGAACGTCTTCCTATATTCCGTCTGTCTTTTTGTAATCAATATAGGCCATTAGAAAAAAAAGAAGTCGGTACTACGATAAGTTTTTGAATTCAGGTATCATGGCCGCCCTGGTATTTAGGGTCAGCCGGGCAAACAAGATTCCAAGTAGTAGGGAAACCGCTACTTACAACAGAAATCAAGCTTCTCGTTGCTGAGTTTGTGATATATTGCTCGCTCGTCATCACTGATTATCCGATTCGGTTATCGTCCTTTCGCAGTGTCAATCCATAGCCTCAATTGCTGTACTAGCATGTCGAGTCCACCGGATTTTGATCAAATTGACCATCGAATACTTTTAACCCTCCGGAAGTCGCGCAAATGACACACTGAACGAGCACCCGCTGGTGCCCTAAGGCAATTTCGCTCGATTTTCAGAGCTGCGTGCACTCAGTGCACTAGCGCGACTGCCGGAAGGTTTATAAAAATGGCTAGGTTTGGTGCGTCGTGTAATTTTTTCGGATGACTGAGTTCTTACTTACGTAATAGAGTCCTACGTGTGTAGTTTGGTTTTTGTGTCTCTTTGTAGTTTTCGAGCAAATCTGGTCTCACACAGGGCAGCAGCATGGGGCCACTATTTTTTGTGGTATTCTTCAACGATGCTATCTTCCTGGTTTTGGTTGTGGATGAAAACAAGTAGTACCTTGTAGTCTATAATATCGACGACTGCGCTCGTCTTCAAGAGCTTCCGTTGGCTGGTGTCGTAGAAATTGGCTTATTGTTAGCATCGCTAGATGTCAGACTGAAGGCGCCGGTGGTTGAGTGGTATGCGTGACCACCACTCATTCCAGTTGGCCTGGGTTCAATTCCAGCCGAGGTCGCTGAGATTTTTCTTCTTTTCATGCGTCTTCTTTCGGAAGGAAGTAAAGCCGTTGGTCCCCGGTCCATGAGTTGATGGATCGATATCTCAAGTTCAGATAGTGGAGTCACCTCTCTGGTGTCGGTAAAGAAGAAGTAAAATCCAACTTCTATATTAACAACTATCCTCCTCCCATGATACTTGCTGAGTGCGCAGTAGTATATGCGGCCTCTAGCAAAAGCAAGTATCGAACTAACAATTCCTTCCCTTGTCTTCCGCGATCTACGTTCGGGCCTGGCCGGTGCCGGTATTGATCAATAAAACACTTTAGGATTACCAGGATTTGCTCGTTGAAAGATGTTTCGCTACTGCCAAGAATAATTATCTACTTATTCCCTGTGCAACTTCAACTAGTCCAGATCGATAACCGAGTAGCAGCCAGGGGCGGTCGCACAAGCTCAAGTTCAAAATAAAAAAATAAAAATGGCGATTCGAATATTACTAAAATATGGCTTTAACAATTTTGACCAAAACTTTTCGTTTATCACCGTTTTCTGTGGTTGTTTGATAACTCACGATTAGTCTGCGACCGCAGTAGTGCCCTCTACAGATCATGCCTTGAAATATGTTCTCGAGACCTGTGCAACGTGAAGCATTCTGGGAACGTGAATAATGCCACGAATAGGCTTCTACCTGAAGCGTGCGTCTCGACACGAGAGCATCCCATGGCGGTCAGGACACCGCTTCGGAAAATGGCCTGTGGAAACCTTTTTGATATATAGTAGACACTTATATCTTTCAAAAAATGCAAAGAAAAAAATCTTCAGTATCGACGACCATGCGCTGGAATTTCTAGCGGATAAGGTTTATAAACTAAACCATGGCTTCAAGAAAAGTCACGGCGAAAGTTTTTAAACCTAAATCGGTTTAAACCGAATTTGAATGACAACATCTCTTCGGGGGCGCTGTCGTTCTGTTATCTCAATATTCACTCGGGGGTGTTAATATATGCGCCCATCGAGAAGTGTGTTTATTCTCTTGATAGTGAAGAATATTTCCGTATCATCTGTTCTTTGTGTCGTTATTTTCCTTATCCCTAACCTTACCACTTCCCCAATCCTTCCCATCAGGGAAATGATGGCAAGGCGCAAATTTACCAACATGGGGAACGTGCCATTCGAACCAGACACTACTGATTCCTGATTTCCTTTAACGAGGAAGGATTGTAGAGGAAGTAGTTTCGTGCGATGTAGTTTAGACGCATTTTTCGCATCAACATCCTCACAATGCGAAAAAGGCATTATCGACGATCTAACGTCGGTAATACAGGTGTAAAAATTTTGACCCGCTATTTTTTGGAAATATAGACACCGACGTTTGACAAATACAGTTATTTACAAAAAAAATGAAAAACACTACATTACCGACGTCAGATCGCCATATATACGAAATCGAAATCGACTCGAATTCAGTTCCGCTGACATCTTAAATCCCAAAACGACTGCCCATCGTCGACGGGATCCATCCAGCAATTTCACGACGGGAGTCAACTTCATGCATTTTAAATACGATAATCGAACCGGATTTAAGTATTCTCGCAGTTTGTCAGCAAACCCCCGACTCAGTCCATACCGTGTTCCCAGCCTATCGCTATTTACGAATAATTGTTTTGTTTATTTTTATGGAGCACGGAAAAAAATCTACTTCGCGGAGAAAGGAGCCTTGGAACTATTATCCTGGCTGTGAATTGTTTGTAGGTTTATTGATTTGTTTGAAGATTGCATTTGAAATTGAACAAAATGAATCTGACAATATTAGCTCAAATGAGTAAACAAAAATTACGCATGTTTAGTTGCACGGAAACGATTTGTTCTGAGTTTTTGAGAAAATATTTGATTGGCGTTTCTCGCTTCATTTTAAATGTCTTTGAATTATTAGAAACAATTTCTTGCTAACAAACGATTACGAAGTTAAACTAATTTTGGAATTTGCGTTTCGACTTCGTCTCATCAGAATCCGACACTGACTTAGTGACAGGACTAAGCTCTAGCGCCGGATTGACGCTAGCTACAAAAAAAAAACGAAAAAACTATTTGTGTTTCTGAGCAAGTCCTTAGTCCTGCGTGATTTTTCGCAAGTATGAAATTGGTTCTAACCTTAAAAATTTGCAGAATCTGAACGCTAAAGAGTTAATTATTCCCTAACATCCGCGTCTCTATTGATGTGAGATGAGTTGTTTTTTTCTCATTCTTCGTAACCATGTGCGTTCCGTTTGGTGTTCCCCAGCCGGAATGTTCCAAACGAACTGCATACTTTTGATTTGATTATATGGTTCATTCGGTTATTTAATTTGAGCGTATGTGTGTATTTGTAGGGCATCAATTGTCCACTCCACCCCAACTCCTGCTACCAGTGAAAAACAAAAGAATCGAACTTAATCGAAATGATGGACCCCTTGACTTGCACCACCACCACTGTCATCGTTTGCAGGCAAAAGGAAACGCGTCACCCTCTAATCGAAGCAAACACACGCCGGTGTCACAGTGACAGTGGTTGCTTGGTTATTGGTAGGTACGACACCATTTCCAGCTAGAACAGAGACTGCACCCAAGTTTTGACCTGGCATGGCAGTAAGTAGTTCCCTGTCATCCTAGGTCGGTTCGTATAGCCTGGGTGAGCGAGTTTTTTTTTCATTATTCGTCTTCGTCTTCTTCACGGCCGGCAGCGCGAAAAATAAAAACTGGGCGAGGAACTCGGATCGCGTTGAAATAGCAAGCAGGAGCAGCAGCAGCAGCATACTAACAAAAGAATAACAACTAAATAAATAAAACCCGAGAGGAAAAAGTAGTTTCCAGTTTCAGAGTCAACCGCGAGGTGAAGAAGGGGTTGAAGGCGATGGTCAGAAACCGGTAGGAGGGGGCTTTTGCGGTAGCAAGATCTATTCTCCACATTTTTTTTTTCTAATGTGGTTTATTCGACAGCTTTGTTGTGTTCAATGCACAAGGGGTGGAAAGGGCTGGAGGCGGTAAAAGGTGTGCAGCGCGGCAATAGTAAATGCGCACGGTTTATTTGGCATTGAATTTGCGAAATATGTAACGTGCACTGGCTCTGGTTGACTGCTTCTGGAGCTCTGTTACTCGAACAAGTGTTGAATATTTGTGGGCAGCAGCTAGCTGGTCGATCGGAAGGGGGTGTTTGGTGGGGTCGGACAGAGAATAGATATTTTACGCTTGCTGACTGGCCTGCTTGGATTGCTTAGGCCGTGCGGGGCTTACTGGTGTTGTTGTATTTTTTTTTTTGTTTTGTTTCTGCAACGTTACTCAATAGTGCATTCTTGACAGTTCTACATGCCTCATGCCTACTTGGTTTTCCGCTCGAGCTTCCACGGTTCGGTTAGAACAAACACACTTACACGGGGGCTGGGGCAACTAAGAGATAGGCCAAACGATGAAGGTCTTGGAGCGTGGTTTCGTCTACTGAAGGTTCGCCGAAGCGAACTGTCAGATTGATTATTGGTCTGGTGCTGAGTGTGTGTGTGTGTGTGTGTGTGATTGGTTGATCCGGGGTCGGTGCAGCTTTGGTTAGTTCCTCAATGAGTAGATCGTTGCATGCATTAAGCAAACGATTCAACGGCAGACTGCGGATGCCCTTGGGGACATATGGACTAGGTTGCGGTTTGTGGAATAAATACAACTTTTCAACCGAGTGTTGGAATATCTTGCGATTCAATAGAATTTTATGCGAAACTAATTCCATTCCAATCTACAAAATCGTTCTCGCAAGAACGAAATTATTCAGTTTCTTTCGGTTGATGTAGGGACAACGTTCAAAATTTCAGTAACGCGACCCGGTAAGAAGTTTAGTGGGATATGTTGAACGTTTCACTAAAAAATTATTTATATTTCGTACTAGTTGTTCGATAAATGTTGCTTAAATGTAGTGTCAAAATTTAGAATTATACAATCGTAGTCCAAACAGAGAAATCATTAGAAGCTTTATGAATGATAGATTTAATAATTATTTAAAAGGCGTTAACAAGAGCCGGTTCCATATTGGGATTTCTTTCCATTTGATTAATATAAGCTGAGAAAATTACATGAAATAGTTAAAATTCCCAGAAAAGAAACCTTGTTTGGCAAGCAATCTATATCTTCGGACTAAGTAATGTACTTTTTGTACCGTTTAGATGTATAAATAAAGATATTCGTTAGAAGAAAGAGATTGAATTTTTTTTTGTTTTCGTAGGTCTATCAGGAATCAAGATCGACTAGCTCAAATCGCGCGATTCATATTTGTTCGTTATCCGGAGAGAACCAACTAATACCATACCTTAAGCCAAACCCACTGAACCTGGGGAGAAATCCCATGAGAAACCGGTCGACCAAAAAAATATGACCATCGTCGATTCGGTTTATGAATCTCCATGATTTTCTCTGAGAATTGCAATATTTTGATACAAGAGCAATTTTTCAAAAGGGCGTAGTCATTTCAACGTTCAATTATTCCATTTTTTGTTCGATTACTGTATTTTATATACCAAACTTTCTGAGAATGAATATATCTGTAAGAAAAAAAAACATACACTGAAAAAAATGTTGTCATTTTTCACAAAAATAATTTGTGATACAAACATAAATTGCAAAAATACCATTTTGTCTGATTTTTTATATTTTGTCAACAAAAACCTAAGGAGAAAAGGATAAGGATACAAGAGCAATTTTTCAAAAGGGCGAAGACATTTCAACGTTCAATTATTCCATTTTTTGTTCGATTACTGTATTTTATATACCAAACTTTCTGAGAATGAATGTAAGTAAGAAAAAAACATACACTGAAAAAAATGTTGTCATTTTTCACAAAAATAAAAATTTGTGTTAAAAACATAAATTGCAAAAAACTCCATTTTGTGTGATTTTTTATATTTTGTCAACAAAAACCTAAGGAGAAAAGAAACATTTTGAATGTAATTGTATGATGGAGAACTTATCGGTAAAAAAGTTTTTCTAATTATAATTTTATACATGTTTTTAAATTGCATACTGATTGCTATACAAAACTGTAATTTTATTACAGAACGTAATTCTACGTATCGTTTTGAATCAAAATGCATCTAACAAAAACCCTCCAAAATGCGATAGTTTTCGAGAATTATAAATTTAGTTCCAATAAACACAGTTAATTCGTGTGATTATGCCCTTTTTAAAAGTTATTCGCGTTACCCTATCATTTTTGATTTTGTGAAAAGTGTTCTCAGAAAGTTTTGCTGTATAAAATGCAGTAATTGAACAACAATTTTTTTTAAATTAATGCACGTTGAAAACTACGCCCCTTTAAAAAACTGCTCTTGAGTCAAAATAATCCTACTGGTGGGGAAAATGTTTAGTCTTCCATGTCGGTTAACCGGGTAAAGTTTCGTAGAAATCTAAGACGGCAGTCACGATTTTAAAGATTTTCGGACGGATCTTCGTGGAATTCCTCTGAGGATGAATGAGTTAAGAGGGATTGAAAAGAGACACCCGTGAAGATCTTTTAACAGATCATTCTTCAGCGCAATCGAATAGTGACCTTTTTCCAATCTTGCTTGCACTCGATAAGTATTTTGACTCGAAGACTGAGCCGAAACATTGGTGAAAAGAGCACCTTTGTGATTATGCATCTTTTCTTTGATTTTTATCAAATTTTATTCCCATTTTTAGGAAAATAGAAGGATCACGCTTCTCCCAACTACCAGTATTCACACCTGCTGTTATGGGAAATGACTCAATTTTGGATTCTTTGAAAATCCGACAAGGATCTACACACATCAACGGTTTCACCAAAAAGTGTGGGAATTTACAATCTAGCAAAGTCCACGCAATTACATCCATTTTTTTTCCAAATTGAATTATATCACACAGCAGAACCGCAAAAGGTTGCTACATCTAGACGTTTAAATGATCAAAGACGATGTACTTATGATCAGATAACGACGGTACGAGCTCATCATGCATAATACCGTCAGAGCGGAGAGTTACATCTAGCACCTCTTCTCTGCCAGATCGTGCAAATGTTGAGTGGTTTCCTACATTGAGCTTATGCAAACTTGTGCTACTTAAATACACCATCAATTCAGTGCCTTTCAAATTGATATCTGGGCTGCCTCAAATTATGTGGTGGGTATTTGCATCACTGCCGATTATGCCTACTGGACCCGCGAGCGAACATAATGTTGCGATATTAGCACCGCCCATAGGATGCCCATCAACGAGGATGTGCCAATAAAAATAGTTATCCTGAATTTTCAAAATAGACACACCGCAAAAGTTTCAGAATATCGGCGAGGATCTCCAGAAAAAAATAGGAAATCAATAGGGCATGATTATATGGTGCCGTTAATTGGGCAAAGTTCAAAAATTTCCACTTGTGAAAAATAGCCTAGGAAATTCCAGAAATCGAAGTCGATTTTTGATACCAATGGTTCGAGTAATGCAAGAAACGTCCAGAGTTGGTATTTTCTGAAAAAAAAAACTGATGGAAAATTCTCCTTTCTGGGACTTTTCCAAATTTTCGAAACAAACATTTTTGACATATTTTTCCTTTTTTACATTATCAAATTTTAAAAATGTTTTAATTTTTAAAACATTTTGAAATTTTGGCATTTTTCACATTTTTAAAATATTTCAATTTTTTTACATTTTTATATTTTTTACATTGTTCACATCTTTTAACATATTCTAATTTTTCTTTAATTTTTCAAATTTTTTAAATTTTTAATTTTTTTGCGTTTTTATCATTTTTTCATATCATACAATTTTTACATTTTTTATACATTTTGTGCATTGTTTACATTACATACATTTTTTGTATTTTTGAATTTTTAACATATTATACATTTTGTGCATTTTTTACATTACATAAATTTTTTTTTGTATTTTTGCATTTTTAACGTATTTTACATTTTGCACATACATTTAAATTTTACATTATTTAATTTTTTTTTGCATTTTTTTTTTGGATTTTTTGCATTTTTTACATATTTTATAAGTTTTACATTCTTTACATTTTTTACATATTTTACATACCTTAAATTTTTTTGAATTTTTTCATTTTTTTGCATATTTGACATTTTTTAGATTTTTTACATTGTTTACATTGTTCGCATCCTTTACATACTTTAAATTTTTCTAAATTTAAAAAAAAAAATCCATTTTTTACATTTTTCACATCTTTTACATACCTTAAATTTTTGCTATCTTTTTGAATTTAAGTTTTTTTTACTTTTTTTACATTTTTCACATCTTTTACATACTTTACATTTTTAAAAAAAATTTGCATTTTCTATAGTTTTTACATTTTTTACTTCTTTTATATCATTTACATACTTTACATTTTAAATTTGTTTTGAATATTTTTGAATATTTTGAATTTTTTGCATTTTTTGCATGTTTTACATTTTTTACATCTTTTACATACTTTGCATTTTTAATTTTTTTATTCTGCTTCATTTTTTTATTCTTTTCATTTTTTTTGAATTTTTTAAAGTTTTGCATTTTTTAGATTTTTTACATTTTTCACATCTTTTATCTTTTACATACCGTATATTTTTAATTTGTTTTAAATTGCTTTGAATTTCTAAAAAAATTAAATTTTGTGAACTTTAAATTTTTTATTTTTTTTACATTTTTTAGATTTTTTACATTTTTTATATCTTTTACATCTGTATGTAACTTTAAATTTTTAATTTTTTTTTATTTTTTAATTTCTTTTAAATTTTTTAAAAATTTTGAATTTTTATATTTTTTTGCATTTTTTTCATTTTTTAGATTTTTTACATTTTTCACATCTTTTGTATCTTTTACATACTTTATATTTTCAGTTTTTTGAATTCTTGAAATTTTTTAAATTTTTAAAAAAAATTGCATTCTTCAGATTTTTTTTTTACATTTTTCACATCTTTTGTCTTTAATATACCTTACATTTTTAATTTTTTTAAATTGCTTTGAATTTTGTAAGCTTTTTAAATTTTTTACATTTCTCATATCTTTTACATCTTCAAATTCAAAGTATGTGAATTTTATTTTTTTTATTTTTTGAATTTTTTAATTTTTTTGAATTTTTTAAAATTTCTTTAATTTTTTTAAATTTTTATAATTTTTTTTGCAGTTTTTAGATTTTTTACATTTTTTACATCTTTTACATATTTTAATTTTTTCAAATTTTTTTAAATTCTTTGCACTTTTAACATTTTTTACAGTTTTTACATTTTGTACATTTTTAATTACATACATTTATTACTTTTTCATATTTTTTACATTTTTTACACTTTTTATATTTTTTACATTTTTTACATCTTTTACATATTTTATTCTTTTAAAATTTCCTTAAATTTTTTTGAATTTTTAACATTTTTTACATTTTGTATATTTTTTCAATTTTTACATTTTTCACATTTTTTACATATTTTTAATTTTTTATTTTTTTTAAAATTTTTTTGAATGTTTTAAATTTTTATTTTTTTTTTGCATTTTTGATATTTTAACATTTTTTACATTTTATACATTTTTAACCTATTTTTAAATCTTTTACATTTTTTAAATTTTTTACACATTTTACAGTTTTTTACATCTTTTACATATTTTATCTTTTTTTAAATTTTTCTGAATTCTTGAAATTTTTTAAAAAAATTTCACTCCTTGGCATGTAGAAACATATCGACTCGAGGACTCCTGTTTTCAGTCGCCTCTTACGACATGGAATCTGGAACCCAGTGGAGCAATTCTTGATTGAGATACTTGAACCCGCCGTATGCCACACGGCCTCTAGACTAGTTTGTCACGAGAAAGATAATAGACTGTTATCAACCTTCTAGTAGACCACAGCCACATCTGTTGCCAATCGCCTCTTACGACATGGGAACAGAAACCAGTGCAGTGGGTCAATTCTTGGCTGACATACCACGAGAGATTTTAGCCCGCCAGATACCACATACCACCCGTCCATATTAGTTCCATATTTCTTACCGTTTGGTTAATATAGGCTGCGACAATTACATGAAATAATTGAAATTCCCAGAAAAGAATCCTTGTTCGGCAAGCAATCTGTGTCTGCGGACTAAAAAGTGTGCTTTTCGCAACGTTTGGATATATAAATAAAGATATTCGTAAGAAGAAAGAGATTGAAATAGAATTCTTGTCTTTGTAGGTCTAACTGAACGAGCTACCGAGTTGAATTCCCCAAAACAATATTACGATGTAGCCACAGGTTGCCGAGCAGAGAAATTCGACCAGTAATTCCGGAGATAAATTTAATAATTCGAAACAACTTAACTATTTGTTTACAATGGTAATGATGATGTAAAGCAAGTATATTTGGACCAAATCTCTAAGCCAAATTTCTGGCCACACCACCGGCTTAACATCTTAACGGTAGCACCAGAAGCCCAAACAAGCTTGAAGACACCATCAAAAATCTCTTCTTATACACTTCGAAAGACTGTCCAAACTTGACGGTTCTTATCGTCACACACTCCCGCACCGGAGTCGCAAAACTGTTTAGCATTTTGGATGGTCGCCAATCGAGACCTACGCGTAGGTGTAGGTAGGTGACTAAGGGAAGACGGCGCGGGAGTATACAATAATTATAATGGACATGAGTACCGGCAGTAGCGTCTCGTAGTCAGCCCGAAACAGTGCGCCTCCCAGCAATAGCAACAGCAGCAACAGCATCAGGAGCATAGCCTAGCCGGTTCCGAGTTAACTTTAGGCCGAGGCCAACTGCATCAACCTGCCAACCGTCCGTCCTCCGTGTACATCCTTCCCTATACCTAGATACAGGACACAAGATGTTTCACGGTGAAGTTTGGGTTGGGTTCGTTCTCCGCCGTATACGCCTTCCCCTTACGGTAACAGAAGCGCGCATACACACTGTCGGGGTGTGCCGTTTTGCAAGATGCCACCCGAGGAGAGAGAATGGATTACACAAAAAGTGATGACGCCGGTGTTTTATAATTAAAGCAGAATTGGCAGTGTTTGCGTCGGTCGGTGCTATCCTTAAGACAGTTTTCAACCGGCCGCCCGCCCGCCGGATGGAATCCAAGTAGGCGCTGCTGTGCTGTGGAGGGTGTCAAGGGAGAGTCGCTTTTGTCAAATAATCATGATAAATTGTTTACTCGTCGCCCATGTTCGCAGTTAGCAGTGGCTCCCAGGGGTCAACTGTCAACCCCGGGGCCTCCGAAGCCTCGGCAATAAGTTGCGAAACAGCGAAACCCAATCGATTGGATTAATATTTTAAAGGTGAATTTATTATTTATGTGAAACGGTCCCGTGCTGGGGGGGGTGGTGGTTGTGGTATGTAAGCTGTTCATACACGTATGCACAGGTATGCGTGCAATCGACTATCAAGACGCTCCGTGAGATAATATTTCGATTAAAATTGCAGCCTGCATACAGGCAGATAGACAGAACAGACAGCGGAATGAAACCGGGCGTAATTTTCTTTGTGCTGTGGTTTTTTTTGTTTAAAAGGTCAGCCCCGGTTCTCGAGGCAGGCTGCACCGTCGAGGTCGAGCCCTTAAAATTGTCTGGTGTATTTCGCGCTTGAACAACACCGACCACGTGACATTTAGCGAAGCTTCGACTGGTTGGCTCATCGAACCGATTGTGTGTGTGTGTGTGTGTGTTTTTGTTTGGAGGAACCTCTGAGAAGGTTCTGAGTAATCTAAGCTGAAACCTGAAGGAGGGCATAATTCGATCGTCAGAAATCGGCACGCGCGTTCGCTCGATCAATGACTAGGTGAATCACGTTCCACCGGAGGCACTGGTGTGTCATTTGATGGTTGGCTTAATTGCGATCGGAACCAGTCATCGTGTGGTTCGAGTTGCGACCAGTACTGACACATACAAAAGTTGCTGGAAGTTGGTATCGAATTAGACTGGTGCAGAATCGAAGTTCGACTGATTTGAGAATGTCGTCATGCTTTTAGGTGCAAAGCTATGTTTTCAATCGTAAACGTAACGGGCATGTTGCTACCTGATGCTCGCAGGTAACGTATGTTGTTTGAGCAGTAGGTGTGGTCTGTCCACCTGTAACAAATGACGAAATGGTTGAACATAACGTTCAGCACACGTGCGTTTAGTAGTTTTTATTTTTACGAAAATTTTAAAGCTATGTTAAAACTGCGAATCCTGTTTGATATATAATTCGTATCCGACTATATTGGCTCAAATAGCACGCTCCCCGTGTGTAGTTGTAGATTTGTGTTTTGCCGTGTACTCTCATCATTTACCTGACCTGAAGTAGAATTGGAAGGTTGGGAAAAAAGACAATACAAAAACAAACAGCTGGTAAGTCGAACTCACAAGTAGTTCATATCGCTTACGAGAAAACCTGAAGATCTCTACCGCATTGGATAAGGACCTTTAGTATGTCTCTGAGTTGCAGTAGTCCCAACACGATGTCGTCTATTTGAAAACTGGAAATCGTAATTGCGCTACTGCTCATATCAGATGATATGAGGTTCAGCAGTCAGATTCACAAAGATTACATGAAAATGACTCAGCGCACTGAATAGTTTCCATTTGATAATTGAATTTGCAGTGGGCCGTTAAAGCCTTGGTTAGCATGCCGCAGTGGAGTTTCGAAAAATCGCTCCTCTCCAGAGGGAATCTTTGCATGAAATGTCCTGTAAAGAAACTACATGTTTACAGGACATTTCATGATGTAATATCGCTGGGAGCAACCATTTGTAACCATTTGTGACCACACGACTGGTAGCAAGATCATGAATGTGTAATGTTTTAATATTTAGAAGAGCCTCAAGGGCAGCAGTCGGAGTTGTGGTTAAAGCACCTTAACTTCTTTGCAAATGATTAAGCTTTGACTGGACTTCGCCCCCTACCACCACACAAGGCCGTAGGACGTTATTGGACGTACAATTAACGTGCAAATCCAATAGATATATTTGGGTTTGAGACCCAAGCTCTTTCCAAAATTTTGTCTGCACGCATACTTTCTTGAATCTGACCTCAACGTGAGCAGAGCGGTTCAGTTTGGAATCCAATATGACTCCAACGCATTTAACTTGATCTGCACACAGTAGCTCAGAATCAAAGAACTGCAGGAGTCGAGCTCCGGTAGCGATTTGCTGCTTCGAGCAAAGAACCATTGAAGTTTTGTTTTGATTGACAGATAATTTAACTTTTCGACACTACTGTTCGACATCTCTTTATGTTTATTCCAGTCAAAGATTGTCCTGATGGAAAGTACAGTAATTTGTTTTTGGAAATCGTCCGTAAACCCGTGGTTTGGAAATCTGAGCAACTCAAGAAGCCGTTGGCAACCAGATACTCAATTTCCTTATCTCTGCCTGTTTCAGTGACGATCAAAGAGTGCGGTTACTAAGCATTGCGTTTACCCAACCCGAGATACACTCAAGAGTCCATTACTGCGCGTCGTTTTCAGAATAGACTGGATGGACACATTTTTCAAAAATTCCATCAATATCTAGAAATACACCTAAGCTAGATTGCTTGAGCGAGAAGCCTTTTCAATGTTGTAAACAACATTGTGAAGCAGAGTGATCGTGGATTTTCCACACCGATATGCATGTTGCATTTTGTACAATGGATATTCAACAACGCTAACGTTCCTGATATGAAAAACGATCATCCTTTCTAAAGCTTTTGGAAGAAAAGGGCTTAAGCTGATAAGTCTAAGACTCTTGGAAATAAGTCTCACAGTTGTTTTTCGCCATGCTTTAGGATATATCCAAGACTAAGAGCGGCAAGAATGAGCAGGCGGATAACGATGGCAGGAAAAAGAAGAACACATTCCGGCAGATTTTTGGCAAATATTAGTTCAACGACACAAATTGCAGCCTCGGGCTACAAAGACATCACGAATCGGGACATCGGGAATGATTCTGCTGGGATGCACAGGGACTAGAAGGAAAATTTCTTCTAATCGTTAGATGGCGGGGTTGTGAGAATAGTACCCTAGCTTTGCAACTTTAGGTTTCCAGACGATTCTGTAGCAGGGCTCTGATGCGGGCCGGCAACACACCGAGTTGGTCATATGATGTTCATTAGGATTCCAATGGAATGTATGGGAAATGTGAAATTAGCTAGACTAAACTTCTAACGCTTTGGGTATGCTATTTTTGGAAATGCTGTATTCAGTAAAGTATCTTAGGTTGACGTGCGCCTTATTTTGATGATGTAAACTAGGTGTTAGCATACGTGGCGCTTCGGTGCTAACCTTTTTTTGGCATTCTAGTGATCTGTTGTCTTCAAAAAAGTTTTAGAACTATTAAACCTATACCAAGTTGTCAAAGGTACCTAAGCTCTTGGATTAGGTATAGCGATTTAAACAAATTTTACTGAAATTTACGCGTTTGTATTATACCTTTTACTTTCGTTAAATTTATCACTTAACGTCTTGTATTTAATCCTTTCATGCCCAACTTTTTTCTGGTACATGTAGGGTTTCAAAACTATTTTCCTTGAAAACGGTGGCGTCAAGAAATGCGAAAAGCCTTTTTCATAAAGATAGGTGCTACCCAAGCAGTGCTAGAAGCTGCTCAATTTTTTCCTTCCAACGCTCAATACAGTTCTCCTACTATTTTTACAATAGTCCAATTGCGAGAAAAATGTAGCCAAAGATAGTCTAAATTGATAAGTTTTATCATTTTTAAATAATATTGCAACATAACGAAGATATATGGAAAATTCATTTTCCGTCATCAACGTAAACTGTCCCTGGCAGCACTGCTGTATCGGAATCCAATCAGACTAATTGCAATAACTACAGTTCTAGAGCTGATCCTTGTAACTGTTAATACTTAAATGAAAGGCAACAGTCACATTTATTAGCCTTACTTTGTTTTGTGAGTAAATCTTGCTTGAATCAAATGTTATAGCTGTTTGAAAACGTTGTTGTCCCCAAACAACATGGGCATGAAGGGGTTAACAGAGTCGATAAATTGCATTTATTGTGGAAGAGTTTTAATATTATCGACAGGTTTTGAGTAAAATAAGACTATCAGAAAACTATCATGCTTTTAAAAATTTCGTTTCGTTAGAGTTTCTGAAGATGCAGTACTAAATATTGCTGCACGGTTAATTTAATATTAGTTGAGTAAAAAGTGCCGGAATCGGGTTAGCAAAACTGTATTATTGTGCAACATGAGGCCACACGATGCCGCCATTCACCTCTGACATAGAACTGCAACCCTTATCTCCCCAGCGGTGCCAGCTGGGGTACGAGCCGCTTTTAGCCGTTTTCGCTTGAACCCGGGGCTGGTACGAGTTTTGGCACCAAACGCTGTCAGTTCATACATTTTGACAGCGGTTAGGAGTGGAGGCTGACTCAGTTTCGTTCCGAACGGCAGCGGCCTTAGTGACGATCCAGTGGGATCTGTGATCGTATGCTAACAAGAAATGTGAAAAAACACCGCGCGCGTATATATTATTTTTGTTTATTTTAGGCCGCTCAAATTTTTTTCATTGTCTCTTCATGAATAAATTCGATAGTTTCCTGTTGTAGCTTCAAGTAAAAAAATCAAATTTTGGCCTACATTGTAAAACAAGTCCGAGTAGGTGTGCTATTTCCAGGCACACACTGAACTATTGTTTGAAAGTGCTAGAAACTCCTAGTTTGACCTTAAATTTTTAACACCAGTTGTTGTTTTCTTCGGCTTTTTGTCAGTGATTCATCGAGCTGTTGTATTTGGGAGAAAAATTTATCCCTTAACAAGGAATCTCATCTGCTTACAGTTTCTAGGAGCAGTAAAAGATGTCATCACATGGCGATAGTCAGAGTCACACTCTTCCTGAGCCAAGAGAGCATAACCATTAGTTGGGGTGAGTGGCGTAGCTCTTTTTAGTATTTCTGCAAAAGAGTGCTTGCGACGTCTTTTAAGGGAACGCTTCGTATTCCTCGGGTGCTGTATATACGCGGGGCATGGTAATCTATCATATGGACTCCTCCCAAAATAACTCCCACTTTTCAGTATTTCCAATGCAAGAATTACCCTTATTATTCTCTTCGCAATTGTCATACAGAACCTTAGTGTATTTTAGTATTTAGTGGTCACTAGAGTGACAGGAAAAAAATGACACCTATCGGCCCACCACTGAGTCGATTCCGGGTCCCACCAGGAGTACTTGTATCAAATCGAACAAGTCTAGCTACCGGACCAACGTACCTGAAGTTTGCATGGGATTTTTCTACAATTTACATGGAGAAAACCCACTTGGTCGCATTTTCGCCACTAGGTGGCACTGTATGCATCGTATTATCACTGTAAGTGAAAATAAGAAAGATAATTTAATTATCTACAACTTTGTCGAAGACTGCTAGTAAATCCGGCTTTGTTAAAAGAAGTTATTAAACTTTTAACGAAGTGATGTCTGAGTCAGTTTTGCATGGGGCCTAGCAGTACATGGTATGGTATCAGGGGTGGGCCGATTGCGTATTCAAAAATTCATTATTTCTCTGGGCAGTCTAGTGGTCACGCGGTACAAACAACCGAACAGGCAGCGACCGTGGTCGAAAAAGACGTAATTAAACGCAAAACAGCCTCACCAAGGGCCACCCGAGACGACCTAATAATTTTCCATCACTGAAGCAAGGGGTCCATCAAACGGTTGATCTCGTACTTCTGTTGATTTTTTTTATACTTTAAGAATGTTTAACATATGACAAGCTCGAATCGGTAATCAACCCCCTCGATCTCAGCTTTGTGAGCGGGCATGTAGACGCGGTTGTGCTTCATGAAATATTTGTCACCAGTAGCGTCATTTGCTTGCCCTAGACAGAATGTCGTAACTATGAGCTTATTATCTGATCAAAGGTGACCCGGACTGGTTACAAAAAAAAAACAACATTTTTATACATTTCAATAGAAATCTTTAGTATCGCATTTAAACTAGGCTTTTTTGGGTTAATACAAGTACCCCGACGGTTGATCCAATTACCCGTACACTTGGTATAGGTTTCGGCCGGTACGACCTTTAGTTCATTCAGCGAATTACTTTTGATGGTCTCAAGCGATTCACGGCGCGGTCTCCGCAGCTGATAGTGGAGTGTTGTAAACAGGACAAAGCCACAGGGAGCTTCCCTTAGGTTGATGGGTTTGACGATATTGCTAACATCATCAAACATATTTCGTGCACCAGTTTAAACTAACCTCTGACAAACAATTGCTTTAAGATGGTTGTTCCATTACACCTCGATAGTGGTGCATGGAGGAAACCGAGAGGACTCGTGGGCCTTTTTTATGTTTTGTGTTTTTTCATGCTCTGCACCAGCCCAAACTAACGAACAACCTTAAAGGGGATCCTCTTATATAATTGTGGCAAGAAGTACCTAATGTTTAATATTTTTTTTGAAACAAATTTTCGAGTGTAAGGTATCAAAAATGGCGTCCAACATGGTATGGCTTTCTCGGAACAAGATTTTTCGAATCTGCGGGCATTCTCGTTTTTGAACCCTTCAACCAATCAACTTCGGGTTTTGCCGGCCTAAAAGAAGACAACATTCTCGGGCGCTGCAACCTACAAAATCGCAATATTTTGATCATTAACGATTTTTTACAGCCGGCCAAAGTGGAAAAATCAGGCGAAAAAACGATACTTTATTTTCAAGTAACCGCCATTTTGTTTTTATATCGATGTATTTCATGTTTTTTAGGAATGTAATCTTCAAGATCGTTTTGGTTTGCTGCTTGTAGATGACGAATAGCGACCTGTATCGTGCCCGTGCAGATGAGGTTGGTTTTCAAAAAACTTTTTCCTGGAGCTACCTTTTTGGATGCCATTTTTGACACTTTACTGTCGAAAATTTTTATTTTGTACATTAAACCTTAATAAACATTTTGCAGAATAGCGCACATTTCTAAGTCATTTTACTTCTTAAAAAATGATCAAACATTAGGTACTTTTTGAACATATATATAAGAGGACCCCCTTAATGAACTGTAAAAGTAGAATCCTATTAGTGTAGTACTAATTGTAATTTTAGTAATACTGTACAATTGTTATATGCTAGTCGTATTTCTATCTGTGTATATGTTCGTCTGAGAGTTTGTGACAGCTGGGTCTAGGAATTAATGCAGAATTGGCGTATGTGATAGAATAGTGGGTAATTCATTACTTCCTTGGATTCGT
Source organism: Topomyia yanbarensis (assembly GCF_030247195.1). Classification (NCBI taxonomy): domain Eukaryota; kingdom Metazoa; phylum Arthropoda; class Insecta; order Diptera; family Culicidae; genus Topomyia; species Topomyia yanbarensis. Next base: position 11,133,108 of record NC_080670.1, on the reverse strand, counting down.
TAGTCACTGTATTTGGTGTTCAATTCGAGCATTCGATTCGATTCAATAGAGAAGATCTGATTGGATAATTTAAGGTACGGTTAATTTGCCGACGGACGTGAATCACTCATTTTCGGTCAGCATCAGCATAGTATGTCAAAATTCTAATAGAATGTGATTGTCATTAGTGGTAAATAAATATCATTTGCTGGCATTTAGACGAGCTCAAGTAGTTTGATTGTATGTAACATGTGTTCTTTTCTTTTTATCTTTATTCGTCATTACTTTCCTGGTAAATCTAAAAATAGATTAACACTAACACATTCAATTGCATATTCTCTCATATACACTCACAATCTCTCGCATTCCAAACGTACAAACGCTCGTGGTCTTCGCGATAAAACAAATCTGATCACAAACGCGAACATGTAATTGCAATCGTCCACACATACTAAGGCCCGTGATCTCGCCAACATTAAAACACCCCGGTTTAGCACGTTTCAGCACCTTCCCCTGCTCCTAGTGGCGTAGCCTCATGCCTTCAATTGGTTTCATCAAACAAAAAGTTTGCTCATATCCACTAGACAAACATGGCGACATGACCGGAGACTAGTGAGTCGGTTACGCCCGAAAGTCCCTATCCTCGGCTCTAGTAGCAAAGGTCTATTTGGCCTTAAGCAATGTTTTAGTGGGTGACATTTCCCATCTTGTCTGCAATCGTAGTGAGTGATTCTTACGGAGAACCCTTCCAAGAATCCTACAGCTCCCGTAGGACAACTCTCAAAAAAAAAATATAGTGGCTCCAACTTTTGGGTCATTCACCTCGTTTTTCGGGTTAGAAAAAATTCTAGCTCTATATACTGAGTTGGGAATCGAACCCAGGTGAGCTGTGTACAAGGTAATGAACTTATTAACTATGATCGCCCCCGTTTACACTCTTTCTTTCATAAGAACCGTACGTATTTGGTAATCTTTACCCAACCTCCTTTGATAAGTCACGTGTTTTTCCCCAACTCAACGTTGGGACATTACCCTCATTGCTCATCCAATTGCAGGTTCACGCGAGGTTAACGAACCTTCCCAGCGCGCACCACACGGTTCTCTCAGCCAGCAGCGACACTGATTGTTACGATTAAACCGCTCGAAACCAGGGGCAATGACGTTACAGCTCGGTTTTGGCACACATGGTCCAAATTTGCGTACGCAGGGTTCCACGTCGGTGAAAACCTGGCGAAGGCGGGTGCAGGAGCGGGTAATGTCAAAAGAAAGATTTTTTAATTTGTCAGATATATGTTTTACGATTGATATAAATTTCGCGCAAAAAAAAGAGCAGCTCTGCTTGTATTTTTGCTGAGGCTGCTAACTGCTTTTGCGGTATGCCAGAATGCATTTCGTTCGTCACAAACATCGAAAGGGGGAACGGTGCAGTGCTGCCAGTTTGTCGACGACGCTTTTTTAAAATTTATGAAGGCAAATCGAATTTACTGACAAGATTGTCAACCAGTTTTGCAACTTCATCGTCAAAAAATTGAAAAATATATAGTAAAAGTGACAGTTAGGGTATTCTGATCGCAGATGGCTCTGAAGACTTTTCAATCTAGCAGCCTTTTTCTCAGTGAACCCGAAAAAAATAAAACTACGTGAGAGATTCCATATGCCAACTCGATGATCCCACTTTCCTTACATTTTAACGAATCACACAATCAGCCAAACAGTTGCGCACACACACACACACACACGATCCCGCTTGTGCAAACCCGAAACGCGGTAGAGTTTTTAATTATGCACATCCAGTCGGAACGAGTACCACCGGCATCATGTGACATGAACGGGGGGTTTGCAGCGAGCAGATGAGACCGCGGGGCATGAAGATGTTGCGAAAAACTCCTGGTTTTTGGGGGAAAGTGAAATATCTTCTTTTTTTGCTTACCCCTCAACCTCACACGACTTCTGCTCCTGTTCATCCCCTTTCAGCTTGAGTGTTGTTCGTCATCGAGGCTAATAATGCTCTGGGAACACAGCTGGAACTGGGAGTCGGGTTGTCTTTGGATCTCATGTGTTTACGACTTTTTTTTTCTTGTTGTTGTTTGAACCGAAAAGGAAAGTGATTTTACAGTGATTGCCATTCATTTTCGATAGTGCCCCCTCGTCGGCAGTGGCAGCGCACATGGTTGAGTCAAATTTCAGGCCTCGGCAGCGATCTGACAAATGATGTTTGATTGGTTGGTGGTGATTTTTTTTTGTTTCTCTCGTTTTCTCCCTATGGGAACTGACAGTAATACAAATTTGATTTAATGAAAACCTGCTGCAGTAGATACTAATAAAACAATCCAGTTGGGTATAGAAAAATAATTGGTTTGTGGCGTTTGGGTTGCAACAAAAAAAAATGAATAACATAACGGGTAACAATTTTAGTTATTTGCATTCAATATTTGTGAAACAATCCAATGGCTCTTTTTGTATTTTTTTTCAACGCGTTTCTAGTATTTATATCGAACACCCATTGAATCATTTCGAACAAAACAAAAGAACGCTTACAAACAGCATTTCAATCACTCAAAACGAGTCCATTTTCATTGTGGACTTTTTTCGTTTGCCGTTTTTTGTTGTTGCTGTTGATGGATTTCCCTCGAATTTATCCACGGCCTACTACGCGTTCCCTCGCTCGCCACTTTTCGGAGCTGCCGGGAGTTTGTTTTAGCTAAATTGAATGCAGTGCCCGTTCTTTTGTTTTTGTCGTTTTTTGACCTCGATTCATAGAAATATTGTTTTTTTTTTTGGTTGACGAGTTCATTGTTTCAGTAGTTGTTTGGTATCCTGCCGGAGTGTCGACCGGATGGGTTTCGTATCAATTGAAACGGTTCCTTCTCGGAATGTATGCCATGGCAGTTATTATATTTGAAATGGAGGATTTTTGGTCAGTTTAATGCATCAGAATTATTTTTTGGCAAGGCTTTAAAACGACCGAAAAAGATTGGAAATCGATAAAAAAAATGATTCCCAAAACGCTTCAATAAAGCCGATTATTTTTGTTTTCAATGGATCAGTTAGATATGAAAATATATCAGTTCTGTAAATATGAGTAATTTATCAACGATGCATCAGTACACAACATGCGAAAAAATTTCACTATAAAATCACCAGAGAAAATTGAAGTAGTCAGATTGCGCCAAATCAGAAAATATCACAACTTGATAGAAACATTTTTTTTTTCTATACATACCTTGCTAAATTTTTCGAATGAAACTAACTGATGACGAAAAATAAAAGTTAAATGGGTTTAGTATTTTATAGCATCAAAATAAATCGGTCTTCACTGGAACAAAATCATTAATTTAGTCGGCGAATTCGGCTAAAATTACCCTTTCGGTCAAAAGACCCTTTCCGTCACATGTCGCTTTCGACCAAATTAAAATGCCCTTTCAGTTAAATTGCCTTTTCGGCCTGATTACCCTTTCGGCTATATGACTTTTGAAACCAACCGACACTTTCAGCCAAGCGGCTTCTCCGCCTTTCAGCTAAGTGGCCTTTTCGACCAAATGACCCTTTTGGCTTTTATATTCTTTTTCGATCAAATAGCCCTTTTGGGTAAAATTATTCTTTCGGTCAAATGGTCCTGTGCCCTTTCGGTCAAATTACCCTTTTAGACTAAACGATCCTTTTTGGTCAAACGTCAAAGGTTCCTTCGTCAAACCTTTCCGGTGAAATGACCCATTTGATTAAAATTGTTCTGTTTGCCAAATGCTTTTAGCTTAAATGACCCTCGACGAACTGACCATTTCTGTCGGTTAAACGGCCTTTTCGCTCAACAAACGTTTAGGCCGAATTACTCTTTCGGCCAAACGGTCCTCTCGGTAAATGAGCTCTTTCGCTCATAAAACCTTGGCAGCCAAATGGCTTTTTTGGTGAAATGGTCCTTGAGCGTAATTTCCTTTTTCTGTTGAAATTTTCCCTTTGGTTTAAATTACTCTCTTCTGACCAAATTACCCTTTCCGCTAAATCGCCCGTTCAGCCTGGTTGCCCTTTCGGCCAAATAACCTTTCCAACTTAACGACCTTTTCAGACAAATGGCCTTGTCGCCCAAATGGCTCTATCGACTAAAGTCTCCTATCGGCTGAAGTTGTCATTTCAGATAAATTGACCTACCGCCCAATGATTCCTTCAGCCAGCTGGCTCATTCGGAAAAAGGGCCCTTTTGATTAAAATGCCTTTCGGTTTAAATGTACTTTTGGGCTAAAATTGCCCTTTCGGACAAATTGCACATTTGGACGAATAACAAATGGCCATTCCGGCTAAATTAACTATTTCATCCGAATGGTTCTTTCGTTCACATGTTTTTTCGGTCAAAAGACACTAACGGCCTTTTTGGTAAAATAGTCCTATCGGCAAAAATTGCCCTGTTGGCCAAATTTCTCTTTCAGTCGATTGGCGTTTTTTGCCAAATGCCCAATGGCTTTTTGGCTAAGTGGCGCTGTGGGCGTAATTGCCTCTTCTGCAAAAATGACCCTTTCGATAAAAAATGGCCTTTCGGTCAAAATGCTCTTGCGACCAAATGACCCTTAAGCCCAACAAGTTTTCTCAGACCAATATCCACTTTGATCAAATGGCATTAACGATTGAAACTATACATTTCCGCTTCGGACAAATTAATCTTTCAGTCAAATGGCTCTTTCGGCGAAATGGCCCTTTTGACTAAAATAAATTTAGTCAAAAGAGCCTATTGGCTCTTTTGACTACCTGCCCAGTAGTCTTAAATGTTGGCTAAAATTGCCCTTTCGAAGATTTTGCATTTTTAGGCAAAAGGATTTTTGGACAAATGGCCGTTTCGGCTAAATTAACTTTTTTGGCTAAAATGGCTCTTTCGGCCAATTGGTTCTATGACTTTTTCGGTCAAATGACCTCTTTTGGGCCACTGACTCTATCGATCTACTGGCCTTTTCGGTGGATTGGCCCTGTCGGTTAAAATTGCCCTGCTTCCTAAATTTCTCTTTTGGCTAAAATGACATTCACGGGCAAAAGGCCTTTTAGGTCAAATGTGTTAAAGGGCATTTCAGTCGAATGGTATTTTTTACCAAAGGGCATTTTCGTCTTTTCTGCTAAAATTATTAAATAGTTAAAATTGTCATTTCGGTCAAAAGGCCCTTTCGAGAAAATGACCCATTCAGCCAAATGCCTATTGCGTCCAAATGCTTTTTCAACCAGTGGCTCTTTCGTCCAAATGGCCTTATAGACTAAATGACCCTATCGATCAAATTGCTCTTTCGGCTAAAAATGCACTTTCGGTTAAATAACTGAAACGACACTTTTAGTTAAATGGTTCCTTCGCCCAAATTGTCCTATCGACTGAAATGAATCTTTCGACTAAAATCGTACTTTCGACTAGAATTATCCTTTGCGGTAAATGGCCCTTTCAGCCAAAATATTCATTCATCCAAAAGGTTCCTTAAAGGTTCTTCCAGTTAAATTTCCCTTTGGTTCAAATTGGCCTTTCGGTTAATCGGATCTTTCAGCCAAATGGCCTTAACGAACTTATCGGCGAGATTGCTTTTTTAGCTTACATGACTCTCGGTCAAAATGACCGTTTCGGTCAAATGATTATTCCGACTAGTTATGTTTTTCACTAAAATTACACTTTCAGTTAAATGTTAAATATTTTTAAGCGACATGTGAGCTAATTTAAGCTTATGGGCAAATGATTTCACTCAAATGGCCCTTTTAGCCAAATACTCTTTCAGCTCAAGTGTGCGTCTCGATCAAATAGCCGTTTCGTTTATATGGCTCTTTTAGCCAAGTGCCCCTTTTGGTCAAAGTGCTCCTTCGCTCAAAAAACCGTCTCGCCCAAAATGGCTTTTCCAGGTAAATGAGCCTAGGGCTTAATTGCCTTCTCTGTTAAAATGCCCATTGCGGCAAAAATCTCCCCTCCGGTCAAACGCTTCTTCCAGCCAGTTGGTCCAATATTGCCCTTTCGGTCAAATGACCCTTTTCGGCGAAATGGCGCAATGGGACAAATGAGCCTATCTGTCCAATAGCCTGAAATTGTCTTGTTGACCAAACATCCCTCACGTCCAAATGAACTTTCCTACTTCAGTGGCCCCTTCCGGTCAAATCGTCCTTTCGGCTCAAATCGCCTTTCGACCAAATGATTGTATGGTTCAAATGGCCCACTCGGCCAAATGACAGTTTTCAACCAAAAAACCTATCGGCTAAAATAGCTTTTTCGGCTAAATTGCCCTATCAACATAGGGGTCTTTTCGGTGACATGTAAAAATTGCTTTGTTGTCCAAATGCTCCTTCTGCTGAATTGGCGGTCTTCACCAAATGGTCGTTTCGGTTAAATGGCTCTTTCGGTCAAGTGGACATTTTGGCTAAGGGGCTCCTTCGTTCATAAAACCCTTTCGTTCAAATGGCTCTTCTGGTTAAATGGGCCTAATTTCCTTCTCTGTTGAAATAACCTTTTCGACTAAAACTGTCCTTTTCGCTAAATGGCTCTTTCGGCCAAATGACACTATGGCCCCTGCGGCCAAAAGCCTCATTCAACAAAATGACCCTTTCGGATAAATGTTTGTTTCGGCCAAATGGTCCTAAATGACTTTCGGTTACATAGCCTTTTCGGTCAAATGGCTCCATAGGCCCAATTACCCTTACAGCTTAAGCGGATTTTACGACCATATGACCTTATCATCACTGACCTTTTCGGCTAAATGTAAAAAATGCTCTTTCAGCTAATTGGCTGTTTTAGCGAAATGCTTTTTCAACTAAAATGACCGTCTCGACCGAATGGCTAATTTTGGTCGAATGGCTCTTTCGGTCAATTGGCTCTTTCGACCAAAGGGGTTATTTGTTGGTTTCCGCCAAATGGCTTTCTGGCTAAATGGCTCTATGAGCCTAATTGCCTTCTCTGTTAAAATAAACCTTTCGGCAAGAAGGCTCTTTCGAGAAAATGACACTTTCGACCAAATGCTTCTTTCGGCCAAATGGTCCTAAAGGGGGTCAAATTATAATTTTTGGCCAAATGGTGCTAGTGGTCAAATGAGTTTATGAGTATCGATCGAGTGACCTTTTCTGATAAATAGCTTTTTCGGGTTAAAATGCTCTGTCAGTCATACTTCCCTCACAACCAAATGGCCTTTTCAGCTTAACTGGCCTTTTCCAGCAAAATGTCCTCTGCTCAAAAATTCCTTTCAGTCAAATGAATCTTTGGTGTAAATGGCCCGTTCGGCCAAATTACTCTTTGCGGTCAAACTACCCTTTCGGTTAAATGGCTCTCTAGGTCGAATGGCTTTTTCGGCCAAAAGACTGTAGCATAGTGGTCTTTTTGGGCGATATGTAAAAAATGCCCTGTTGGCCAAATGGCTCTCATAGTCAAATGCTCTTTCAGCTGAAATGGCCGGCTCGACCAAATAGCCGTTTCGGTCAAATGGCCTTTTCGGTCAAGTGGCCCTTTCGGTCTAAAGGCTTCTTCACTCATAGCACTTTCCTGGGTAAATGGCCCTATGGGCCTTTTCTGTCAAAATAACCCTTTCGGCTAAAAAATTCTTTCGACAAAATACCCTTTTGACCAAATGGTCCTAAATGGCCCTTTCGGTCAAATGATCCTTCACGACCAAATGGCGCTGTAGACCTAATGAGCTTTTCGCTCCAATAGCCTTTTCTGCTAAATGGCCCTTTAGACCAAAAATTGCCCTCTCGGCGAAATTTCACTCGCAGCCAAATGACCCTTTCAACTTAAGTGACCCCTTCCGGCCAAATGACCCTTTCGGTTCAAAAACCATTTCAGCTAATTGGTTCTATGGTTCAAATGATCGTTTAAGGCTAAAAGACCCTTTCAGACCCTATGGCGTTTACGGTTAAAATAACTATTTTGGCCAAATGACCGGCGACACGTACAACTTGCTTTGTTTCAGCCAAAAAGCTCTTTAGCCAACTGATCCTTCAGCTAAAATGCCTATCTCGAACAAAGGTTCGTTTCGGTCAAACAGCTCTTTCGATCTAGTGGCCGTTTCGGCCTAAAAGCTCCTTCGCTCATGAAACCCTTTTGAACAAATGACTTTTCTGGCTAAATGTTAAAATACCCTTTCGACAAAAATTGTACTTTTGGCCGAAAGGCTCTTTCACCGAAATTATCTTTTTCGGTCAGAAGCCTCTTTCGGCCAAATGTCCCTAAATAACCGTTTCGATCAATGATCGTTTTCGGTCAAATGGCTTTATAGGCTCAATGATCTTTACGGCTAAAATTGATTCAAATGATCTTATCAGCACAGTGGGCTTTTCGTCGAAATGTAAAAATTGCTCTTTTTTAGCCAATTTCCTTCCCTGTTGAAATAATCCTTTCGTCCAAAACGCTTTTTCGACAAAATGGCCCTTTTGTCCAAATGATTCCTTTCGGCCAAATGACCCTTCTCGGCCAAATGACGCTATGGGCCGAAAGAGGCAATTGGTCCAATGGTCTTTGCTGCTAATGGCCATTTCGGCTAAAATTGCCCAGTCGGTCAAACTTCCCTTACAACTAAATGGCCCTTTCAGCTTATGTGGCCCTTCCGGTCAAATGGCCCTTTTAGATCAAAACCCCTTTCGGTCAAATGGTTCTATGATCCAAATATCCATTTCAGTTAAATGACCGTTTCCAACCAAAATTTTCAGCTAAAATGGAATTTTTGGCTAAAAGGCAAATCAGCAGCAGTTATCATTGGTCTTTTCGGATAAATGTAAAAAAAACCCCTGTTGGTGAAATTGCTCTTTTGGCCAAACACTCTTTTGGCCAAAATGGACCAAATGGCCCTTTCGGTCAAGTGGTCCTATCGGCCAAAGCACTCCTTCGCTCATAAAACCCTTTCGGCCAAATGGTTTCTCTAGTTGATTGTCCCCATGGACCTAATTGTCCTCTCTGTTAAAATAACCCTATCCGCTGAGACTACCCTTTCGACTAAAAGGCTCTTTCATCAAAATGATCCCAAGTGGCATTTTCGGTCAACTTACCCTTTCTCGGCTAAAGAGCACTTTGAACAAAATGAGCCTATCGGTCCAATTGCCTTTTCTGCTAAATGGCCCTTTCGGCCAAAATTGTCCTGCCCAACAAAGTTCCCCCACAGCCAGATGATCCTTTCAGCTTAGCTCCTACCTGCCAAATGGTTCTATCGTCCGAATGGCCCACTCGGCCAAATTTTCGGCCAACAGACCGTTTCAGCTTTCGGCGACGTATGGAAACTGCTCTGTAGGATAAATTGCGCTTTCAGCCAAATAGCTCTTTGTACCAACTAAAATGGCCGTCTCGACGAAATTGTAGTTTCGGTCAAATGACTTTCGGTCGAGTGGCCCTCTTTCGGTAGAAGGGCTCCTTTTCTCAGAGAACTTTTTTGTGCCTAATTTTCTTCTCTGTTAAAATAACTCTGTCATCCAAACTACCCTCAGAGCCAAATTCCCCTTGCACTCTTTCGGCCAAATGGCCCTTTCGGCTCAAAAACCCCTTTCGGCCAAATGGTTCTGTGGTCTATCAGGCCCTTTTGGACAAAAGACAGTTTTCGGCCAAATGGATCCGATGACATTTTTGGCTAAAATGGCTCTTTCAGCAAATCTGCTTCCGGCTGACTGACCTGGAACCGATTTAACAACTATGGAATTCGGAATAACGGAATGTTCCCTCCATTTTTCAAATGTCCTCACGCAAGAAAAACTCATACAGCATCAGCTAAAATTTGTCTTCATACTTAAAATGTTGATTATGCCGCTGCTTGTAAAACCTTGTCCCGGTAAGAGTTGCACCCCTAGTTATTATTCAAACGAAAATATCTTTACCACCTGCCAGCTGGAAAATACTTGTGAATCAACCCCCTGGCCTTTCGAAACAGTCGCATATCGCGTTCCCGTTAATTACTCTCACTCCACCACTTGTAACTTATTCCTTCACTGGTCAAACCTTTTCGACGACGACGGCTAGTATGGACAGTTGCGCCCCCTCGTCAATTTCATTTTAGCAAACCTTTGTTGGTCGTCGTCTGAGATGCAATGCATGACGGTGGCGAGGGGGAAGGGTGTTCTCCAATGCAGAAAATGCTCAAATTACTAATTAAAAATTTATACATCAATAACAAGTCTATGTTTTGTTACCCTCCCTATTCTGTGCAACTTTTTTTTCACAACAAATACATTCTGTGTGTATCTCCGCAGAGCAGAAATAGGATGCGCAACCCTGCTCTATCCATGGCTTGCTGCGTGTGCTGAACAAAGAAGAAAAAAGCGATTGTTTTTTTATTTCCTCTAGTCCGCCTTATTGCAGCGAAATCACAATCAATCGATCGATAAGCTTTCCTTCAAGTCTAAGAAGAAAACACCTGGAAGGAAGGGCACCCCCCATTCCTGTCTGCTGAGAAGGACCAGAGAAAAAAGAACGATCCGGAAAAACAACGGAAAAAGTTCCGTTTTCCTGTTATTTTCCACTCGAACCACAGCCGGTTCGAAACTATCGAATTTCATCAGCAGCGACAGCGGAAAATTCAATTATTGACACCCGATGACGTTAGTTTCAACTTGATTTGATGAGGTTCCGACGAAAAGATTACACTCTTATCTAGCATCGCTGCCATCGTCGTCCCCGTTTGATTATGGCCACTCGACGACACTCCCCTTCAAATATGGCCGTTCGTTCGTTCGTTCATTCGTTCGGTTCGAGGTTAATTAAACACAGTTCGGATTCGGATCGTTATCTCAGCGAACGAAGAAAATTGCCACTTACTTGTAGATATGCTTCGGATCCATCATGCTCATCATGAGCCCAGCATTGAGACCGGAAGTACCCGGTTTGGCACTCAGATCTAGCGGCTGTTCACCGCCGAGTCCAAGTACGACTCCCTCTCCCTTCGCGGCCGGACTGCCCCCGACGGTGGTCGTTTCCGTGCTGCCAGAGGGTGACATCTGCTGTTGCAGCTGGGAGTACCACAGAGCTGGACGCGAGAGAGAAAAAAAAAACAATGAAATGCCGGATCAAATTTGTCAAAAACTAAAACAATAATGCGGAACACTTACGGTTGTAAAGCTGCGCCAGACCCGGTTGAATTCCCTGTAGCGACGCCACGGCCGCAAACTGGGCCGCCATCGATTGCAGCGATGTCATCGTCGGGGGTACCCCGCTAGCGTTACGCAACAGGGCGGCCAGCGATTTCGTCGAGGCAGAGCCCGGTCGTCCCACGACGGCACGGAGATCCGGTTCACTGCTGTCACTCGAATCGCTGTCACTGTCGTTGAGGCCCTAACGAAGAGATGGATCGGAATAAGGAGAAGAAAAATCCCAAAAAAAAAAAACGAACAAAAAAACCTACCCCGTGACTGAGGTCCAGGTCCGATTTCGGTAGGACACTAGGCCCCACGCCGGATTCGGGCACCAGCTCGCCTGCTTCGTTCACCGTAAGCAGCTTACCGTCGACGCAGAAGTAGCACTTGTCCTGCGGCTTCCAGTCTACCGGCGTCGGTGGCTGCGATTGTTGCCCCCGGTTCGTACCACCGGGTCCACCTTCTGCGCATTCCAATGCTCCATCCGGTCTCGTTGCTGGGACAACCGGACTGGTGCCGAGGTTTCCACTTGAAATATTATTATTGTTGTTGTTGTTGGTTGCACTGTTGCTGTTGTTGTTGTTGTTGTTTTTGTTGATGATGATTTTACTGTTCAGTAGATTGTTACAATTGTCCTGCCTAAGTAGTTTATCCTGCTCCGGTGTGGCTGATGAATTGTTTTGATTATCTGCTGGAATGTAAAACAAATGTTCAAATTAAACTCTTTGACTGCATGAACTGGATGTATATTATTTTTCCTGCTTCTGACAAGCTCCTAGCATTTTCTTACACACGCAGACTAATGTCGCATTAAATTGCAACTTCGACTAGCGCATCCATTATTTTCTTTTTACGTGTTTCACACCTGAATGAGACTGTAATGAGTTGTGCAGCTTTGTACTTATAGATTCGAATGATTTTGGTATTTTCGCTTTCGAACCAATTTTTGAACAAATTTTACGTCATCTTTTTTATGTTTTCTGTTTCTGCTTTTGATTATTATTACCTTTTTCGCTCATTTTCATTTATTATTATCCTGTATTCCTCATTCCTTATTCTTTTTGTTTTTTGGTTTTAGTTTTCAGTTCTCAGTTTTTAGGTTTTAATTTTTAGTTCCTGGTTTTTAGTTTTCAGTTTTTAGTTGTTAGTTTTTAGTTTTTAGTTTTTAGTTTTTAGTTTTTAGTTTTTAGTTCTTAGTTTTTAGTTTTTAGTTTTAAGTTTTTAATTTTAGATTGTTCTTTGTTCTTTATTCCGTACTATGTATTCATTATTCTTTCTTCTTCTTTCGCTTCTCTATTTCTTACCTTCATATCGCTTTTCATTTTCTTTTCTTCAATACACCCTTTTTTGTCTCTTTATCCTTCTATTTCAGTTGTTTTCCTTCTGTCTCTCTTCCGTTTTCTCTTTTCATTCGCGATTTTCCCTTTTCTAGTTCTTCCTTTTTCCATCCTTCTTCGTTTTCACTACTACAAAATACGTTTCTTTCTTTTTCTCTATTTCTTCTTGCTTCTGGATTCTTTTTTCCTGATTGCTTCTTTCTTCCCTTTTTCATTTATATTTTTTCTTGGTTATTTATTCCTTTTCTATTTTATCTTTTTCCTTCGTGCTTCCTTCTTCTTCAGTTTCATTTTTTGCTCTTTCATCCTGTTTTTGGTTCTTTTTTCCTTCTTCTATTCGTGTTCCTGTTTTCTTCTTCTTTTTTTATTTCCCTCTGTCCTTTTTTCGGCTACCCTCTCATCTTTCGGCCTTTTTTTACCTCTGCCTATATTTTTCTTCCCATTTTTTGATTATTGCTTTCAACTCCCTTTTTACTTTTTCCGTCTTTATCATTCCTTCTATAAAATTTCGATTCGTTTTTTATGACCTATTTTTTCTTTTTTTATTTTACTGGTCTTTTTTCTTCTCCCGTCTGTATTCTATTTTCTTCCTTTGTTTTCTTTTTCTGTCGGCTTCCCCTCCCTTGCTTTCTGTTTAAGTTTTCTTCTCTTTTCCATTTTATTTTTTCGCAATTCTTGCTTCTTTTTTATTTCTTTCTGCTTGATTCTTTTTTTCTTCTATCTTTATTCTTTTTATTTTATGCTTTCTGTTTAAGTTTTCTCTTTTTTTTCTCCAATTTATTCTTCTTTTTTCGTATCTCTTGCTTTCTTTTTATTTCTTCCTACTTGATTCTTTTTTTGCTTGTATCTTTACCCTTTTCCTTTTTTTCTTACTTCTTCCTAAAAACCCCTTTTCTTTTTTCCTAGATCTTCTTCCTTTGTTTTCTTTCCTTCATCCTTTTTTCCTTTTCCTTTTTTTGTCATTCCTTCCACCTCCTTTATTTCCTTTTTACCTGTTTTCTTCGTTATTATTTCTTCCACGTTATTTCTTCATTTTCTTTCTTCTACCTACTATTCCTGAACATTTTCTGCTTTCGTTTTTTCTTTCTATTGCGCCCTCATTCTTCCTTTCTTCTTTAGTGTAACCATTCAATCTTCTTAAATATAGAGGAAATTTCTATCTTCTACTCTCATCTCTCTCATTTTCTCTCAGTTTATTCATGTTTCTTCTTTTTAAAATTCTTAGTTGGTCTTCTCCAATTTTGTGCCTTTTTTACTTTATTTTTCTACCTTCGTTATTTTCTCTTCTGCCTTCTTTCTATTTTACTTTTTATTTATTTTATTTTATTTCAATTATAGAGGTTTTAACCTTAAGGTCATTCGCCTCTTCGGGTTAGAAAAATCTCTTAGGAAAAATTTCTAACCCTATGTGCGGGGTTGGGACTCGAACCCAGGTGCGCTGCGTACAAGGCAATCGATTTACCAATACGCTACGCCCACTCCCCATTTTATTTTTTACTTTTCATTTTTTACTTTTCACTTTTTACTTTTTACTTTTTACTTTTTACTTTTTACTTTTTACTTTTTACTTTTTACTTTTTACTTTTTACTTTTTACTTTTTACATTTTACTTTTTACTTTTTACTTTTTACTTTTTACTTTTTACTTTTTACTTTTTACTTTTTACTTTTTACTTTTTACTTTTTACTTTTTACTTTTTACTTTTTACTTTTTACTTTTTACTTTTTACTTTTTACTTTTTACTTTTTACTTTTTACTTTTTACTTTTTACTTTTTACTTTTTACTTTTTACTTTTTACTTTTTACTTTTTACTTTTTACTTTTTACTTTTTACTTTTTACTTTTTACTTTTTACTTTTTACTTTTTACTTTTTACTTTTTACTTTTTACTTTTTACTTTTTACTTTTTACTTTTTACTTTTTACTTTTTACTTTTTACTTTTTACTTTTTACTTTTTACTTTTTACTTTTTACTTTTTACTTTTTACTTTTTACTTTTTACTTTTTACTTTTTACTTTTTACTTTTTACTTTTTACTGTTTACTTTTTACTTTTTACTTTTTACTTTTTACTTTTTACTTTTTACTTTTTACTGTTTACTTTTTACTTTTTACTTTTTACTTTTTACTTTCTGCTTTTTACTTTTTACTTTTTAATTTTACCTTTTTACTTCAATTGTTTCAACTATTTGCTTTTATTGCTTCTTGATTCCAATACTGTATTTACTGTTTCTTGTTCGCTGTTATTTGTTTCGTTTTTCTGGTTGTGCGGCTTATGTTTCCACTGCACTATTTAGTGTTTGTTTATTATTTCTTATCTCTTAGCCTTTCCTGCTTACTTTTTACATATTTTTGTGTCTTATTGATTTCTTCGCTAGTTTTCTTCTTTTTATTGATCTGGTTTTTCATTCCTTTGTTTTCTACCTTCTGTTTTTTAACTTTTTACCAGTGTTCTGTGTTTTTTTGTTCTTTTTATTTTGTTTTTATATTACGTTTTCGGTTATTTCTCTTTCTACCTTTTCTTAATTTTCTTTAATTCTTTTTAACTTTCTTCCCCTCTCCTTTGTCGCGTTTCTTTTCTCATTTCCCCTTGCTCCGTTCTGCCCTTGTTCGTGTTTCCAATAAACAATTCTCCATTGCACTCACCTGTTGGTTCCAGTTTGATTGCTAGTTTGCCGACTAGCTGCTTCCGGTCCTCGAGATCGACGGTGGAGGGTGATAGCAGTGCCGTCGTCGTGGCCGTGGCCGTCGTTGCCGACGAGGACGAAGCCGCCGACGACGACGATGACGAAGAGGACAGCGCCGGTGAGGAAACGGAATTCACGATCTTGTCGCTCGTCGTCGCGCTCAAAAGACGACGGACTTCACCTGCCGTCTGCTCTTCGTCCTCCTCTTCCTCTTCCTCCTGGTCCTGGTTGAGACTGGAATTGGATCTGTCTTTTTTCGCTTCCACCAGCTGGGAATGACGGTGGTGAGGGTGGTGATGGTTGTTGTTGTTATTGTTGTTGTTGAGAAGCGTTACTGCCGTCCCCACTAGAGCGGACGTCGCTGGCTGGTGAGGAGGAGGAGTTGTTCCCGCTGCCGTCGGTCTCGTGTCGTTCTGATTGAAATGATTCTTCTTAGTCGCAGCAGCTTCCGCAGGTGAATGGAGATCTGCCTGTTTGTCTGTTGCTGCTGCTGCTACTACTACTGCTACTTGTTGATTGTTGGATGCTGCTAGTTTTGATTCTAGTTCGCCGTCTTGCTGATAGTGTCCGTTGCGTACTGTGCATTCCAATTTTAGAAGGTTGATAAATAAGATGGTTAAGCTAGATGGCGGAATACTTACCAATCGTGGCGGCACCCTTTTGTTCCAGGATATTTCCGCCTACCGCTGCCGCCACCAGTGCGGGGGTGAGTGGGACCGCGTTGCTGGCAACACTGCTGGCCACGGTCGCTGCTGCACTGTTCAGCAGATCGTCGTCGTCCACGGCCGCGTTTGTGCTCGGATCCAGTAGGTTCAACTGTTGGCGCGTTAAGACGTCCTGATAATGTTTCCATTTCCTGCGTCCCATCAATTCTTCAGCTACGCGTTCCAGTCCTGTGAACGAATCGAATGAGAAGTGATTCGTTAAATTTATATTTATTGGATGTTGTTTGGAGAATAAAATGAAATTCACAAACAATGAAGGGAGCTCAGATTCTAATCACAAGTCACGCACCGCACAGCCTATTATCGACTATTGAACCGGGCATGGTTCATCTTCCCGGGGGGAATGGGAAAGTGAGAAACAGAGCCTTTGTTCTGGTCACACAATCCAAAATTTACTTAAGAAACATTTTGAGGGGCTGGACTTGAGGGAAGAGCGGGAGAGGTGTATATTCTTCTCAACATTGAAGAAAGTGCATCTCCCTGATGCAGGCACTTTATAAGGAAATTCATTGCCCGATAACTAACGAAACGAAAATTTCTCCAATCGAATCTACGCTGCGGAAATCGAAGAAAGTGGAGATGAGGGAGGTTAAAATTTCAGAAACTTCCATCCGACAACGGAGGGGATCAGGTCAAGCAACCAGCCTACTGTTCTGTGCGAGAGCTACCACTGTCCAGCCCAGCCTACTGCTATTTGAACGGATTTTAATAGAGTGTGTGCATATTTTGTTATGTCCCCGCATCTTTCCACTAACCACCACTGACAACTTTCCATCCCGGCACAGTGCTAACAAGCACTATACACATGTACGTTGGGGGAGAGAAACAGAGAGACCATATCAAGATGGGGAGTCATTTTTCGGTCTCTCAAGGATGCCGGGTTTGCAAGAAAATCTAAGAACTGCTTCCAAGAATAAGAATTTCCATTGGAAAGAAGCTCACATTGGGCGAAAATTGGTCCTGGAAAGAAGAGGTTGGGTTTTCCATGCTTCTTGGCCTGCTATTTTGCAATTTGCATTGAGTCGAGTTCGAATGTGGGTCGGTTGGTCGTTCGGTCGGTCGGATGACAGAGTAGAATGGGAATGTTGGGATGCAGTTTCTTCTGTGTGTTTCGACCACACGTTTACGGAGTGAGGCGTTTAGGATTTTCTCCGAACGAGTTCTATAAGATATAATTTAAGGCAAGAAGAAGTCCCTTAGAGGACTTTCCAAAGAAGCAGGATTCGAAAGGTTCGAGAGTGAAGGCATGCATAGTTTACAACGAATAATTAGATTTTCCGAAGCAAGCTTCTTGTGGTGAGTGCGTGTGCACTTGCGCCACATTCTCCCACTCACTCACAAATCAACCCCCTTCTAAGATGCAGAAGAAGAGGGAGAAGAATCGTTCGTCCATCGTTGCAGAAAGCTTCTGAATTGAACGTCTTTTTAAAATCAAAATTAATGAAATTTCCAATCGAAGCGTCTTCTGTTCGGCCGGCCAGCTCCGGATACCGGAGCGTCTTTCAGAGGGCCCAGGACCGGGGGTGAAAGCTGTGCTAATTGAGGAAGACGCTCGTACTATTTCAAAGCCGACCCCATTTTCACCCATTCTACACTAAAACTACCGGAGACAGCAAGAAAGCTGAGCTTGTCTGTAATAAATACCGATCATAACTCGATCATCAATCAATTCCCCCTTGTAGGATGTCCCCATCCCCCACCTCGCCGCTAGCCAGCCAACAACAACACAACGGATCTTGAATCGAACATGGGTTCATCTTATGATGGTCCGTTGCTTTTCTTAAAATCACTTCCCCGCCCGGTAACTTCCATGCGTGCCTCTCTAGTCAACCTGTCAAGATTCCACCCTGGCTCAGATTCGCACTCTCTTGATAAATTTTCATTATTTTCGGATCGTTTCGCCTAATCAAAGCAAGTTTCCCTCCCACCGTTCCGGTTGCTTGCTTGCTGGTCGGCGCCCTAGGGTTGCATTCAATCGACCAGGGTCGAGTTGATTCGAAGTGAAATATTGAACTTAATTCGGTTAGCTTTTCGAACAAAAAAATTTTCAAACTGACAGATGATATGAGTTGGAAAATCAAAATAGTTTCCATCTTTTTATTGGTTTTTATTGGAGTTTTTAATCAATAATACAATACTCTCCCTCTCTTCTCCTAAGAACTATATTGGATTCAAGCTCTCCGCATACATTTGCAGTGTATGCACGTTTTTGTGATGGTTCATCACAGCAGGCTGTGCGTTTGATTGTCATTTTTCGTTTGTTTACTTTTTATATAATTTAAATTTTTCGTTGCCAATACGTCGTTTATTGAAAATGAAATATAAATTAAGGTTATGGACACATGGCTAAATGAAACTATGTGAAAATTTGCGAAGGGCTTTGGAATTAATCAGTGTAAAATTCATCTTACTTCAGTTTGAGGTACACTACTGTCAGGAAGAGGCAGAAATCCCAAATCCTTGAAACCGACACTAGAACTGAAAGTATTATCTCCATCTACGAATGTTAACTCAATGACAATACAACTACAGAGCAAGAGCAGCGTCCGAATACATTCATTTTGATAGTCGACGAGATCTATGTGAAAAAGGACTCAAATACCCTTCCAGGTCCTAGGGGAGGATGTAAGCGATGCGAACAGATCGATTTAAATTTGATCGAAAAGGCTTGATATGGCAAGCAATATGTTGCTGCAGTTTGAAATCCAGCGTTTTGTCCACTTCCGGCGGAAAGCTGTCAATCTGAGTTTCTTCAGTAAAAGTTGCAGTTTTTATACGGTAAGAGTAGTAACCCTCTACTATTTCGGCTGGATTTAGCGTCGGAGCACAACGCTAAAACAACTCTCATTAGGCTCACGAAAAAGGATACAAATTTCGCTGAGAAATACATTAATCCACCAAGTTGCCTTAGCTTATCGAACGGTACTGTGCGATTGTGAAAAGGGTCTTTAAAAACGCTGGAAAAAGAGCTGAGTTTAAAAAGCTTTAAAAGATGTAAAACACATAAAATTTACGAAAAGTTTTCGGTAAAAAATCGAATATTTATGAAGGAATAATATTAAGTGCTGCTGGTCTTTACAGTGTTGAAGTTCAATTTCTTACAATGAAATATCAAATATTTGCTTGAATAAAGCAATGTTTTCGGATGGCTTCAAAGAAAAAATTGTGGATAACTTAAACGTCTTCGATATTGTCCTTTCCGATTCGCGCGAATTGATAAATTACTCCTTAGCATCTAACCATCAATGGTGACGGTTTGAAATGGCAAGGACCCAGTTTTTTGGGGTCTCGACCATTCTTGACTAGTTACGCTCGTTACATTTTCTGGAGCGAAACCCTTGTACGCTTATTTTATTGAGCTTTGTGGTCCTCATTTAAGACCTTTTGGTGGTATACAACGGTGAAAACTGATCGAAATGGTGAGTTAAACGAAAGCAATCATGCGAAAAAAAAAATCCTTTAGAGGCAGGATTCGAACCTACAACCCTTGGGACTCCGCTCCAATGCTATCCCTGGGCTATGGTGACGTCCCAGGAAGAACACACGGTTATCGCATTGGCGACAGTGTTCGTACCACTGCCTCTAGAATGACATCACACACAACCGCAACTCGTCTATTTAATTTCCCCGCTGGATACCAAGGTCGAAGTTTTTATTATCGTCTGATGTCTATGCGGCTGTGTGTGATCTCTCTCTAGAGGCAGTGCTACAGTCACTGTCGCCAAGGCGATTATCGTGTGTTCTTCCTGGGTCGTCAACATAGCCCAGGGATAACATAAGGGTTTGTGCAATTAGCCGAAGTCCCAAGGGTTACCGGTTCGAATCCTACCTCTGGAGAATTTTTTTTCTTCTCATAATTGCTCACCATTTCGATCTGTTTTCCTCGTTGGATATCAAAACCCAAAAAATGAATTAATGTTTTGTTGTCCTGTTAATACTTTATCGTTTCAGCCTTTCGCCCTTTAGGATGGTTTAATTAAAGTCGATCTTCAGAATTTGGCGCTTTTCTTGGTAGAGAGCTACCTTCTCCAACGAAGTTGAAACTTTCCGTGATAAAGTGAAAATAATAAAAATGTGGCGACCGAAAGACGATATGGTACCCATATAGAGGCTTATCGTCAGTCTACAAATGGCATGTCATTTTTATGGTGGTTTCAGTATATTCGCTGGCCATAATCCAAGATTTTTCCGAACTAAAGGATGAAATACCCTTTCCGGTGATATTTTTTGTCGGTAAATGTTGTAATCCCAGTTTAGCATTGTAAAATTCGAGTGTCTTTGATAACGTCATCTTACGATCGTACGAAAGGTTTTGTGAACTTGCGTTGTCGCAAATTATATTGGTGTCGTATGCTGTCGCTTGATTTTGCCAAATTCTTGACCATAATGTATAACTGTTGCTGGCTTGTTTCCAGATCACTCTCTCCGGAAATCTCTGTGAAGCCTGAAGTGACCGGTAAATGCCTTTTTTCCGCCCATGTATTTGTTGTTTTCTACCATTTTTGCTTTTTGGAGGGGGATCAATATAGTCCACAGACGCAGACTATTCTCCATGCTGCATTGATCTCATGCGATTCGCCCATTTTGAGCTGAACTGAGACGAAAGGAGCCTCGATCGAAGCGCTCCTAAATCCGATCCCACACGTGACCAGTAACATCACAACTGAACGTCGTGGTTCGTTTAGCCGTATCCCACGCAAAGCCAGTTTTCGTGGGCACGTTTTTATCAAATTTTTACGGCACTTTGATGCTAAGACTAGTTTCTGACTAAATCGCGAGTTGCGACATTGTCAGGATTTTGGGTAACGCTGAACTTCATGGAAG
This sequence comes from Topomyia yanbarensis, assembly GCF_030247195.1. Classification (NCBI taxonomy): domain Eukaryota; kingdom Metazoa; phylum Arthropoda; class Insecta; order Diptera; family Culicidae; genus Topomyia; species Topomyia yanbarensis. Next base: position 11,112,514 of record NC_080670.1, on the reverse strand, counting down.
GGTACCAGTCCGAGGTGGACAAGTCTGAAACGATGGCTTCGTCTCGAGATAACGCATCCGAAACGACGATGTTCTTCCCTTTTCGGCACTAAATTGACATATCGTGGAGTTGTTATTTCAAGCTCGAACGACTCCTACGCGAACTGGTTTTCCCTTTAGTTTTCGGTGTCCAAGTACACTGGAACCTCCATTTAGAAACCAAACCAGGGGTTCGTTCATTGCAAATCGAATGATGGTATAACTTTAAACCGTTCTTTACCCAATAGGTAGATAGGTATGGTTACATTTTCTCTTGTTTCCGGTATTCCAAGAAAAATAATGACTTTGCAATGTACCGTTTGGTCCCCGCCATTTTGGGATGGCTTATTTAAAAATCGGTAGAGCTAACACCTTCCGCGTTTCGGGATTAAGCTGTTTACAGTAGATGACCAGTGCATATGTGGAACTGTAATCTATTTTAGAAGAAAGATATGGTTTGGATGTTTAAAAGATCCCTAAACCCAAACCCACAACTGATCCACGTAGGTTCTTTTTGCACTTAGAACTGGCATTCATTTCAGCACTCAAAAGATAAGCCGAAATCGTGACCTCAAGAGGCTTCGCCTCTAAAAGCCAATGAAATTGAAAAGCTCTTTGTCGTTTTATCAATAAGAGAATTGAAATCCAGAAAATTTTTCGTTCATTTCTATTTACAAGCTCATTAAAACCCACCGGGCCTCAGAGACCCCTTGTGGTTTTGAGGGTTAATTCTGTAATAGCGGGTTCAAAGTTATAAATTTAAATGTAGCTTTGCTGCATTATTTTCAAATTTGGCGGTTTTCCATTTTAATCATCTCAGAAAAAATACTTAACAAAACTATGCTATATTCCTCCTTAATGGAGGAAAAAATTGGTAAAAACTAAGATAAAAGATAACGAAAAGGCGAAAATAACAACAAAACAACAAACAGTCACAAAATAAAAAAATAGAAAACAGCTTGGCACACTACTCACATTTATAAGGCAAAAATGATAAAGAAATAGTTTTCCTACTCCACAAAATGTGGAAAAAAGTTAATAAACAAAAAGAGGGTCGCTGCATGCCCCCTTTCGTCGCAGTTTGCTTTTGTTAATGTATCTGTAGCCAAACAGGGCTGCCAATACGCTAAAGGTGAATATTTAAAAATCAAAAAGAAGGAATGCGACGCAAATTAGAATGGACAAAGATGCACATTGTTAAGGGAGAAGGCTATCAGACAAATGACCGTTCCTTATTTAATATTTTGATAATAACGTTACCATTATTTTTTTTTCCTTTTTTATTTCGACTATGTTAGTCACATTTTCTTTTTTACGTTTTAACGACATTCAATTAGCTAGAGATTACTGGGTAGGGAAAGTTATGAAAATTATAGCCATAGTACTCAAGTGAGAGCAAGGATGTAAAGAAAAAAAAATCAGAAAACTAGAAGTGGCAGGGTCATTGCAACATGCTTAATATCGTACGGGCTTAATCTTTGTCTTCAGCTAATGAGGGTCGAGCTTAGGCAGCATAACTACGAATCACCCGAGTTCACTAGCATGTGTCCTGGTATAGATAGACTTGTCCATCCTTACCGTGACAACCGACGTACTATGGCTCTAATTTTCTTAACTTTTCCTACCCAGTAATCTCTAGCTAATTGAATGTCGTTAAAATGTAAAAAAGTTACCATTAATGTCACTTTTTTCATTTGCTTGTAGTACTTTTGTAACTGCGTGAGGACAGAGTGTCAACTTGTGTCTGAAAATAAAAAGGTTTTTTTCAGGCCTGCTATTTTTTTTAGATTTCGCAATTAACAAATTGAAATAATCTATTCATTGTATATTGATTGCATTTATCACTGGAATGATTGCATGTTCCTTTTCTGTTAAACTTCATGTTTTCAAGGCCGAAACATCTTCTTTCCCAATTGCTTCTCTGCTATCATTCTTCCATACTTCCCTAGCAACTCCTTAACCTCACCCTTAAAACCTCGCAGGTTTCTTGAATATCTCAAGTTTGATTTACGCTAAAACTAAACGACTATTATTAAAATAACTTTCAATGTCACGTTACCTGCTTGTGATAAAACCAAATTCAATATTTACTCTTATGACCAACTCCGTGGTACTGATAGGAGCGTCGCTGAGTCGGTGGCATCACATTAGGCAAGTCCCATTTCATCGTTTATCATCTTATTCCGCGAATATCGACGTAACTGTGAATATCGACGTAACTAGCATCGAATATCGACGGTGAATATCGACGTAACTAGCATCGATAATTTTCATGCTGTTAAATTTTTGATAGCGGTACACAATAGACATAAGGTGCTTTGCGAAAATCATTACGGAAGGAGAACGAGAAAGGTGACGGATAGAATGGAACGATCGAAATTAATTTTCTTACAAGCAGTCTGAGTCACTTTATTTACCTCGTCTACCATACACGAAAAACGCCCTGTTTTGGCACGGAAAACTTCATCATATGTCAAATATTGCAAAGAAATATAAAAAATTACCAATCTTTCCAAATGAACACCGTACGCAATGTTCACTCTAGTTCTGTGCTCATATTGAACCCACATTTTGTGTAGGAACTCGAACACGCCATTTCGCACCAAAACACGTGCACATGTTCACCTGCACAACCGAACCACATGTACGCACACGGTGTGCGTACACCACGTGTACACACAGGTTCATGGTATCAGCTTTCCCTTTCTCATTCTCATCATCGCTAGCGTTGACTCTGTTTGCCTTGTACGTACACGGAAGTTTGAAGTAGAGTGTGCACATCGTTCGCTTGTGTTCGATGTTCGAGGCGAACCTGTGCATCGAGACGAAGCATGTTTGAGGTTGAACGCGTGCACGAAATTTTGTACACAGGTACAAACTTATCAATGTTCATGGGAAGTCTGAAAATTGCAATTTGAATTTGACATGTTTGAGTGACAAATAACCTCGGGAAAAGTGATAGAAAATTCATACACAACCTTCCCAGAAAATTGTAGTTTGTTGACCAGGTTGCCGGGGCCATAAGTGAAATTGCCCCGGTCTCCCGTTCACCAGCAAATAGTTTCTACGCCTATAAGCATTCATACTTTTATAATGGTAGTGGTGCTCGTTATTCTGTTTGTTATGGGTTGGTCCAGCCAACTGATTCAGCAAAGTGGGGATACACGTCGGTTCAACTCAGAGGCTATTGATTTTCAATATTGCCATGCCCGTCCTTCTGTTCAGGAGATGGAACAATTTTTGAAGGTGAAGATAGAGCTTAAACTTTCACTTTAAACAATTCCATCATAACCAAACTTATGTACTGATAACATTCAACAGTTTAACCAACAAAACTTTATTGTGCCGACATAAAGAGAGCATCTGTCCGAAACTTCTTTCTGAATTTTTTTTCTCGGGTTCGTTCAAGAGGATGCTGCTGGCAGGCCTTTTTGCTTTTTATGTTATCCTGCAATACCGATTACGAGGCTTTATTAGATCTTAGTAAACGTTTTGTACATACCAAGTCCAGATCTCTCTGTGCCCAATTTGTAATCAGACAGAACACTAGACTGAAGAAACTTTTTTTCCAGAAGCCGACCCCCTGGCGGAGGATATTTGTACTGTAGAAACAAAGCTGTTATCTTTTCTATTCGAAACGTAATAGAAAACAAGGTTTTGTAACTGTCCAAACAAAGAGATCGAAACTTGTTCTAAAAGTTTCTAGAACAAATCATTGGCGTGAGAAAAAAAAGATAATATAAGAAAACCGTTTTTTTCAAGAACCACCCTACGTTAAGTATTTTTAAAACTCATAACAAATGAACCACTAGAGATAACCATCTAGATTATTCAGCAAAGTTGCTTCAATTTGTTGGTTTCATAATTTCGTAGAATATAACTTAGGAGAATTTCACACGTCTAAATAGTATATATTTTGAACACCCCAATCACAAGAACCACCCTAATTTTAATAATATGAAAAAATAGCCAAAATGTCTTCTGAATACTAACAGTTAACTTAAACTAACAGGTTGGGCGCCAGCACTTTTGTTTTCCTAAATACGGTTTTTGGACCATAGCGCAATGTGATGAAAGGGGGCATGTAGCAACCCTGTTTTTTGTACTTTCGGCCATTTTTGACATTTCGCGTAGCAATAAAACCGTTATAAAATCATATTTCTAATAGTTAATTAGGACCTATTTTTACTTCAAGGAAGTTGCCTAAACGCTGAATGCTAGATTCGTAGAATCAAAGAAATTATTTTTATATCGGTATTTTTTCCTCTTCTCTCTTAACGACTTTTTTCTGCTTTGCAGGAGCAAACAGGTTGGAAATGCGCTTCCAACGGCATCCATGATCACCAACGCAACTGCCTAAAGTTAACTCAGTACAGATTCTGAAATTCAGGTAAATTTAGTAATTTAAAGCCATCCTTCTTCTTCGATAAATGTAGTTTGGAAGCATCATAGAATGAATAACTGTGAAATACCCCCTATATCCAGCACTGTCAAAACCGTCATTCGTTAAGAAACAAACCCCCTCTAACACAGCAAACATCTCACGCAAATTCACCTCTGCCAAAACTGGACAAAATATTGTTTCTGCATTATATACCTTGCATCGGAGCCACCCTTTCCTATGTTGTGCATTTGGGTGTATCTGTCTCTCCCTCGGTCTGTCTATTTCTTTCCAACCCCTTCATCTTTCAAACAAACAAGCAGACAAAGACTTTTCAGATTAATACGGTAAAGACGAGAGAGACACTGCAAATTTTCTATTCCCAGCAACCATTGGAGAAGAGTTCAAATTTTATAAGCCCTCACCCCAAACCGCAAACACCCCTCCCTACCACACATCCTGTTCAGTTCAGTTTCAGAGAGTTGCTTCACTTCCTTTGACACCTGCACACTGGAAAATCGAATCCTTCATAATTTTCTTAAACTTGTCCCCCTCCCCCCCCTCGTCAGACCCGATCCGATTCCCGCTTCTCAAACGTCAAACCCAAAAGATGCAACCTTATCCTACTCCTCCTCCTCCTCGGACTTTCCTTCGGCAAGAATCTCACAATCCGAACCATCTTCCATGGCACATCACAGCACATAGTTATAGCCGCTCTCGGTGTTCCGGAAGCATCCCTCTTTCTTGTTTCTTCTTCATCTTCACACACCCCCCCCCCCTTCCCGAAAATTGAAGCGTTCGAGTGGTGGATGTATTTCTTGCTTCTAGGCCTCAAGATTTTCACCGGTGCATCTTCCTCCGGTTTGCTTTTCTTCGCCCCCCAGGGGGAAACCCCTTTTCGATTCTTACCGCAATGTGTCGGAGATCCTCTACCTCCCACCAGGTACAGACCGGAACTGCAGTTTGTTATTGTTTTTCCGAGCATTCGAAGCTTTTCTGAGTTTGCTGTCGGGTTTTGTGTCTTCGAAGCGCTACTATACAGGGTGTTTGGTTCATGGTTAAGAATCTCTCGGGTGGTGATAGACTGCCATATTTGGAGAAAAAAATTGTTCTACACATACCATCAAATCTCAACCGTTACAGAGTTATTGAACTTTTTGTGTAAAAAACTTATTTGTCTTAAAATACCTCTAACTTTAAAAGTATACTTTGTATTTTAAATACTGCAGTTCCATTCGAAAGGTGAGAAAATTTCCTATTGAATGGTGTTCTCATATCTTTTAAGTAATTAGTTTCAATTACCTTTTAGCTGTAAATTAGTTAAAAGTTTGTGTTTTTGAGGAGGTTTTTGCTAATTTTCTCGAAATAATGAAGTATGATTATAGCAATATCCATTATCCAAAAGTTGGGTTTTAGGACAATTCATAATTTGTTCTTGGACGTCATATTTCTATCTCTTCTCATTTCTTTGTAATTGCATTACTATACTTTTCCTGTAACCGACTTGCAAGTGCTTAAAAGACTCTAATCTAAAAAATATGCTTTATATCGTTATTTACAAGATTTAATTGGAAAGCTGAGAAAATTTCCTATCAGTGTATGTACAAATATCTTTTAGTTAAGTGTACTAAATTATTTCTTACTAACGAAATAACTCAAAATTTGTGTTTTTTGGAGAGTTTTTTAATTCTTCTAATTATTAATCAACAAAATTTATCGTTACTATTATTCATTTGATGCCCCTTAATGTTCTCTATAACTTTTTATTTGACACTTTGTCTATATCTCTTTTCATTTTGCTGCTATTTAATAGTTAACACAGCGTGACCTCGCCACAAATGTAGTGGGTTCGAAATCGTTATTTTTGCATATGAAACGATGTGATAAAAACGATTTTGCGTCGAAACCAAAAGAGATAATTGAATGGAGTCAAAGAAAGAACTGTAGAACTTGCTGAGATGCATTATTTCCATGATAATAATGGTGATGTTTATTATTTACTATTTTAAGAAAATTAACGAAAATGCTAATAATAGCACTAACTTTAAACTAATTTACTTTTAAAACAATACTAAATTCACTTAACTGAAAGGTATTAATACATTTTTCACTGTAAAATTTTCCTGGCTTTCGAATAAAAAGAAAAAAAGTACAATAAGTGCCATAATTTTTCAATTAGAGCTGGTACTAGTGAAAATGAGATAAAAATATCCAAGTTGAATAACCAAAAATCGTGAAAATAAGAAAAGGAAAGTGTATCATGTCAAAGAACGAATTAAGCAGCTCATCAAGACTAACAATCTGAATTATTAAAATGATGAGGTTAACTATTAGGATTTTCAATAAATGAACAAAAAATCGTTTAAAATTGTTTAATTTTCAATAAATTACTTTGAAAAGGCTACTTAAACTCATTAGCTGAAACATGTGAGGGCATCACTCAACGCGAAATTTTCTCGCCTTTCGAATGGAACTAAAACATTTAAAATACAAAGTATTCTTTTAAAGTTAGAGGTATTTTAAGACAAATAAGTTTTTTACACAAAAAGTTCAATAACTCTGTAACGGTTGAGATTTGATGGTATGTGTAGAACAATTTTTTTCTCCAAATATGGCAGTCTATCACCACCCGAGAGATTCTTAACCATGAACCAAACACCCTGTATATTATATCGATGTACTTTACATATTTTACTGGCTTTTGGTTATTTTTCGGCCAAGAAACAAGTCAAGCTTTCTTGTCGATGCCGGTATGCATTTATTGAGTGTATATGCCTGCGTGTGTGTGTGAATCTGTGTGTTTGGGGTTGGACATCGAATCCGATTGGAATCTTAACTACTACGGAGCCTACAGGTGTGCTGTGGGCTTCGATTGGAATGAATGGGGTTCTGTTTCTTTGTATCCCTGTTCGACAGGGTTTTTAGAGAGAAATTAGCCTTCAGGCGGTTGTCTTTTCTATTCCGGCTAGGGGAATTGATTTTATCGAAAAATATCTACTCGTTTGGGCTATGTAACATGATTGACAACTTGCTCCACTTAAGTTTCAATATATTAGGTGCGTGTTTGGTTAGACGTAGAAATTATTTAGAGATTTATGCTAGAATACCTTGTCCAAATCCACATTCACAGGTATTCTGCATCATTTTTCTAGATTGGTTTTGGTTTAGGTGCCTGTATGCCATAAATGTCGGAACAAACTTTCAAGTAGTCAAGATCAAAACTTTAATTATCAAAATATAGCTCAAACTTTTCTAAACTATTTTGCCGAAGGTACCAAGCCTACCGAATGCCTACAAAGAGGCTAGCGGTTGTTTAATGAAGTGATCTGTATCACTGGTCTTCGACAAACCATCGCCAGATGTCGCATTTTAAAAATAACTTCGTCCAGAATATTACTCTAAGCTCGTCAGGAAAAAAAAACTGTTTTTTTCACTTATTAGATACATAATAAAAGGCCCAAAAGAAAATTTCGTCAAACTCCTAAAGTAATGTCAATTGGATTAGATTTCTTTCCCCAGAAGATAGTGGCAATTTTTATTAGAAGTTCATTTGCTTCTTCAACATTCGCTCACTCTCGCGTAGAGATGGACGAACAGTACAGCGCTTGAAATCAATCACTACTGTACTAATATACAGAGGTTTCACAGCGACAGGTTAAGGTTCGTGCACTTCTAATCGTGGTACCACCGACTATTCACTATACAGTGGGTTATTGTTCTTGTTTTCGGTCGTCTCAGTTGGTGGTTTAAAAAATTATTAAATTGTCTAAAAAACTTAATCAGGCTGTTTTCTTGACATTAATATCAATAGCATTTTCGATGTGATTCGAAGAGTGTTCACAATACAAAGGAGGTAGTAGCGATATCACAGACGAATACAGTCTTGCTCGGAACTGTATGCAGTAGGGTTACAGATTTGATGAGGTAGAATTTTTGTTTTTTTTTTTGTTTTCTAATGTCCTAAAAATTAAGTTTTCTGGTGGTGACAAATAGAAACTTAGGTTCAATAAACACATTACACCCTGGTTTTGGTTAATTGGAAAATCCGCGTAAAAAACCATCAGCAAAAGACTTAGAATATTTTTGAAAGTTTTTTTTTGCATGAATCTCGCATGAAGTCCTTTTGAATGCAAAAGACTTAGATTTTTTTCTGAAAAAATACTAAGTCCTTTTAAATGCTTAAAGAACTTAGAAGAATTTTGGCAGCTTTTTGCGCGGATTTCGCAATAAACAAGGTTTTTTCAAAAAAATATTTTAAGTCCTTTTAAATGCAAAAGACTTAGAAGATTTTCGGAAAGATGAGTACTGGATTTCAAAATGGCGTCAAACATAAACTTCTGGCACCTACTCGTCAAGACCATTCCGAAAATAGCCATATTGTTGAGGTGCGGGCCTTATGGAGTCATTCTGACCCGTCTGTTCCATCTATGCTGAAATCTTCTAAGTCTTTTGCATTCAAAAGGACTTTTTTCGCTAAAAAATCGTGTTAATTGTGAAATCCGCGCAAAAATTACTGCCAAAATTCTTCTAAGTTCTTTGCATTTAAAAAGACTTAGAATTTTTTTTTCAGGAAAAAGTCACAATATAGGACTTACAATATTTTTGCGAAATCCATGCAAAAAAACTCCCAAAAATATTTAAAGTCTTTTGCTGAGGGTTTTTACGCGGATTTTTGAATTACGCGGTTTTTTGCGGATTTTCCGAATAACGCGGTTTTTTTCACGCGGAATCCACACAAAAAACTGCATTAAAACACCTAAGTGTATCGGTTATACATTAATAATCAAATCGATTTCTGTAGTCTTCAAGAGCTAGTTTTTTTGCAACAAAATATGATTAGAAATTTCCGTTCAAATTTTTTTTCGGTACCAGCAATATGATTTTTTGGTTATCGTGCGCACCATAATCAGTTTTCTTGAATGAGCTAATGCATGAGAGAAAAATGAGGTCGCTGCATGCCCCCGTACTAACCGAGCTTGACGGTATCGGAAGCGCTTGGTTAGAAAAGTTGGAATAAATTGTATGAAGCACAAGCCTTGCAGTGACAGTAAAATGAGGTCGCTGCATGCCCCTTTACTAACTGAACTTGGTGGTATCTGCATTTTTTAAGCAAGGATAATTATAGGGTAAGGTGGGGTAAATCCGACCTAGTAAATGGTTTTGGCTGTGAAATGCTCATTTTACATCGGATCAAGTCGTTTTATATACCAAATTAAAGGTTAGACTCCTGGGCAACTTTCTATATATAGCATTTTATTCAGATCTAGGGAATATTTTGAGATACAAGGTTTTAACGAAAATGTTAATTTTTGCTCTTTTCAAAAATGGTGGGGTAAACCCGACCCCCTATGTTTTTGGTTGATTTAGTGCAGATATTACTCAAATTTTATGGTTTTTCAATAATAAAACAATGAATGTTGTGTTATTGAATTGTAACATGAAGAAAATGGAGTTCAATGTCAATCTTGGAATGCTAAAATCACAAGCAGTAGCACGTAATGATACTCCCATTTGCATCGGAGCAATTGCTTTACGAATACTATAATCATCACGTTTTTGTGTCTTTCGTTTGTAATTATAAACTATTTTTCATAAAAATAATATAAAATAACAATAAAAATAGATTTCAATTTGATAAATAAACATTTTCTTAGCAAAAAAGCGGTCGGATTTACCCCACTATTTAGAGGTCGGGTTTGCCCCACCGCGTCATTTTTCATTACGATGCAATTAAAAACAGTTATGAAAAAGGTTGAACCAAATTCATCTACGCACTTTGTAGAACTTTATTCAAAGAATTTAAATCCACTTACATTTTTTTTGCAATCACTTTAACAATCAGAAATATCCTGTAGGTAATAATGCACAAAAGTCAAATCAAAAGTTGTAAAAACATACTTTTTGTCGTTTGAGCATCTCAATGTAGATTAATAAAATGCTGTCATGCCACCATTATGATTATTTTCGATGCTCTACACGACACCATTGATATTAGTTCACGTAGTGCTTCTGATTTTCGGTAACAGAGGGGGGTCGGGTTTACCCAACGGCCGGATTTGCCCCACCTTACCCTAATTATAATTCTAAAGAGGATATGCGTAACGAATAAACTGACAGCATTATATTAAAATTATAGTAGCGTTATATTAGCTCTATAATAGCACTGAATGTAAATATGAAGCACACATACTTTAAGGATGCTTGAAGCAAGTATGCGTTATATCAGCTTTATATACGTACTAGCTAATACCCATCGCGCGTTGCTGCGACTTTCAACGAAATAGGAGGAAAACACAATTTCTTCCGAAGCGCCATCTGGCGGGCAGATAATCTCCAACTAATAACACATAAACACGCTCCAAAACAAATGCCTATTATGTATAAATTTTTACGGCAATCGGTCAAGCCGTTTGGGTGTCCATAAATCATATACATACAAACATTGACTTTTATAAATATAAGATAAGATAGATAGATATACTAGCTAATACCCATCGCGCGTTGCTGTGATTTTCAACGAGATAGGTGGAAAACACAATTTGTTCCAAAGCGCCATCTGGCGGGCATATAATCTCCAACTAATAATTCACAAACACGCCCCATAACAAATACCTACTTTGTATAAATTTTTACGGAAATAGGTTAAGCCGTTTGGGAGTCTATTAATCATATACATACAAACTTTGACTTTATATATATATATATATATATATATATATATATATATATATATATATATATATATATATATATATATATATATATATATATATATATATATATATATATATATATATATATATATATATATATATATATATATATATATATATATATATATATATATATATATATATATATATATATATTGTGCATTTGTTAAATGCTTAGCGTTGCTTGCGAATGACATAGTCAAATCGTTCAAAAATGTGAAATCTGATGTCACCAGGGTACTCAGAAACTACCAAAAGCGTTAGACGTTGAAAAGAAATGTTTGTATCGGGGAAGTCATTGTTTGCAATTCGTTTCGGCATCTCAGTGCGAGATGTAACAAAAAACGAAACATGCAAAAAAATGAAGAAAAGTAACGATGAACAAAACAAGAGTACAAAATCGCGTGCGCGATTGCTGAATTCGAGTGCTTGGTAATGGACGATGAAACATACTGTGTAGTGGATTTTAAACAAATGCCGAGACTGGAATTTTATACCTCCTTTGAAAAGAGGTTATGTTGCTAAACATTTCAAGCAGAAAACATTGTCAAAGTTTCCCACGAAATTTCGCGTTTGGCAAGCGATATGTAGTTGCGGTCTCAGAAGCAACATTGTCATCACAACTGGCACAACACAAAAATCGACATTTCATAGTGTTTGAATAAATTGAAATTTAATCGAAAACAGAAGGGTTCGGTTCCTTTTTGGCCCGTCTTAGCGTCTTGTTCAAGACTGGTACGAATAACGTCAATATCGTCCCAAAGGAGAGCAACCCACCATACTCACTAGAGCTTCGTCCGATTGAAATCTACTGGGCTATTGTTGAAAAGAATCTTCGGAATACGGGTGGCAAAAATCTGCCAAACTAGTTTCAGATGATACTGCGCAAAAACTAATGGAAAGCATGAAGCGTAGTTTGAGTTCAAATCATAAATTCAATCTAACTAACAAAATGAAAATGTATTTTTTGGTTAACTTAGGCGTTTTTCTTCACGACCATACATTTTCGTTGTCCACTGTTTGCTGTTCACATTCTATTATTTGGAACAACACCCTAACCGTTTCAGATTAATCAACAATACCACGGTCTCTATTCAGATAAATTATCTTAGCGAGTGCATAAGAGAAAAATACGATCGCTGCATGCCCCCATACTAACTGAGCTCAATGGTACCTGAATCAGCATTAAGCAGAAGCATTTGGTTAAAAAAGGTATATTAAATGGATAGGAATCTGGATCGAAAACAGGCCCACGATTGCACTGGTAGACATTGTTTGGGTCCTGCTATGCAAAATCCATTCAGGTTCACAGAGGCTATGTTATATTATTTTGAAGGAAATAATATAGCGTAGTTCGTCAGTGAACCGGGGTAGTCCCGATTCATTATTTGCTTTGCTAATACACGTTCTGTTAGGCTTATGGATTTAGCATCCATCTGGGGCCCAAGTCGGTGACAGATTCTGATGAAACGAATTCGAAGCGCAATTCTTAACTCATCTAGTTACAGGTATTGTGAAATATAATTTTTTCGAATATGGAGCCGCTATAATAGCACGGCTTTTCATTGATCAAACTAGCCCAGCGAATACCTGATACAAAAGCAAGGTCGCTGCATGCCCCCTAACTTAACCTTGACTTTGATGGTACGTGCAACTGTAAGCTGGGTGATTAGAAGAGTAAGTAAATAGTTTGAAGCAGTATTTTCAACACGTTTGCTGAAACTTTAAAAAATTTCTGTTTCGTCACTTTATAAGTAGATTTACGAATTGATTTTTTCAGGTTTGTTACTTTAATCACGACTTCATAGTGATTTTTGTTTTAGGGATGGCAAAAAAATGAAACACGTGGTATCTCCTTTCTAGAAAAACTGCAGAATGAGAATCATCTGTCAAGATTCATGTTTCACAGAGCGCGCTTGAAGCTCCGCGCTTCCACGAATATGAACGATACGATTTTCTTAGAAAACGAGGGGGTCTGAACTACCCCCGCAGTCTGAATAGCCCTTAATTTTTTCCAATCAATCAGTTTTTTGTTCTTAGTATCAAATTTTTACAAATTTGCTTTGTCGCTTTTTTTATTTCTGAATCCTTACATGAATTTTATAAAATGGGTTTTATTGTCAATCAGGATTAATTTCCACGCGAAATAGCTCCTATCTGTTCGAGACACCCCTCGGAGAAAACTGTCGAAACCCAGTATACTCTTTTATCCGACATCGAGATACATATTGAACACCAGTCCGAGAGGCGCCTGAACCTGGCCTGGAAACGATTTCGAATCACGAAATTCACCCTTTTTTTACGTTTCGTTCCTTTTTGCTTGGCATAAACAGAACTTTTACCCACCACAGTTAGCTCGTTCACCCTCCCGCCGTCGTTACAGTTTTTAATTACTTTCCTCCTCCGGTGCTAGCTAGCTATGGAGAGCTATGGGAAGTAGCAAACGCAAAGCAAGTGCGTGCACTAGTTGCAATTTTGACCCATTTATCGATACGTAGTGAACAAGAATGCTACCACCGTGTAACTGCCGGTCGAGGAAAAGCGTAATAATTAAAGAAAACTACCGGAACCGCCTTCCTGCGTGTCCTCGGCCGCCAAGTCCAATCAACACCACCCAAATCCTTACAACATTGTAAAACGGGGTTTGCTTGCTTGTGCCTAGGAACGGAGTCGCGGCTCATTCCACCTCCTGCACATATTTTATTCAGCACTAACCGAGAATCAAGGCTTACCGTGCTGTTATGCGGCATTGGGACCGAACCAAAATCTGAAAATCCTTCTACATTCGAAATCCCTAGTTTGTCTCAGTCGGATTAACCAACTCCCACCTGGGCTGGGTTGGTTCTCAAACAAAACGGACGCTTGAATGCGGCTCGCGGAAATTACGGCATCTGGTTCGGGTGCCACGAAACACTTAAGAAACGCACATTTTCGAACACCAGCCTCGCGCACAAACAGAAGGCACGCGGAACATTCCGGCCCCCGTTTCGTCCATGCCCATACCCGTACCCCACCTAACACTGCAAAGTGCGTGAACGGATAACCCAAAAGACCGTATTTCCTTTCCGATGCACCTCTCAATCCGTTCGAACGGAGCCAACAGTGCCGGTTCCCGTATGCTGCTAGCTACATGGATGAACGTACATAAGTAATAAATAGAAAATCGATAATGCATTTCATTATTTCAATATTAGTTTGCATTAAGTATTATTATTTTGCCTACCCCAGCGCTGAGAATCGTTACCTCAAACCATTTCTTGGGGGGGGGGGGGGGGAAGGCTATGTATAACTCCCAAGCACAGAAGCACGCGTGTACACACACACCCCCGATTGTATACATTTGGGCTGAATTGTGCGTGGTGAAGAGGTGTGTGCGTCCGAAAATCTTGAGTTTCGCCTCCGAAAGCCTCCCCTGTCCACCATAGCACAACTAGCTAGCTCAGGATGGGTGGTTGAATGGATGCCTGCGTGCGTGTGTATGTGTGTGTGCGTTTCTTGAGATTTGCCCAAGCAGTCGAATTTGCATCTCGACCATAGGAGAGATAGGTTGGTTGCCTGCTTGCTATTATTTCGCTTCCTGGAAACCGGTCCAGTCCCACCAGGTCTCCTAACGCACCGACCACGCACCGGCCGACTGACCGATGTACCGTTTTGGTTTCGGTGCATCGTTCCTCTCGAAGGTGGATCGGAGTCATGATGAGGGTGGTGGTGGTAGTGCTGGTGATGGGTCATTTCCGATCAGGGTACACTCAAAAACATTTTGATTCAATTGAAGGAGTATTTTTTCTCCGCGACGATTTTTTTAATTATTTTTTGATTATCCTGGTGAAGGCTGTTCCATATGATGTGGAGACGTCGGTTAATGTTTGATGTATTTTTTACTATACTATAAGAAAATAGTTTTGTGCTCTTAAAAAAAAAACAAATAAAATGTCCTGCCCGTTTTTTTCTTATTGCTTTCATTTTTTATTAATTTTTACAACATTTTGAAAATGTACTTTTTTCAGTGTAGCAACATCAAAAATTCAAAAAATAAATTTCTTGTGGCCTTTCCCAAAAATGTTGTCTGCTTCAAAGAGTCGCATTTTAATACGATGGATAATATCCAATAATTATCGATAGTTGCTTGCTCAGCATTTGACAACCGAACGGAGTGGCGGTTAAGTAACTACTTTTGTGTATTTTCCACCGAATCAATACACTTTTGTGAAATAAATCCATTCAGTGTGCAGTGTGCTCGTCTCTCTGTCGTCCTTCCAGGGCCCACACTTATGTCCGTTTCAACGGACCCCAAACTAAACAGAAGCTATTCATCAAAATAACCTTTCCTGTCTGTTGTGTCCTGAAAAATAACATTCACAATATGCAATTTTTCAAGTGTACCAATATCAAAAATAGATTTGTTGTACATTAGAAATACATTTTCTACAATGCAAGAGAACCCCAAATTGATAAAACTTATAGTTATCAAGTAATCCGATTCAATAACTGAACGGAGTGGCGGCTAAGTAGCTAGGTACGTTAATTTTCCGTAGATATTGTTTTTTTTAGGATCTCTTAAAATATTTATTTTTTGCACTCAAATAATCTGGAGAGTATCGAATAAAGTATGTTTTCATGCGCTTATACAACAACAAATATGGGAATATAAGGTGAAACTACTACCATTGCACCGAAAGGTCTCTTTTTATAGCAATGTTGTTGACTACAATATTTCCCCAACTAATCTACTGTTCTAACTGATTCTCCCAGAAGCTCGTTCTTACTATGGTAACTAACTCGCTCGTAAAGAGTTTTGCAGTCATGGGTATTAATAAGAGAATTTTCCAACAAATCGATTCAACAATGGAACGGAGAGGCGTCTAAGTAGCTAAGTTAGTCAATTTTCTATCGAATTAAGGATCTTTTTTTGCCGGATTTTGAAAAAATACACTTTAAAACATTTTGCAAATCGACTGAGTTATTTAAATCGTATAAAAAAAATTTCTACATATTCGAGAACAAAATTGAAAAAGTTACGAAACATGTAGAAATTGCGATCATTTCCTCGGGATGTTTTTTTTACGTTTGCGATCTCCGCAAATAATGCACCTTTTAATCTGATTTTTTTTCAGATGTGCTTCTTCACTATACCAGCTAGTTTTTGAGTAAAATATTTTGCAATAAAAAAAACTATTACAATTTTTTATGATTAAAATCTGCATTCAGCAACCGACTATAGTGGCGGCTAAGTAGCTAAGAGTGTGAATCTTTCATCAAATTTAGGGGTAGAAACAGCGTTTTTCAGAATTTTTTCAAGTGTGTTTAAAAATATATTTATACACATCATTTAAAAACGTCTCTTCACCTCCAATCTACTCATCGAAGTGATTTGTTTTTTTTTCTGGAGTACTTTCATACTATAATTGCTCATTCGTGAAGGATGAATTCCGCCAGCAAAGATAACTCATGGAGTTTTGCTGAGCTTCATGGAAATAATTTTCTTTCAAATTAGAATCAGAATTTGACAACCAACCGGAGTGGCGGCTAAACAGCTTAGTGTGTGGAGTTTCCCACCAAATTACCTCCTATTTTGTAACAATAATGTAGAACACCAATTCAGAGTGCAACCGTTTGTACTGCTACCGAAAATTGAGGAAACTTGCTCGCCTCTGTCCTCCTTCCCCGGATCGATGTTCTTGACCGTTTCAACAGAACCCTATCGAACCGGAATCGATCCACCGAAAATTACACTCCCTACATAACCCCGAAAACCGATTTTGTTGCTCACCACAAAACTAACCTCCTTCCATCGGCTTTCGTCGTAAGACCACAAATCTTCGATCCCGTCCAAAAATTGCACATTCCTTCTTCGCTTCGCTTGTGCCGTTTAGGAACCATTCCGAATATTTCGATGCCCCCTGCCCGAGGATGGTCAAATTCGTATCCTTTAATGCAGTAAAATTAGTTATATATCTATGTATCTTGTAAGGTAGCGCAGTAAGGGTTGCGTGTTTATGTGTGCCGTCTTCAACAGCATCAATCCCCTTCTCGAATAATGCACTATTTTTTGGGGACTAGCCAACAGCCGAAAGCCAATCGTCATGTACAAGCACAGAGAACAGACGTCCATCTTCAGCATTCAACTTGTGTAAAATCTCTAACGGTTTCGAAGATAGTTGGGATATCCAAACCAGGTGCGCTATTGTCGTCATGTTTTTTGTGGCTGAATTCGACAGAATTGACAGCGGTTATTCATCTACCCAGTGAAACTAGTCCGGAACCGGTTCGGACTTCCAGCATGAATTCCAGCTCAAATGCATCAACCGACAGAATCGGAATCGGTTTTTTTCTTTGAGCAAGATTCCATACTGAATCCATTCAGGATTTCGAACCGGTTCCGGAATGGATTTGACGGATAGTTGGGATAGGTTGGTGTGGCGGCGCTAGTGTTTATCGTGTATTAATTCAAATGTTTACGCACGTTTTTTAAATATTTTTGTTCGATCATGGATGTCTGTTCTCTGTGGTACAAGCTTCAAATCGAACGACGCACTGAAGCTCGGTCAAAGCCCTTAGTTCTTAACCAAAATCCAACACCCGTATCCCATTCCACCCAAGATGACGACGATGACAACGTTCAAATCTATGGACTGGCAGAATCACCCGCTTCCAGTTCTTCAGTCCGAGAAATGTCTTACCTCCCTCAAAATCGAAACCTCAGCAGCTTATGCCGGTCCCTCCCATACCACTCTATTTTTGAATGGGTAAAATTGCCCGACCAAAATCGGATTTCGAGCTGTACCGACCGATTGACCGACGGACCGAGAAGGGGATCGAGGCGTCAGGCAGGTCAAGTGTTGCCATATGTGCGGATTTAAGGGAAAACTGTTCAAAAAAATTTTATTAGAGACTTGGTGTCTTCAGTAAAGTTCTTCAGAATATTATTACGAAAATTGTTGTTGAATACGTCAATGTACACGGTGTATTGAAATATATTAAGAGAAATGCGAACAAAACTTTTAAAACGAGGTAATCTAACATCACAATTTGCAATAATGCTTAATTTTGTTTGACCTTCTGCAAAGTTATTACAAATACTGAAATACACATTTTGATCTCAGGCACCTGTCCCTAAGTTAACAATAAAATGTTTTATTAAAGAAAACTGGATTTAAAAAAAAACTTCGTAAATATCATATTATATATCGATATCCTGCGTTTATAGAGTCTTCAACAAAGTTGTTTGCAATAGTATTCTCAACAACTTTGTTGAAGGCACCAAGTCTTCAAATAAATCTGTTTGAGAAGTTTATTCTCCATAATTATTCCCAGAATAATTGACCACCAAAATTATTTTATCACAAAATGCATCGTTGTTTCGAATATACTGAAACTCCAAAGTAGAAATTATGTGATTCATCTCGACCGAGAGAAACATGTTTTGAATAATGCTTTCTGGTTTTACGTAGTGCTATTTTTACTTTCTGAAGACAAAATACTGTTTTGGCACACTCATGTTGGTTTTTTTTGGGCAGAACATTGTTCTTTTAGGGGTTTTACAATGGTTTAACCATTATACTAGATAGTTTTGGAGGGTATGTATACTGATCCGTTTTAACGAAAACAATTATTTGTGCAGTCTACCTTCTCATCTCTCGCAGAGCAGAAGCGCAAAAAAAATCGCTTGTTTTGAGGGTGTACTTGAACCGTTTTTGACTGTACTTAAATAGATTCTAACTAGTGCTAGCAAGATTTTAGAGCTATACAAGAAATGTTCTAAGGACGTACTAGCATGCTTCTTGGGGTGTACTAGAATAGTTGAGTAAAAACTGGAATACTTGTGGAAATGCGCAGGAAATTTTCAGAGTTGTACTAGAATTATTGTAGAGGTATACTAGAATTGTTTCGGGAACGTTACAGGCTCGTCTCTAAGACGTACTAGAATTTTTTAGTTTTAGGAGAGCTGGTGGTGTATTAGCAATCTTTGAATGACGAACTGGAATGATTTTTATGACGTACGAGAATTACTAGGGTTGTACTAGCGTGATGTTACGTGTGTCCCAACAATTTTTTAGTTTTACTTGAATTTTTTGGAAGTATGCTAGAATGATTTTATGGAAGGGTGCACTAAACATTTAGATATTTTTGTCGCCTTCTATGTTTTGATATTTCATTTTGAGGACTGAAGCATATTTTAGGCCGACAAACTTTTCATTTCGCGGTCCTGTAAATCCTTAAGTGTGTATCTGAAAGCTTTTAGAAATGTAGTGGAATGATTCTAGAGATGTATTAGAATTAAATCATGAAAGTATAAACAAGGTTTTGAGATGCACTAGAATCATTTTGGAGGTATACTAGATTAGTTTTGGTAAAATATTATGGTTTCACAGGTATATTAAAAAGGTCATAAGGGCGAACTAAGATTGTTTTTGGGATGTACTAGCATGGTGTTTGTCATCTCCTGGAAAAGTTTAAGAGTTGAGGATTTATTTTAAAATTTTTTATAATGGTTTAAGGGTGTACTAGAATGCTTGAAGTTTTGCGCTAGGGGCTTTTATGAATGTCTTAAGGGATGTACTTGAACAGATTTTTAAAAAGCGATGAACATATTTTAGTAGTATTAAACTGACTGAAGGGTATATCAGGGTTGTTTTAGGACATGTCCTGAAAATATTTCTTAGTTGTACTGAATGTACTTTAGAAGAGTGCTAGAATGGTATTATGGGTACACTAGCACGTAGGAAGTATTTTTTATGGTTTGAGGGCTATATAAAATTATTTTAGGGTTGTGTTAAAATGGATTTTAGTACATCATATAATTTAGAGACATACTAGAAGAACTTCTTGGATGTACTAGAATAGCGCTATACATGTACTAGAATTGCTTTAGCAAAGTGCTGGAATTATTTCAGGTTTCCTAGAATTTTCTAAGGGTTTAGGGGACGTAATGGAATAGTTCGTTCCAGGAAAGCTTTATAAAAGTATTAGAATTGTTTTGAGGAGGTACTAGAATAGTTTTAGAGGTGTATTAGATTTGTTTTAGTGATGTATGATTTTTGTAAGCTGCACTTAAACGATTTTACACGTGTAGTAGAAGCGATTACAGGGGGCCTAGTACTGTTTAAGGCACGTACTGGGAATATTTTCGAGGTATACTACAATGGATATAATGGATGTTTCAAAATGGTTTCGGGGGCGTTCTAGAATAATTGTGGAACTGTGCCAGAACTGTATTGGTGGTGCGCTAGAACTACGTTAAATGTACTACAACTATTTGGCAGTGTTTCTGAATGATTTAAGGGTGTAATAGAATAATTTTGGAGGGGAACTACAAATGTTTAGGGATATATTATAATAGCCTTAAGAGTGTTCTCCGATTGTTTAGAGGTCGTACTAAGGATATTTTGGGAATCTACTAGAATTTTTTTAACGCACATGAATTGTTTAGGATTAATAGTCAAACGATTTTAGAGGCCAGAAATATTTTAAGAGCGTACTAGAATGTTTCTTGTGATGACTAGAACAGTTGCATTAGAACTCGAAAGGCTCTCGATGTACTAGAAATGTGTTAGAGTTGTACTATTATTATTTTAGAGGTGCACTAGAATGGATTTAAGGGGGCACCACAATTGTTTCAGAAGCGCGCTAGACTTGTTTTAAAGGTGTACTGGATTTTACCTGGTATGCGCTAGAATAGTTTGGAGAGAGTACTAGATTATGAAGAACTGTATTAGCTATATTTAAATTACGAACTGTAATGAGTGCTAGAATTGCTAGGGGCGTACTAGTCATATTATAAAAATGTTATTGAAATGGTTTGAGTTATGCTGGATTTATTTTATGACTGTGGTAGACTAGCTTGTGTGTAGTGTAATGAAAATTCACTTTTTGTTGCCTTCCATTTTGTGATTTTTCTTTTTTTTAAGCTTGTTAAGTATATTTTAAGCCGGCAAAATTTTGATTCTACAGTAGTGTCAGCACTTAAGTGTGTATTTGAAAGATATCAGTAATGTAGCAGAATGATTCTAGAGGTGTATTAAAATTCTTTCAGGAAAATGTTTATTTTTGGGATGTACTAGAATTTTATGAAGGGGTGCTTGAATAGCTTTAGGAGAGTACTATAATGATATCAGGTGTATATTAAAACTGTTGTATGGGTGCACTAAATTTTTCTTTTTAAGAGGAACAAGAATGGTGTTCAACATATTCTAGAAAGATTTTAGAGTTGAGGATTTTTTATAAACATGCTAAAATGGATTAACTAGAATTTTTGAAGCGTGTACTAAAACGATTTTGGAGCTATTTATGAATGGCTAGAGGGATGTACTAGAATAGATTTTTAAAACTCGTGAATATATTGTAGCATTAAAATTGACTCGCGGGTATATCAGATAGTTTTATGATTGTGTTTATTCAAGGACGTACTGATTTTTTTAGTACAGAGGTAAGCTTTAAGGGTGCTCTAGAATGGGTTGAGGATTTGCTAGAACTATAGTGAGGCTTATTAGAATGGATAAGGGTATGTACTAGAATTGTCTTAGGCCGTACTAGTATTGTTTTAGAGATGTACTAGAATTGTGATAGTGGTTTACTAGAATTAGTTAAGGTCTACTAAAACGATTTAACAGTGTAGTAGAATTGGTCTACTGGTATCCTAGAGTTGATGTAGTAATGTACTAGGAAGGTTTTAACTCTGAATTCGAATTATTTTATTGACGTACACGACGAATAATTTTAGGTGAGCACTAAAACGATTTCTGCAACGTGAAAAGTTGACTCGATTATTCGAGGTGACACTTTTTTTTCTGAAACCCCCGGATAATCGAGCCTGACCTGTAGTTAAATTTTGTTAGAAAAGTACTGGAATAGCCAAGAAGAAGTACTGGAATTGTTTCAGAGTTGAACTGGAATTATTTGAGGTATGTACTAGAATGGTTTAGAGGTGCACCATAATAATTTTACGGTAATGCTGAAATTGTTAAGGGTTAAGGCTCTGAAGTTAAGCGAGTGGTTTTTGTAGGTTTTCGTCATTTTTCAGTTATACAGATTGATTTTTTTTTGAAACCGCCCTTTCAAAATAGCAGCCTAGGAAAAATGAAGGAAAAAGTATGCAACATTTCGTATCATTTTTTCCCTAAATTATACCTGGTCAACGAAGGCTATCCCCTCATTCATCACTCTTTATAATGGCCCCGCTTACGCTCATGCAACACTGGGTAGGTAGTAGAATCAGATTTCTGCGTGTCTACATTGCCAACAGCAGAATACTCAGAGCAGACACAAATGAAAAGCTGGCAACACTGCGCAATCCCATTCCAACCGAACTTCTTAACGAAATTTTCAGAGATACCCTTCTGGAGGAAAGACAGATGTGCCTCGTTCGTGGGCTGGTTATTGAGAAGGGAGGAAAACCCCCCAACACTCGAACGAGACTATGCATTTTGCAATTCGATTTACTCGAAGGTTAGGGGGCTTACTCTGTGTGTGTGTGTGTCTCTTTTGCCAGCAGCCAATGGAAAACGTGCGTTTCGGTGCACAATTTTCGTTTGACCAGTCGATAAGGAGGTAGGGAGGGGGTGGGGACAACAGGCTTTTCTTGAGCACGAGAGATCGCTATTTTGGGTTTGACCATCATGGGGGGGCAGACGTCTATAAGGAGGCATCTGGTTGATATTTTCTCGTTCTTCTTCTCGGTTAATGTGTGGTGTCTGCTGGTTCAAGAAATTCGGTGAACGGCGAGTCGATTCGCGATTATAGAATAAACTAGTCGTAACTTTTTAAATTGTTTGGGAATGGTCACTCCAGAATTCCTGTTTACAGTCAGGTGAACATTGAATTATTAAACCGGTTAAATTGTCGATCTGTTGTCTAGTTATCTTACTAAATGTCACCTGTAAGAGACAGGCGACATTTAGTAAAGTTGTAACCTTGTCCAAACGAAATCCTTCAACTATGACAAGAATTATGCTCAACAATATCAAAGAAATTCCCGGACTGAATATGAAGCTGGAACTGTGCCCGAAAAACTTGAAAAACAAAACAAAAAAAAATCAAAAATTAAATAAAAAATATTTGGCAAGCAATTTGTATCTACAGTATGCAAGTTAAAGTTTTTGACACTTCTGAAACTGCTAATAATCCGCAAATGATCTATCTCATCATCTGTTTGAATTGGCCATGAGTTCAGGCGATAAAATACGTGCCAGTAGAAAATTTTCCACTATCTTCAACACTTTACATCATTCTTCACCGCTGAACGCCACGTCAGTAATAAAGCTTCTACCTTTCCCCTACCAACCGACACTCTGCTGGCGCTGCTGCTGCTGCTACTGCTGCAACCCAAACACCTCCCTTCCGGTGCGGTGCGAAATGGAGAATGCATCGTCACCACAAATGCGTTTTCCAACCCATTCCAAACCTAACTGTCACCCACGACCCACCACCCCCTTCGAGATTACCACCCACCCGAAAACCGTTATACCAATGGTAAGACGAAGAAACCAACCGCCATCGAAGAAGGCTATCATAAACATAATAACATGTTTATATAGGTTTTACACACATGACTTCCATTATAAAATACCCGGAGATCTGTGAAGGGTGGTGGTGAAAGGAATCGGATCCGGCACACGTACGTAGTTTGCGAAATGTCACCCCTTCCACACAGACTCACACACACACACACCGACACGACCGGAGGGTGGAATGAAGACGAAAATGCATTTTCGGAAATTTGCATGGTCCTTTGCTCCTTCGGCAGATGGCGTCGACCGGCGTAGACTAAGATGAAGATGTAGACGAAGATGAAGACAACGGCAATAATAACAACAACAACAACAACAACAACAACAACAACAACAACAACAACAACAACAACAACAGAGATGTGACTATCATCGATAAGGCTGACACCCTCCCCCATCCCTCTGTTTTTACGGCTTTTATTGTTCCTTACTGTTTTCAGCATTCAAAGTGTGAACCCGGCACTGCATGCAATTAGGAGTAGCCCAGTCTCTATTGAAACTCCACATTTATTCAAGTGTATTAATTTTGGAAGGATTTTGGGTTGATGGTAGGTGGATTGTGTGGGTTGGGGGGGAGGGGGGGGGGGTTAGGCCAATCATACAGGAGCAAATGGGTTGTTGTTGTTGTTGTTGCTGCTACACTAGTCCTATTTCCTTTGTACGTGGTGAAATGTGGGGACGCTAGTCTTTAGGTTCTTATAACCGAAAATTTTGGTCTGTTTCGAAATGATGCGGCTAGAGAAAGGTGACGGAACGGTGACAGAAGTGAGCGGAGGCGAGAGGACTAGAAAAGGTAAATAACTGCCTGCAGCTAGGGGAATAGTGCTCTAATCAGAATAGGCTGTGTAATTGTTTAGTCAATATGGTTTGCAAGGGGAATATATTCGAAGATAAATTCGGCTCTTGTCGGATATGTCTTCATATCGGAAAGTTTTTAATGGAAAATATTGACTCTGTCTTATGCATGCAATAAACGAATCGTAAGTCAAGATAAAACAATTAGGTAGGTTCGTTTCATTGAGCTTGCTGGCGCTTTGGAAATTTTCTATACTTGTATAAATTGGACTCTTCGGAAAGCATCTGACCGTTGAACAAAACGGCATCGTATTCGTTTTGTACGAAATTCTTAAGAGAACAATTTCTGAAAAAAATCCGATATGGCAAGTGATTTGTAGGTGCGGAAAAAGAGCATTATTTTTTAATGATCGAAACAAAAAATAATTTTGGCTAATGTCCGACTAGTGTAGAAATATTTTCAATGAAATAATAAAATCGCATGCTGAGATAGAACAATTAGGTGAGTTCGTTCTCGAAAGGAAATTTTTTGCTCAGTCGATTTTTTGTCGCCTTGCACCAGCTTAAGGCTGAGACATGAAGTATAAAATAAACAAACAAAACGAAAAGCCGACTGTTTCAACTGACTAACTCGCAGTCCAGCATAAGCATAAGAGATCGCTCCTCTGGCATTGACAAAAACCAATTGAACACGCATGGGAATAACACGATGAGCCACATTGTACAATCTCGACTGATCCCTTAATGATGATCAAGGATGCACCATTGTAATTTGTGTTTGAGTTAAATGAATATGATTACAAGATATAAATATCGTCTGCGAAAATTGATGGGAAATTTCTCATAGGTTCTTACAGATTTTTTTATCTTAGACTAAAAATTTGTCATCTGTAATTTTTGACCAAAAATTGTTAAATAAATCTGATGTTGATCAATATCGACGCCGGCCACGTCCGAATCTTCTGGGGAAGGAAGGAATGTTAGTCCGATACATGTCACTACTAGGCACCGAGGAATCCCTTTGCATCTCCACACGAATCACGGGAAGGAGAATCGGTTCCGACAGCATGAAGTAACAAGTTTCTTTACGCTTGTTCGGACATGCCGTAGACTCAGGTGATTCGCATTTCTAATGCCAAAAGACCCTGACTCCTACGGTAGCAGACAAAAGGTTAAGTCGCCGGTGAGCTCTAAGCTTGCATATATGATCCTTCCACGCTTTTCTAAACTTTCTCCTTTCAACACCTTGCTCTCCCTTGAGTACTATGGCTCTAAATATTGAAAAATATACTTCACCTTCCAGTCCCTTGCTAATTAAATGCCGAAAAAACTGTTGACAAATTGACTCAATAGGTCGTTAACAAAAATGGTTAACAAAAAAAATGGTCAAAATAGAAGGAGAATAACTTGGGTAATTTATCATTTGTTGTATTCATACGATTGACAAAATAAGCAACTTCAACTCCGGAGAGCGGATGATGATTAAAATGTTATGATTAAAAAATAAAGAAGTAATATGAATAATTAAACTGGAACAAACAAATAATAAAATTTAAAAAAAATCTTTAAATATTTTAGACAAACCAAATCAATAGATTGTTAGAAAAACAAAAAATTAAATATGCAAACAAAATGAAATACAAACAAGAGTATTTATTTCTGAAAAAATTAACGACAAAAAACTTTAAAGAGAATAAAATGGTAAAATAAATAAAACAACTAGAAGAAAAAAAAGAAATTGGGAAATTAACATTTTAAAATAATCTTTTTTTTTTAATATAAATGAAATTAAAAAAAAATAGTTTAAAACTCAAAATACAAATTTTATATATCAAGTTTACACATTGAAATTAGAAATTAAAAATTAGAAATTAGAAAATAGATATTAGATATTAGTAATCATAAATTATAAACATTTCAGATTTAAAATTCCAAATTGGAATTTAAAATTAGAAACTCGTTTTTCGAAATATGAAATTCGTAATTCGAAATTGAAACTCAAGATATAAAATTCAAATCTTAAAGTTCACTATCCTAATCTCAAAATTCAAATTCTGCAATAAACAATGCAGTACAATACCATTACGACAAAAAATTAAAAAATCTAAACTGCAAATCTGAAATTTTGAATTCGAAATTTTAAATTCGAAATTTTGATTGCGAAAGTTTAGATTCGAAATTTTAAATTCGAAGCTCCGAGATCAGTAAGTTTGAATTCGAAATTTTAAATTCGAAATTTTAGATTCGAAATCTAAAATACGAAATTTTAAAATCTATACTTCCTATCGAAGTTTTTAATTCGAAATTTTATACTAAAAATTTTAGATTCTAAATTATTGATTCGAAAATTTAATTTCCAAATTTTAAATTCGAATTGTTAAATCCGAAATTTTAAAGTCGAAATTTAAATACCGAAATTTTTAAATTAAAATTTTAAATTCGAGAATTTCAGCTTCGAAATTTCGGATTCCAAGTTTCAAATTCGAAATTGCAAATTCCGAAAAAAATTTTATACGAGATTTTGAATTCGAAGTTTTAGATTCTAAATCTAAAATTTTAAATTCTAAATATAAATTTTAGATTCGAAAATTTTAGATTCAATATTTTAAGTTCGAAGTTTAAAATTAGAAATTTTGAATTCGACATTTCAAATCCGAAATTTTGAATTCGAAGATTCAATTTCGAAATCCAAATCTAGAGCTTGAGCTTGTGAGATTGAGTTTGTGCGACCACCCCTGGCTGCTACTCCGTTATCGATTTGGACTAGCTGAAGTTGCACAGAGCATTAGTAGATAATTGGGAGTAGCGAAACATCTTTCATTGTGCAACTTCTGGTAATCCTAAAGTATTGATCAATACCGGCGCCGGTTAGGCGCGAACGTAGATCGCGGAAGGAAAAGGAAGGATTGGTTAGTCCGATACTTGCTTTTGCTAGATGCCGTATATACTACTGCGCTCTCCACAAGTATCACAGGAGGAAGATATTTTTGTTAGTAAGAGTATAGAAGTTGGATCACTTCTTCTTTACCGACGCCAGAGAGGTGACTTCACTATCTGGACTAGATATCGATCCACCAAACTCATAGACCGGGTACCAACGGCTTTACTTCCCTTCCGAAGGAAGACGTGACCACAGATTTTTTCACCTCAGAGAAATCTCAACGACCTCGGCTGGAATTGAACCCAGGGAAATTGGAATGAGTGGCGGTCACGCTTACCACTCAACCACCGGCGCCGTCATCAATTTCGAAATCCAAGTATAGAAATTTTAAGCTCGAAATTATAAATTCGAAATTCTGAAATTTTAAATTAAAACATTAAGTTGTAAATTCCGAAATTTAGGATTCGAAAGTTCAAATTCAAAATTTCAAATTCGAAATTTTTTATTTCGAAATTTAAGTTCGAAATTTATATTAGGAATTTTAAATTCGACATTTCGATATCGAAATTTTAAATTCGAAAATTTTAATTCTAAATTCCAATTTCGGAAATTTAGATTCGAAAATAAGATTCGAAATTTAAACCTTGAAATTTTGAATTCAACATTTCGAAATTTTAAATTAGAAACTTAAAATTAGAAATTTTGAATTCGAAATTTTAATTCCGAAATTTTGAATTCGAAAATTCAGTTTCGAAATTCAAAGTTAGAAATTTTAAACTTCAAATTCTTAATATCAAATTAAAAAATTCAAGTTCTGAATTCCGAAATTTAGAGTTCGGTATTCGAAATTCGAAATTTTATACTCAAAATTTTGAATTCGGAATTTTAAATTCAATATTTTAAATTCAAAATTTCAAATTCGAAATTATTGATTTCGAAATTATAAATTCGAAATTTTATATTATGAATTTCAAATTCGAAATTTTGAAATCGAAATTTTAAGTTAAAAAAAATCAAAATTTTGAATTCAAAATTTTTTTATTCGAAATTTTATATTCGAAATTTTATGATAGGAATTTTGAATTCGAAATTTCGAAATCAAAATTTTAAATTCGCAAATTTTCATTCTAAATTTCGGATTACAAGTTTCAACTTCGAAATTGCAAACTCTGAAATTTTTAGTCGAGATTTGGAATTCAAAGTTTTAGATGCAAAATTCGATTCGAAATCTAAAATTCTCAATTTTAAATTTTAAGGTTTGAATCGATTCGAAGTTCTGAATTCAAAATTTTAGATTTGAAATATAAAATTGGATATTTTAACTTCAAAATTTTAAATGATAGATCCGAAGTTTGAAAACTTTAAATTCAAATTTCTATTTCGAAATTTAAAATGCGAAATTTTAAACTCGAAATTCTAAATTCGAAAATTTAAATTCGAAAATTTAAATTCGAAATTTTTTATCCAAAATTTTAAATTCGAAATTTTTGGATTCGCAATTTTATTATTATGAATTTAAATTCGAAATTTCATATTGGATATTTTTAATTCGAAAATTCAAGCTCGAAATTTTGAATTCCAAGTTTCAAATTCGAAAGCGCAAATTGCAAAATGTTTTATTCGCGATTTTAAATTTAAAGTTTTAGATGCGAAATTCGATTCGAAATCTAAAATTGTCAATTTTAAAGTTAAAAGCGAAATTTTTTATTCGACAATTTTGGATTCGGAATTATAAATGCCAAATTTTAAATTCGAAATTTTAAATCCTAAATTTTAAAATAATAATGTTAAATTCCGAATTTTGAATTCAAAATTCTAGATTCGGAATGTAAATTGGAAATGTTAACTTCATAATTTTAAATGACATCCGAAATTTTTAATTCGAGATTCCGAAATTTTGAAACACAAATTTCAATTTCGAAATTTAAAATGCGAAATTTAACACTCGAAATTCTAAATTTTAAATTCGAAGATTTACATTCGAAATTTTAGATCCAAAATTTTTATTATCAGAAATTTTAAATTCGAAATTTCAAATCAGAAATTTTTAATTCGAAAATTTAAGTTCGAAATTTTGGTTTCCGAGTTTCAAATTCGAAAGCGCAAATTCCAATTATTTCAAACTCGAAATTCTAAATTTTAGATTCGAAATTTTGAATTCGAAATTTTAGATCCAAAAATTTAAATTCGAAATTTTTGAATTCGAAATTTTATTTTTAGGAAAAATTAAATTCGAGATTTCAAATTAGAAATTTTTAATTCGAAATTTTGGATTCCAAGTTTCACATTCGAAAGCGCAAATTCGAAAATGTTTTATTCAAGATTTTCAATTTGAAGTTTTAGGTTCGAAATTCGATTCAAAATCTAAAATTCGAAATTTTAAACTCGAAATTTAAACTTGAAATTTAGAATTCTAAATTTTTAATCGAAATTTTAGATTCGAAATGTTAAATTTAAATCGAAGTTTTAAATCCCAAATTCAAAATTTTAGATCCGAAAACTTCAGATCCGAAATTTGAAACTCGAAATTGTGAATTCAAAAATCCGAAATTATGAATTCGAAATTCCGAAGTTTTAAATTCGAAATTCCGAAGCTTTGAATCCGAAATTTCAATTTTGAAATTTTAAAATCGAAATTTGGAAATCGAAATATTGAATTCGAAATTTTAAATTCGTAATTCCGAAATTTTAAATTCGAAATTATAAATTCCATATTCCGAAATTTTGAATTCGAAAGTTTACATTTGATATTTTAAATCAAAATTTTAAATTCCAAATTTTTGAAATTGAAATTTTAAATTCAAAATTTTATATTTGGAATTTTGAATTCGAAATATCAAATGCGAAATTTTGGATTCCATAAATCCAAATTTGTAAATTCCTCAATATTTATTTCGAAATTTTTAATTCGCGATATTTTGGATTCTAAATTCGTTTCGAAGTCCTAAATTCAAAATATTAGATTTGAAATTTTTATTTCGACATTTTAAATTCGAAATTTTAGATTCGAAATTTTCAATCGAAATTTTAAATTCGAAATTCTCGATTCTAAATTTCAAATTCGACATATCAAATTAAAAAATTTTAAATGCGAAATATGAAATTCGAAATTTTAAATCGGGAATTTTCAATTTTCCATTATCAATTTTCCATTTTCAATTCTCAGCTAACAATTTTCGAATCTCGAGTTTTCATCTTCGAATTTAGTTTTGAAAATTGGAATAAAGTCTTACGAAAAACGTTTTAACAATACCCAATTATCAAATGGCGAGGCTTGTGTTCCGATTTTGCGAGTGTCAAGAATCTACTTTCGGTTTTATCGATCTGCAATTTTCCTATTTCGAATTTCTATTTTCCGCTTTGGAGTTTCGATTTTGGAATTTTCAATTTCGTTTTTAAATTTTCGTGGTTCGAATTTAGATTTTAGTTTTTCGTTTGTCGATTATCGATTTTAGAATTTCGGGATTCATTTTTTCCGATATACCAATTTCATTTTTCGATTTTAAAATTTCTTTCTGTGTGTTTTTAGATTTTCGGCTCTCTTTTTCGAAAAATGAATTTAGAATTCCATTGTATCGATCTTCCCATTTGGTATTTCGAACTTCGAATTGCTGAATTCTTATCAGGAATCAGGAATCAGAATATATTGGCTCAAATGGCACGTTCCCCGTACATAGTCGGGGATTTGTGCCTTGCCGTGTGTTTTCATCATTTCCTGAGTGGAAGGAAAGGACAAGGAGGAGTGGGGAAGTAGAATTGGAAGGGTGGGAAAAATAACAGCACAAAACAAAAATAAACAACAGGTAAGTTAAACTCACAAGTAGTTCAACTTGCCTGCGAATAATCCTAAAGCTCTTTACCACATTGGATAAGAAACTTTAGTATGTCTCTGAGTTTCAGTCGACCAAACATGGTTTCGTCTATATAAGGACGGCTGAAGACTCGAAATCGCAATTGCGCTAGCGCTGGACAGTTGCATATCAGATGATATGAGGTTCCGTAGTCGGATTCACAAAGATCACATGAAAAAGACTCAGCGCGCTGAATAGTTGCCATGTGATAATTGAGTTTGCAGTGGCCGGTTAAAGCCCTGGTCAGCATGCCGCAGTGGAGCTTCGAAAAATGTAAGAGATTTTTCGAAACCACTGGGCATGGTTGTTCTAGAAACGCCTTTGTTTGGCGACACGTTTGTATATTTCTCCAATAATTGCGGTGCTCGGACAAAGCCCAGGACCGTATTTTTTCCCTTATCCAACTTGTCGAAATTGGCAGGGCGGGCTCAGGACCAACGAAGTCAATCGCTGAACCTGCCCTGGCCAATTCGTCAGCCCATTCATTTCCAGTAATACCGCAATGTCCGGGCACCCAGACAAGGTAGATAGTGTTGACAATGCTTAGTTCTTCGATTTGGGTTCGGCACGCGATCACTAGCTTGGACCGGGATTTGTCTGAGCTAAGGGCCTTGATTGCAGCCTGACTATCGGAGCAGAAGTTTATAACTCTGCCGGACAAACTCAGTTGAAGGGCCGATTGCACCCCGCACATAATCGCAAAGATTTCTGCTTGGAATACAGTACAATATCTACCTAGTGAGTGAGATTGTTCCAATCTCATTTCACGACAGTAGACACCAGCACCAGCACGTCCCTCCATCAGAGAACCGTCAGTGTAACAGACTACTTGCGTTTGTTGTTGTCTTTCCATAAAGCCAGACAACCACTCCTCTCGAGAGGGAATCTTCACATGGAATGTCCTGTAAGGAAAACTACAAGTGAGTGTAATATCGCTGGGAGCAAGAATATCTTCACCCCATGTAACCATTTGTGACCACAATCGTATATGACTGGTAGCAAGATCAACATGATTACTGTTCCAAAGCCCAGTAACCTGCAGTCTGTATGCACATGATAGTGCTTCTTGTTTTAAGTGTATGTGTAATGGTTTGATATTTAGAAGTGCCTCAAGAGCAGCAGTCGGAGTCGTGGTGAAAGCACCAGTCAACGCCATGAGCGCCATTCTTTGCAGATGG
The DNA here is from genome assembly GCF_030247195.1 of Topomyia yanbarensis. Taxonomy (NCBI): domain Eukaryota; kingdom Metazoa; phylum Arthropoda; class Insecta; order Diptera; family Culicidae; genus Topomyia; species Topomyia yanbarensis. The sequence goes on along the minus strand of NC_080670.1, from coordinate 11,080,191 downwards.
TTTAGCTTTGACTGGACTGTCACCACCTCTCCCCTCTGCCACCACACAAGGCATCCGTATGACAGTATTGGACGTACAATTGTCGTGTAAATCCAATAGATGTATTTAGGTTTGAGACCCCAGGTCTTTCCAAAAGTTCGTCTGCACTGCCCGAAGGCCATGCACGCTTTCTTGACTCTGAACTCAATGTGAGCAGACCAATTCAGTTTGGAATCCAATATGACTCCAACGTATTTGACTTGATCCGCACACAGTAGCTCAGAATCAAAGAACTGCAAGGGACGAACCCCGGTTGTTATTCGCTTCTTCGTGAAAAGAACCATTGAAGTTTTGCTTGGGTTAACTGATAGTTTAACTTGTCGACACCACTGTTCGACAGCTCTTAATGCCTGTTGCATCAAGTCAAAGATTGTTCCGATGCAAAATCCAGTAATTAGTATTTGGTAATCGTCAGCAAACCCGTAGGTTGGAAATCCAAGCTCATTGAGTTTCTTCAACAAGCCGTCAGCTACTAAGTTCCATAACAAAGGTGACAGAACGCCGCCCTGAGGACAACCGCAAATACTCAACTTCCGTATCTCAGCCTGTCGCAGTGACGAGCAAAGCATGCGGTTACTAAGCATTGCGTTTATCCAACCTGAGATACATGCAGGTATCCCATGACCGCGCGTCGCTTCCAGAATAGACTGGAAGGACACATTGTCAAAAGCACCCTCAATATCTAGGAATACACCCAAGCTAGATTGCTTGAGCGAGAAGGCTTTCTCAATGTTGTAAACAACATCGTGAAGCAGAGTTATCGTGGATTTCCCACACTGATATGCATGTTGCATTTTGTGCAGTGGATATTCAACTAAACTAACGTTCCTGATGTGATGATCGATTATCCGTTCCAAAGCTTTCAGAAGAAAAGAACTTAAGCTGATTGGCCTAAAACTCTTGGCTTCTTCATAGCTTGAGCGCCCCCCTTTGGGAATAAATCTAACAGTTATTTCTCGCCATGCTTTCGGGATATACCCGGTAGCAAGACTGGAAAGCAAAATCTTTTTCAAGACATGTTTAAGAATATCAAATCCCTTTTGCAGTAGCACGGGAAGTATCCCATCTTTTCCGGGTGATTTGTATGGAGCAAAGCTGTCAACTGCCCACTTGACCGATTCAGTGGAAACCAATGTGCGTGCTAACGCCCACGAGTCCGAATCACCAGAATGAGATCTGTGAACGTTGATCAACTCCGGATCGATACAGCCTGGAAAGTGTGTGTCGAAGAGACAATTAAGAACATCTTTTTCGTCCGTCACATAAACACCATCTCTGGTTTTCAAGGAGTTCATCTGAAAATCATTCGATTTGGAGAGAATTTTATTTAATCTGCTAGCCTCGTTCAGACTAGAGACATTAGTGCATAGGCTTTGCCAGCCAGCCCGTTCTGCAGATCTAAGACATTTCTTATATGCACTACGAGCTGACCTGAAAGCCCTGGAGTCATCACGCTGACGCCGATTCCAAGCTCTTCTCATAACTTTCTTCATTCTTTCAAGCTCAGCCCTCCACCAAGGGGTTCCCCTAGTCGATTTAACAGTACGAAGTGGACAAGCTTCTTCGTAGGATGCTAATATGAATGAGTTTGTCGTATCCACGACGTCATCTAAGTCGTCTAGTTGACTAATTGTTGGAAAATATCCATGAAATTTAGTCGCCAAGTTTTCCAAAAAGAGGTCCCAGTTTGTAGATTTAGGATTACGATAGGTCACCACATTGAAGGTGACATCAAAATGCTCGAAAAATATATATTTATGATCGGATAGAGACGGTTCAGTTTCATTTGGAACCTGCCAATTTCCCAGTTCATGCAAAATTCTATCAGAGCAAAGTGTTATGTCTAACACCTCCTCCCTCCCAGACCTCGCAAAAGTTGGTCGGTTTCCCACATTCAGAATATGGAGATTTGTACTACTTATGTACTCCATCAGTTCAGAGCCTCTCAGATTGATGTCTGAGCTGCCCCAAATGATGTGATGAGCATTCGCATCACTGCCGATAATGAGCGGAAGCCCATTTCTGCTACAATATGATACAACGCTTTTGAAATCATCAGAAGGAGATGATTCGTTATGCGGTAGGTATGCTGAACAATATATATATTTTTTGTCTACGTTTTCGACAGTCAATGTAACTGTGACAACACAGATATCGCGAGTTGTGAGCTCCGATATGAGACACGCGTCAATAGCCTTATTTGCAAGAATGCAAGCACGAGGCATTTCACGTGGGTTAGTCATGCCTGTCTTGTTGTAAGCAATGAAGGCAGTGTTAAGTAACTTTCCAAAATAGAAGTTTCCTTTATGGAAATACGGTTCTTGAACCAATGCTATGGAAGCTTTACCTTCCTGCATGAGTCGAGATAAATTCATAGTTGCTGTACGTTTATGTTGGAGATTGACTTGTGCTATTCTAACCATTTTTGATTAGAGAACTGTACATTTCATCTCCAACACAAATTGCACAACAACTAGAGGACACCAAGCGAGTTGGGATGTTAACGCATTTAGCGAGCCATATCAGGTTTAAATGGGACATGATCATTTGATTCCCACGATTTGCGAAGAAAATAATGGTCCACTGTGTCAGAGATTCGCATAACACAGCAAGGGCAAAACCCAAAATGCTCCGTGCGCGACTGGCATATTTTAGACCCTCCAATCATTAAGTCCTCGGCACGGAACTACACCTTGACTTAGGGTCTCCTACTTTCAGTCGCCTCCTACGACATGGCAGCAGGACTCCAGTGGCTCAATTCTAGGCCGGATACCACACGGCCTCTGGGCAGGTTCATCTGTACACATCGAAATTTGATAATCGAAACTCAACAAAACTTCACCGAAGTACCATCAGCCGAGAGTCTCTGCAAACCCCCAGCCAACAAAAATTCGGCAAAATTAAGTGGATCATCGGTGAAAAAAATCGGTGTGTAGAGTGAACGTTCCGCTGCGTAATGCAGCATACTGGGGAGTTCGCCCGACTTTTCCCAGGCTCCGTTCGCCATTGAGAATGTTTTAAACCCCCTCAACAATTTTACCCATAGCACGGGTCGCATGACACTATGGAATTGGGGTTCCCTGTTTGGTAGATTTTTACCACTGAAACAGGTAGTCCGTAGTGTTATTCTTAGCCGGTTGAAACAACCACTACCGACACTACACGGCTTATCTAGGCTGTTCGGTGAAAGAAGCTGGAATTTTCAATTTCGTTTTTAAATTTTCGTGGTTCGAATTTAGATTTTAGTTTTTCGTTTGTCGATTATCGATTTTAGAATTTCGGGATTCATTTTTTCCGATATACCAATTTCATTTTTCGATTTTAAAATTTCTTTCTGTGTGTTTTTAGATTTTCGGCTCTCTTTTTCGAAAAATGAATTTAGAATTCCATTGTATCGATCTTCCCATTTGGTATTTCGAACTTCGAATTGCTGAATTCTTATGTCGGATTGCTTATTCCTGGTTTTTGCCGATTTCTAGTTTTGATTTTTATATTTACGAATTTCGAATCTTTTTTTTTTTATTTCGATTATAGAGGTTCTAATCTTACGAACATTCGCCTCTTTTCGGGTTAGAGAAATCTCCTTTGGAAAAATCTCTAACCCTATGTGCGGTGTTGGGAATCGAACCCAGGTGAGCTGCGTACAAGGCAATCGATTTACCAACTATGCTATACTCGTCCCCTAATTTTCAATCTTGTCGCCTTTTTGAATTTTGGTTTCCGTTTTCAAATAACCAAAATCGAATATCGTATTACGAATTACGTTTCGTATTTCGCTTTTTGGATTTCTTTTTCCGATTTTCGAAGTTGGTTTTCCGAATAAACAAATTTATTTTCTCGATGTTCGGTTTTAGTAAATTCAATTTCGTATTTCAATTTTATATTCCGATTTTCTATTTAGCCTTCCGAGTTTTGGATGCAGTATTTCAATTTTTTTTACTATTATTTTTGGATACTCCAATTTCGAATTTGGTTTTACGATTTTTGTTTGCCAAATTATAATTTTTGTACCATATAATTTCGATTTTCTAATTACCATTACCATTACCGATTTTAGATTTTCGTTCGTTTTTCATTATTCAATTTTCCTATTTTAATTTTAAATTTTCGAAATTCGATAGTTTTTCGAATTTTCGGTTTGCATTTAGTTGCTCGATTTTCTTTTTTTGATTTTTGAATTTCCATCTTTGAATTTCGTAGTTTGAATTTCTAACTTTCAAAAAATTCAAAGTTTGTACTTTTAATTTGAAACTTTGAATACGGAACGTTAATAAAAAACATATTTAGATGGGATGAATTGGGGCAAGATTGTGGGGAAAACGGGGCAACACGATTGAGGCGGTCATTCTAATTATTTGCAGTCGATGTCTACGCTAATCTTAGTCAGTCGCATTCAATGTTTCATTACATATTCTCGAAGTCTTGAAAATCAACTCAAACCATGGGGTAAATTGGGGTAAAACGAATATGATAGGGTATCGAATGGTCGTTGAAACTTCCTGTATTTGTTTTTCAGTCCTTTGGCAAAAGATACTTTACCCTCCTTCAAAAAATCATTTTTCAAAATTTATTAACATTTTAAAAGACGACATTTTTGAAGGAGTTTGAAATTGGTATTAGATAAAAGGACACGTTAATGGCAATTGGATAGTCGAATTAGTTAAGTTGAGTGGGAACGTCAATCCTGCAGTTGATAGAATTGGCTTTGGATCCTTTCTGCTTTTTATTCGGGAAAAGCTTAAATGAATACAAACATTTTTTTTATTTCGTTTATAGAGGTTTTAACCTTGAGGTTATTCGCCTCTTCGGGTTAGAAAAATCTCTTATGAAAAATTTCTAACCCTATGTGCGGGGTCGGGACTCGAACCCAGGTGCGCTGCGTACAAGGCAATCGATTTACCAACTACGCTACGCCCACCCTCAACATACAAACATTTAACAGAGGTGACTGATCCAATTTCAGGTTCCATACTCGTTACAAAAATAAAAAAGAATGCTCCAATCATTATTTGAAATCTTCTCAAATGCAACTTGATCAAAAGCAAAATCCTCTCAACCATCGCCAGTTCCAATTCCAGTCAAATCTCGAAACCCATTCCAGAGCACAATTGCTAGCATCGCTTTAAATGGCTGCAAATAAGGAAGGACACCCATCAGGTCCAACAGAGAGAGAGAGAGAGCGAGAGAGAGAAAGCAGCCCAGTGTCATCCCATTCCACCACCAGGGCACCGCACTCTGCCCTCCAGCGAAGTCCTTTCCTTCTTCATCTCAAAATCCAGAACCGAGCGCAGCAAACGAACCTTCTCCTCTCGTTTCCACCCAAACCCTCTGTATGTCCTTTACATCCCTTCATTTTTTTCCTCCCTTCCCCACGTATCCACGCCACCGCTCTCTCTCTCTTAGGTTGCTTTTCGTTTATTTTGTTATAAAATAAAAATGCACTTTTTTTCCTGAAGCTCCTAGAGGAAAAATAACCACCCACACCACCCAGCGAGCATTCCTCTAACACAGCCAGTTAGTTACCCTCCACCAGGTCTTAGCATAACTTGTCCACCCGACCGGCTGCTACTTCGCTTACTTCACACTTCCTTCTTCCTCATTCTCACCTTTGGTGCATCCGTTCCTCCTTCTCATCCTCCTCCTCCTCCACCTCCTCACGACGGTGGATCCCGATTCGCGTAGCCGCATATTTTTTTTCCTGCGGTTGTATTTGTGTCTCGTTGCAACTTCCTGTTTCACAACGCAGCGAAAGCACATAACCGCACACACATGCACACGGCTGGGAACCACCCCACTCCCACACTACCCTAGAATCAAGTCAGAAGGAAAAATGGAGAGAAAAAAAAACGCAGCAGGCGGTTTGTGACTTGCTTTGGTGAGGTGTGTGGGGGCGGTTTTATTTTTTCTTACTGATCCTCCTCTTCCCCTCTCCTATACAGAAAACTGTGTACAAGTGCGGAAAAGCAAGCCCCTGACGGCGACGGCGGTGATGGTCATCTAGCAAATGGGGAGGAATGAAATGAAAAAAAAAAATAACTCGTCGGAATGACCGACTATGACGACTCCAACTTTGTCCGGCTCTCGGATCCCTTGAAAACGCGATGGGATGGGGGATCCCCCTTCCTGCACCGTCTACCCCCAGGGTTGTTTCGGGAAGAAGACGTACGATTTCACAGATTGAAAGCTTTCTTTCTTGAGGGAGGGAGGTACGGAATGGACGTTGGAGGTTGAAATGGATTTTTTTCCGTTCCCTTTCGGTTCCCCAAAGACTGACGTGGGTGCTAATGAAAAACTGTCGTCGTCGTCGTCGTCGTCTACGTCGCCACCGCCGCCTTCGTCTTCTCATCCGCACTAGTTTTGGTCCTTCGAAGCAGGCGAGGTCGGACAAGCAAGACTGCGAAAGTAAGGAAAAAAAATTGGATCCTGGACGCCATTTTGAACCCCCGGTTTGTGAAGCAGTGGAAACCCGATGGACGCTTGCTGGCTGGTTCTGGTTGGGATGTTTTTTTTTCTCTTTCTTCCGAAATGTCCTCATACCCAACGCCGCGCTGCATGGCAGGCGAACCAATTTTTTAAATGGATCGGAAGGATAATTAAAAATTTCAAGCATTCCTATCGATTAGTTTGAGTGAAGGAAATTAAATTGAATTTTGGGGTGCAACGAGTTGCAATCGGTGTTCTACCAGAGGGGGTGTTGAGTGTTGGGATGAGTGCCATAACGGCCTACTTCGATGCCCCGGACGAATTCAAATGTTGTGCCAGTAAACATCGTAAATTTTAACGTTTCTACAATCCTTGGTAACTATACGACATGAATCGGGTTAAAAAATCGAGTTTGTCGCGAAGTTAGAAATCGACGCCGCCAGGCACGAAATTGAACCCATTAATATTCTTACTGTATTTCAATGACCTCTTCGAAGAGCGGCGGGACACCCCAAAGTATGTAATTTTTAGAAGGTGGGTCAATTCAATCGTCTAATAGGTGTCTTTAGAAGTGTTTGTCAGGAGGTCTATGAAGCCCCGAACGTTGTTTTCGAACTAGAATTTAATTATCCGATACAATTAAGCTCGTGTTGTCTTTGGAAAGGATCTAACTCCGAGTAATTTGGAGATTTAGATTCGTGCATGCGTATCGTGGGAGGTCCTGGTTCCTTAGACGGCGTGCCCGTTGACGATATTCCAGGAATATGTTTGAGAGCTACGCAGTACGGCACAGTCATTACCCGACGTTCTTTCCAGAAATCTTAGGACGCATCAGAGCATGATGTTGACGGCTACCTACCGAATGGGGAGCTTCGCAGCAGACTACTTCCGCTAGGATTATTGTTACTGTTAAGTTCCCGGACGGAAAACCTGATCACTTTATCCTTAAACAGAACTATTGTGAATCCCCTAAGTGAGCTCTGGACCATAGACAATCTTCGTTAAGTTAAGGTTCCTGAATTACTTATCGTCAATCCCCTAAGGGCCGAGAAGAAGTCGCTACGATCTGCTCAGGATCTGGGAACCCTATACCAAAGATCGCCGACCTCGTTCTAGCTTCAGCTGGGCAGTCGCATAGTATGTTTCCTCCACTTGATGGCATTTTTTCCAGGCAGTATCTTGAGCGAAGTCCCTACCGGAGTCTTTGAAAGTAGATTGGAATCCAATCGGACCTTGCCCTAGCGCAGAGGAGTTAATACACTCATGAAACCATCCAAGTTATGATTCCGTAGTAGATTTTGCTGTTTATAAGGACTCCTCTGAAGGTAGTCCTCCTGTTCCAAATCCGGTATCTGCAGACGAATCAAACGGTAGCTCGGGATAGTCCGAATCAAGCGTTTCTTACTTTAGCAATTCTGCTCAAGTGATCATGCCATGAAGGTGAATCAACGATCCAATGTAATACCACGAATCTGCGGTTCTCCTCGGAAGCGAGTCAGTGTGTCAACTCGTTTGACTAGTAGACAAGCTGGTACGAATGGCAGCCGTAAGTGATTGAAAACTTGGTAATGGCCAACTAGAACCCCGCTGTTTCAGCACATCGATCGACGGCATTTACCGCCGTCTCATTGGGGTCATTAACTTCTCCAACACTACGGTAATGATGTCGCCAGCGTAGACAAAACAATAGGTTTTGTCTACGTCGACTTTCATGCTGATCAGAAAGAGCGAAACAAGCAAGCATGGATTCTTGGATACGGTTTCTTCAGTCAAGGTTTCAGCTTATTGAGCGCTGATTTCCAATGGAAGATTCGGTCCTGGTTGAACTCCCTTATAAAACTGCCCCCTTATGAAACTCCTCATCTACCCAGCGGTCGGAGGACTTCCTCTAGGCAAATCGTGTGCTATGCCTTAGTAATATCTATCATGGCGATATAAACGAATCGGTCATCGTCGAAGGCCTGACGGAGATTCGCCTAGGTGAGCTTCGCACCCATCCCGTTCGCGAGAGACGAATTGGACATGATCCAAGTGGTAGTTTCCAATGTCGTGAAATAGTTTGCTGCATCACGGCAGTTTGTCGCCAGCCTCTCAGGTCACGCAGACTTCTCAAGTCCTCTTCAACTTAGTTGACCCAATTTGCTCGTGGTGCACCTCTTCTCTTTGTACCTGTCCAATTAGTTTCGTGTACCATTTTGACCGAGTTGTCTGTCACCATTCGGACGACATGCAGAACCTGCCGCAGCCGCCCAATCTTCATTGTATAAACGAGCGAAACAGGAAGCATGGATTCTTAAGGTACCCCATTTTCTTCAGTGAGGATTCCAGATGATTGGGTGCTGATTTCCAACGCAAGGTTCGTTCCCAGATGTAGACTGTCCAAATTCTAGATATAACTCCCCGTCTACCCAGAAGTCGGAGGACTTCCTCCAGATCAACCGTGTGGTATGCCTTAACAATATCTAACGTGGCGATGTAAACGCGACGGTCATTGGCGAAGGCCAGGCGGAGAACCGCTTAGATGAGCTCCGGACCCCTGCGAAAGATGAATTGGACCTGTTCCAAGTGGTAGTTCTCCTCTAAGAAGTTTATCATACGCTTGTTGACCATCCTCTTCATAAACTTTACGAAGCACGGAAGTAGGTTTAAGAGGCGGAAGTCGTTCGACGTGCAGGGTCCTCAGGCTTTTTTCGGGAATGGAGAATATCAAGGTCTTACCTTCCCAATCAGTCTAATGCCGTGACGTCCTTTGCTGTATCAAGAAGTCGTCCAATTCACTCAGTCCAACGCAGGTTGTCGCCAGCCTCGCAGACTCCTCAAGCCTCTTTCAAATTAAGTCGATGATTGATCGCTGTACACCTCTCCTCCTTGTACCTGTCGAGTTAGTTTCGAGTAAAAATTTTGACCGAGTTGGCCGACGGCGGTTCTCCAAGCAACTGTTGCAATTCGTAGTTCATACGCCGTCTCCAAGTTCCCTCTTATATCTACATCCCACCGTAGATTGTTCGTTATGCCAGCTGCTCGAAAACACTAAGAGCGCGGTGGTCCTACGTCAGTATAATCCAGGTTTTGTGATCGTAGAGGACAACCGGTCTAAAGAGGGTTTAGTAGATGGTTAACTGCGACCAAACCTGCTCCGAAGGTTCCACGATCTGCCTACAGCGTCCTACCTTGGATATGACCGAAACCTTTGCAGAATTCAGCAAGATAGCTATTGGCCCACTATGGAAATTAACGTGAAACGCTACATTCAACTTTGTACAGTCTGCAATGCAGCCAAAGTACCAGCATCGGTGTTAACCCCACCAAACCAGTCAAGCACTCTTGGGAACTCTTTTCCGTTGATCATTGACTGGATCATAAAATTTTTTGCCGTCGAATCCTTTCGCATAGAGCGCGTATAGAACATGATGGTAACTAGATGGTTAACTTCGTGCGGTAGTGTACTGTGTTCGACCGAAAAAGTTTTCGTAACCCAAATTCTAGGCGTCCCTGAATTTCTCTGCCAGGGTCATTGTCAGTGTTCACCAGTGTGCCCAACTACACGACCTCATCAATCTCCTTAATATCGTCGTCATTAATCGATATACTCGGTTGGAAGCGTAATGTTCCTTCCCTCGATCCTATTACTGTTCTCTATTTTATCTTTGACGCATTTATGATCAGTCCAATTGACTTTGTTTCAACCTTCAGTCGGGTGTATTTCTCCATCATCGTCTTAAAATTACGTGTAACAATATCAACGTCAAGGAGTCCTGCAGATTTTTTACCTTAGAATACTCCGTTGAAGTTCTGTCCAGTATGACCGGTGGAAACGATACTTGAATTCTAGTTCGTTTCTTGAGACCTGTCAAGTAGGTCCACGGATATAATGCAGAAGGATCTGTCGAGTTCGTCAGCGATATCTCGTAGGTCATTCATATTGAGAAGTCACTCGTAGTCAACGGGAGGATGACGTTCACTCCCCTCCTCAATCGGGATGTGAGATACCCTCGAGAAAACTGTTTTCAATTTTCTCCTTTGATAACCTTTCTGGTCCCTTTTCTAGCTTTAGGTTAGCTGGTCGCCCGCTTCTCTCCTAATTGGTGGTCTATGGGTCTACACTTCTGTTCAGGGATTTCAAGGTCTTACTGCGATCTTACCTCTGGAGTCCTCCGGTGGGTTATGCAAGGTAATGACCTACCACTTGTTCGAGGTATACTATTTTCAGTTGCTCGGATGAAGAATCGCATTAACTGGTCGGCTGGTGTGGTAAAATGGCATACCTGACTCTAGGGCGTTGGATATTGCATCTTCGTTGACGTTCCAGTCTGCGTGGTCATATATCCATTCTAGGTGACGGTTAGTAGTTGATGGTAAGTGGTCGTGCGACGGACGAATTAGAAAATGATTGCCGTTTCCAAAGTCGTCGTAGTTGAAGAGGAGGTTGGCGTCAAAATGACCCGTCACTAAGAAGAAAGTCTAATCCAGCATATTTTCGGGACATTTTCGTACCAACGTTCCGTGCTTCGATTGGAAGCTTTCTACCTATGAACGGCATGTTCCCATAAGGTATTCGCATCCGAGGATCGGGTTGGTCTAATCGGGGTTTCGTTGGTGTATTGATGCGATGTTCGCTAGTTTGCTGGACGGCCCTAGTTTTTGACCTGAGAATACCCTGTTTTTAGCTCTGTCCAGCATGTCCGGTGGAAACGAAACTTGGGTTCTAGCTCGTTTCTTGAGGTTTGTTAAGCAAGTCCATGGACTTAGTGCAGAAGGGTCTGTCGAGTTCGTCAGTAATTTTCCGTGGGTAAGCCGTAGTGCTTCCGTTGACTACGAGTGAGAAATCAACGGGAAGGAGGCAATCATATTCGGATATACTCGATTTAGGTGAGATACTCTCAAGAAAGGTTTCCCTTGCTCTTTCAATTGCTTCTTTAATGGTCTTTTTGATCGCGTTCCTAGTTTTACGAAAGCGGCTCGCCCTTTTCTCTCTCAGTGGGTTATCTATGAGTGTCTTGTTCAGAGAGTTTTGGACCTTATGACGATCTTCGATAGTCAATTGAGCCCCTGGGTTTCATCGGTAGATAATAGTGGTATTAGGCTCCTAGTGGACGAGTGACCATCTCCCCTCTTTGTGACTCCATGATAAAAGTTTGTCATGTCGTCTTCGTTGAACGGAACCGACGGGTGGTTGTGCGAGGGCCGAGGTATACTGGACTTGGATGTATGTGGGGTTTCCGTCGTTCAAGATAATGTTATCATAGTTCTCCAAATTTATCTCAATTATCGCATCTATTGGATCTTCACGGAGCGTGATTGGCGTTAAAATATCCCATCACCAAGAAGAGAGCTGCTCAAAGCAAAGAACGGAGCGTTGGTACGAAAATAGGGAGGTTCGTACACCTGATTGGATATGTGATCATCTTCACGACTACTATCAAATCCGTATCAAGCTCAACCTGGTTCGATTTGAAGTCAGTCCAAATACCAATTGTGGCATCCCAAGACTAGCGGTATCCTACTAGGGACTGACGTTTGAACCCTCGCATATGTATGTTTCATACATAAATGAATAAATCGGCTGAGACAGAGACCGAGCGATTCGTTCGGGGTATCTCTGGGTGGAGTCGACATGGTTCACCTCTGAGGCCGTTCATGTTTCGTTGGAGTGCTTCGGTCCTTCCCTAGCGTTGCCACTGTCGCTGGTTGTTTACCGGTTGGAAGGGGGCTTCGTTCTCTGGAGTCACGATTTGGCCACCGCTAATCCCGAATCCCGCCGATACGATACTTTCTGGATATGACCAGCATGTTCCCATACGGTGTCCGCATTTGGGGATCTGGTGGGATTCATCGATGTTTCGTCTGTGTAGTGTCAGTCGATTTTGATGCGATTTTCATCATTTGTGAGACTTGTTACAGTGTCTGTTGTGTCGAGGTAAGCGTATTGGCGAGATAGAATCGAGGTAGCTCTTGATAGGTGTTTCTGCGAGTTGTTCGTCGGATGTAACAAGTGAAGTCGACTGTTCTCCTTTTCGCAAAATAGATTATTATATGCCTTCCGAGGACCCATATCCAGTACAACTCGCAACATCCCCGATCAGGGTTGTTCGGTTCCTTCATTGAGTTATTGAAGCAACCGGTTGTTTTAGGATCGACTACCCTGTTGTTGTAGATCTGTTCTACTCGACGCTATATCTACGCTGGTCTCCCAGCTCCAAATGCCAATGAAGTTTGTCGAGCTAGATCCGGACAGCTAAAGCTGACATTAATCAATCATTCGGTTTCTTGATGGAACTGCTGCGCAATTTTCTCTGGCGTTAGATCTTCAGAGACTTCGTAGCACTACTGAATCGTTGGAGTTCCATTTGATAGGAGGGTCCGTTTGTGGTGTCCGTCGGCGGTACGGGTCCAACGAACCTTTTAATATTATCTGTTCCAAATGTGACAACCATAAGAATACCCTAAAATGGTCATAATTTCTCAAATATGGTTTTCAAATGGTATCTTTCATGGTGGTGACCATGGTGATGGCATTTCCATGGATTGAATCCATATCAAACACCGAAAGTCCTCCATAAACTCTGTAAGGGAAGTCTAACCGACACGAACTACGAAAAGGAAGGTTTGTCGAGCCCATACCACTGATAGAGACTCCAACCGGACTCTCCTATCAACTCCGCAGTTCCAGCAGAATGAAGAATTGCTGTAAAAATGAAAAGCCCATGATACTCCAAGTATCTTCATTTCTTCAGGTATTCTTCATTCTGTTGGACCTGAGAAGTTCAATGTGATAAGAGAGTCCGGTTGGAGTCTCCATCAATGCTATGCGTTCGACAAACCTTCCTTTTTGGGGTTCGTGTCGGTTAGGCTTCCCTTAAAGTATTTGTGGAGGACTTCTGGTTCTTGGTGTTTTAGAAACTTGATTCTCTTGTCCATCTAAGCCTCTGTCGATCGCTGTTTCCCCTGTTTCAGTTCGTTACATTCCTCATGGAGAAGTTAATCTGTTTATCCCGCTTATTGGACCGAGGATTGATTGGCGTAGTTGGTCTTAAGCAGTTTTTAGTGGATGACGAATTCTCATCTCGTCTGCTGTAGAGGCTGGTTCTGCTAGGGAACCTCCTGTTGGACCAAGCTCAACAAAACATTACCTTGTTTTGGTTCTCCTCGGACTGCATAGTTTCGGGGAATTTTGGGTTTCTGTTGGTTGCGACCTTGACGAACGCTCCTTACTCCCTATACTTCTGTTTTTTTTTAGTTTCGGGTTATGAGTTTTTGTGCACAATTTTTCTATTTACTAGTGGCATTCAAAGCATCAGCACTTGTAGCAGACCCTGGGCGTTTGATAGTAAGGGCGAATGTTGGTACGTAGAAGTCTCTGGTACATGCTATCCTAGAGATTGAAGCAAGAGAAAGAGAGAGGTATAACTACGAGTAGCTTGTTGGGTTTGACCAACAAAATAGCTGCCAGTAAGTGTTGTGATCCTACAGAAGAATATCTTGGTCCTGAAGTTCATCTAGCAGGTCCCCTTCACTAATGTTGATAGTTTCTGGGTCATAGATAACCAACTGTACTCTATAAGGGTGTAATAGAACTACACCTCGATCTTCAGGATTTATAGGTCTATCCAGCATTTTGTACCGAGCGCGTGATCAGGAACGGGTTCGAAGGCAGCCATTGTTCTTCCTGACGAAATTCGTACTTTCATCAGCTGGGTCGGTTGATTAAATCCTCTAGGTATTTTAAGCAGTTTGTCATCGGGGAACGAAGGGAATGTTAGTGTGATGACTGATGTTATGTTAAGGATCTACCTTTTGATCATTTGCCATCTTTTTAACGGACGGTAAGGTATTGAACACTGTTCTAGAGGCCATACGGAGTACATATCTCGATCCCCAGGATTTCTTGGTGGATCTATCCTGCATCTTGTAGCGAACGCAGGATCAGGAACGAATTCGAAGGCAGCCGTTGTTCTTCTTGACTAACTGCGCTGACTACTTTCAGCAACTGGGTCGGTTGATCACATCCTTTAAGCATTCTAAGCAGCTTGTCGTCGGGGAACAAAGGGAATGTTAGTGTGATCACAGACTAACAGACGTAACACTCGAAAACAATTCTTCGCCAGCTTTAACGGTCATTTTAAATATATTTTTAGTTGGGTCGCATTTGAGATTATGGCGCCACTGATATATGCGCAAGTATACTGGGGATAGACCACTAGTGAAAAATTGTTTCTCGAGCCTGATGGATAACCCTTTTGCAAATGAGTGGTTGTGACCGTGTATAAAAGATGGAGCTAGTGTTATAGTAAAATTGGCGGATCGATATTTTTTAAAGAATTTACTCAAGTGTTATGTCTGTTAGTCTGTGGTGTGACAACCGATGTTGTGGAAACCTCTTCAACTTGACGTTTGTCGTGGGAAGAAGGTATTGCTAGTGGGAAAGGGTAAAAAGCTACTCAAATTTGGTTTGTAGATGGTTTGAGCAATAATGTCAATGCAGTTCTTACAAGTTTTATCACGTATTAATAGCTCTCGGAAGTCGGCTGCCGAAAATTTTGACTCAATTTATTTTCAGATCTATCGTTTGTTTATCCGGAAGATAATTGCAGTATTAACCTCCAGTGGACACATCGTCCCTCTCCCTCCCCCTCATCAACACTTGATGATAACAGTTACTTTTAGTTTTTTTTTCAACGTTGAGTAAAAGTTTTTTTAGTACATAACAAATCATCAGTAATGCTCCTTAAACATTTTTCTGTAGTTCTGCAGGGCGAATCTTATTGATGTTAAAAATGAATCTTGGGAAAGAGTTTATGAAAAAATACATTTTCATATCTAACATTTTTAAATTTCTCACCTCAGCAAAATCCGGAAAATCGTCCCAAGAACTCCGTGACGATCCATCAAAGCAATCTACTTTGAAAGTCAGACCGAAAAAAGAATCCCCAGCTAACCCAAAGCATTCAAGCATTTTCCTTCCACCCCCCCCCTCCCTGAACTAATCCACATCTCTTCGACCGCCTGTAACGGAATGGTGCAAAGATTTCCGGCTCTTCCGGGGACGGCGGCGAAGGACACTCTACACACTTCACCCGTGAGCCTGCCAGCTTGTCTGCCTGCCTGCCTGCCACAACCGAACGGAGCTATTTAGCCTTTCCACTTCCTTCGGGCGGACACAGAGGTTGGCAGTTTGTTTGCCGGGAACGGGCCGGGAAAAGTGCACTTCTAAATATTAATAATACCCAGCCTAGTGTGTTTCTATTTGTGTGGGTGTGTACGTGTGCGTGCGTATGTATTTACATGCGTGTTAGTGAGTGCGCCTCCCGTTTTTTTCGCTTCTCTGTTTTGGAAAAGTGCATTTTTCCTGCGAGTAGAGCGAAAGCCATGCTCCTACCCGCACATACTGGCCTGGCTAAGGTCAGGTAACGAGCGCTCGTGCTGGGGGCGAGGAGAGAAAGAGAGAGGAGGTAACTGGCGACGGACGGCGTAGGAAACGGTGGAATGCGGGGGCGTAAGTTACATAAAATGAAGCTTGTGTGTATACACTTACATGCACATAAACTCAGACGAAGAAATATACTGCACTTTTGGAGACGGCGCGAGGTCAAAGCCGTGGGGCGGGCAAGAGGAAGAATGCGGTGGCGGGCGGCGAATGTGTGAAGCGTCGAAAGAAGCCATTCTAAATGCAGCTTATTTTTATTCGTTTTAAAATGTCATTTTCTGCATTATTGACACAGTTTTTCCTTGGCAGTTTAAGCGTAATAATACCATTAGACGTTAAATGGCGTATATTCAACTCATGGGACGCGAAGGATTAAGGAGATGTGTGTGTGTGTGTGTGGCGAGCGAGTTTGAGCAAAGAAAAGCGGGAAGGGTTGTTCTAGCAACCCTTTAATTTCAGCTCCGGCTGGATCAGGCGATAATACGAAAATTGAGGGTATGGATTCTTTTTTCACTGGGGCGAATGACAACGCAGTAGGCGAGAAAGGGGAAAAGTATTTTTGACACCGGAACGGGAACACATGGCAGCAAATGGAGCGATACTAATGAGCGGATAGTGAGAATAAAAGAACGCGTAGAAAAAAGGTGGTTGGTGTGCTAATTGGGGACATAGAGCGGGAGCCAGGAAATCGTCCTACAATGTAGCCGAGGGCGTTACATTACTTTCATACTGTATTCACACTCCTTTATGTAGGGCTCTTGACTGCACTACTTCGGGGAATCGAGAATGGTGAGTGTTACACATGCTCCTATGCTTATACGCACTATGCGCTGGAATGTTTGTCGGATAAGATGGTAAACCTAGATTTGAGCTCCTATTATTATTCATTGCAGCTTTAACTAGATTTTTAAGATCTGGTGCGTTTGTCCGTTGGTTGCGAAAAGAAAATGTGCGTAGTACGTCAGGTTCAGCATCGTTATAAAAAATAATTTCACCTGGAAGCAGCTTAGGACGCTTCTTTACCACGTTGTACAGTAATGATATTCAACTGAAAGCTCTATCCTCAATATTTCATACATTAATGTTCATTTGAGTGGTGGAATAAACTAGGACTTTTGAGTAAACGTAACAATACCTCCAAACTGAAACTAATCGAGCAAGCGACAGGCAACGCCGATCTTCAATCCAACCGTCACCTCGATCCGACAATCATCACAACAATACAACCTTTTATTTCTGCCTCCATCTTAGTCCTACCCCGCTGCGGGAGGTATTATCCAACTAACTGACTGACTGACTGACTAATGGTGGCCCCCGTGTGTGTGTGTGTGTGTGGAAAACCTTCTTCCTGTTTGGGGTAGGGCAGGACCTAATCGAACCACCACCATCCAGTACTATCCCCCCCCCCCCTCCCCAACCAAGGCTCACCGAAGCAAACAACCGTCCACATCGGAACAGGGTGTGACTAGTGGCACTGGTAACTACTAAATAACACCGCTGAAGGACTGACTGGATGTTAATCGAACGAACGAAAAGGGAACTGTAGAGAACGAGTCCCGTCGTCGTTGTTGACTGTGGTACACGGGAAAACACGGGGTCGGTTTTTTCACGTTCAAAAGATAGTGGTACGTAACTAACGTAGAACAGGCGCGAGAGAAAAAAAAAAAGAAGTGAGGGTTAACTTCTAACCATGCACGTTGATGTTGATGTGTGTGAGTGGGTGTGTGTTTTTGACCGGGCGGGGGTACCAACTGCTGTTGCATTTTGCCAGTACCGAAACAACAAACTGGGTACGAAAAGAAAAACAGTGGGATGGGGAGAAGGTTGTCTGCATTTATAGTTCTGTTTTGTTGTTAAGGAAGGTTGTGGTTTCAGCTCGCTAATCAAATATATTTTATTTTTACTCCCCTCGGAGGCGAAGCAAGCGTTGCTTTTTTTCGTCTCACACACAAAAAACGGGGGAAGGTTTTTCTTCTTCTTTTTTTTTTCTTTCCAGACCGGAACGTGCACTATTGAAATTGACAGGAAATCGATAAGTTCAAATTGAGTGGTTATCGATGGAATTTCGGCGAACTGGTTGGATCGGTTGAGAACTCAATTTGTGGTGACGGGTTGTGGCGAAGGTAATTGAAAAGTAATAGATATAAAACTTGAAAAGAAACTTATTTCGGAAAGCGTGAAACGTGCTGGAAGGTGAAGATGTGACAAGCTGTGTTTGTGCCACTCTGGAAATGGTGTACAGGTAACAATTGATTTTATTCTTATTCTTAAATATTATTTGAATTAACATAGCCCCTTTCTTTTTTTCAGTCCGAATCGTGAACTATTTGAACTGGTTGGAATTGAAGGCTTGAAGCGTAGCGAAGGTAATTAAAAAAGAATATAAATAAAACTTGAAAAGAAAAAAAAACATAATATGAGATACGTGATAAAAGGAACAGATGCGACTATTTGTATTAGAACTACTCAAAAAGGTATGTAAATAATAGTTAATTGACAACGATTATCATTCTATTCAGTAAAAAAACCGACGGGTACATTGAGTTTAAGGAACTATTCATCTAAATTAATGCCTGGAAGACAGTCGTAAAATTCACGAGACCGATGCTATAAGGGATAAACAAGCAAATGGTGGCCAGCTAGTCGAGAACTGAGGATAGCATACATAAAGCAAGTTAATTGCCTAGCTGCCTGCATACAGATAGACATACATGTAAACAATGGTAGCATAATATCTGAGCAGTTTCAATTTCGAACATGAATTTTCGGACCAAGAGGCTGACAATGGACAAGCGTTCTAGAGTATATACTAAACACTTGTATTAACATACCGAACCAGTTTCCAAATTCAATTTTTTCATTCAGTAATGACCATGATCGGAGACTTACCTGAAAAGAAACAAAAAAAAATATACTTATTAGTAACGATTTGATCTCAAATGACACATCTAACCGAGTATGTACAACCAAATGCAAAACTCAATGCCAACCAGATATAGCATTCTAATGGAAAGAAACAAAAAGAATGTGTCACCCCTCAATAGGCAACTCGAACAGAGCGAAGTAGGAAACCTTGAGCGTCCTAGCCGTTGTCGATACTATAAACAAAGAGTGCAGTATTGCTGCAGCCGGCAAAGTCGGAAATGACCACACTACCGAATAATAGTAATACACAGAAAGCCAGAACAGTAATCGCATAATAAAATTAAATGAATCATCAATTCAACCCCCCTTCAATCCGCCTAAACCCCCGCTTAGGCAGAAATCTTTTGTTCTCGGCTAGGTTAGTTGTCTGAGATAGCAAAAGGCGCGAGCATGGTTGAATTTTTTTTCTTTCTACTAGACGTGTCTTAGCATCGGAATTATTTATTCGTCTCTCTCTCTCTCTGTCCCTCTCGATGTGTTGGATAAATTTCGTTTGTTGTATCGCGTGCTCAGATTGACAGAAAACCGTTTTGTGTCTGCCATTCTTGTTCGCTATCAAATTACAGCCGTCGACGTCTTTCAGCAGGCTGCAGCAAGCAGCCCGCTTTGTGGCATCTCAAATTCAATCTAATTATCGAAATCACACGTTTGATACGTGCGAACGTTGGCTGGCTGACTGTGGCTATGAATGTGTGCTTGTATGCATATATGAGTGTATGTTTATCCCACTTCCACCAGTGCACGGGTGATTAATTTTGGTTGTCTTGGCGCGCGTCGCTGCCAACATCACAGCACCCCCCGGAAACGTTTCGGTCCTGGGTCTCCTGATTGCTCTCCCCCGTTCATCTGGGTGAGTTGTGAAATTATCGATTAGTTTTCTGGAAGGATTATGGTTTCCATTAAAGGAATAGGAAATTGGTAGGAAAATTGTATTTGGTGGAACCGTACGGTCTACCTTCGTCTTGGTTTACAGATTTAGATCAATAGGCAATCTAATCGATGGGGCTTGTCCGGTGAAAAGGGAGTCGAGTAATTTTATTTAATTCGTTTCCTCTAGTGATATTGAATAAACCATTTCCGGGTGCTTTAAATGGAAAAATTTTAATTTCTCTCTAAATCAAATTAAAAACTCACTTGACATTTGAACTCATCGAAAGACTAAGTATTCAATGCCCTTATCTTTCTAAGTGAAATGTATTCATAATTTCTTTTAGAAAACAATCACTCGAACCTATAAATATAAACGGCACAACTTATTCGAATGCCAGTCGTAGCTCAATGGAAAACACGTCAAGTAAGGGTTGCTGCGGATGAGTCTTGCATTTCTTGCTTGGCAGCATATTGTGGTTTCAAATTTAACAAAAAATTAAATAATTCTACTTCAATAGCAAATCAATCCTATGTTTGTTATGGGTATGTTTCTATCGTAAGCCAACATGAACTATTTGGAATATATCAATTTAAAAAGGTTCGTGTTCACATTTTGATCAGATCAAAACTGAATCAATATAAATTATAGTTTGTTCAGTGGCTTATCCCTTTAGAACTATCTCGGGGGGAACTTGGCCTTATATCCACTACTCTATCAACGATGTGAAGTAATATGCGTTGCGGTATATTGTTTGTTTAAATCTACAGAGAAGACTATGCAAAGAAGATTTCTAGTTCCGGTTAGGTAGATATGCAACAATATATCGTAGCGGTTTCCCATTTTACCAGTTTACCTACAATTTTTGTAGGTGGTCTTGAGATGAACGCCAATTTGCTGTTAGATTATTGGTGAATTCTTTAACTATGTCAATTGAAGGAACTATAATGGTTAACAGATTACCGCAAGTTGATCGGAATACTAATTTCCATGAATGCAGTATCCCGGTATTCAATATATAGTCTCAAGGGTGTCGTTGTTATTCTCGATGGTAAATACGAAGGGATAGAGGTATTATTCAGTTTCCAGCACCATTATTACAGAAAGTATCTGACTAGACGGCCGTAGCTATGTCCTCCGGTTTCCGCACTAAGACCAGGGATATGGTGGCGGCTCCTGTCAAAAAACAGAGGTCTGCGAGAATAAGCAAAATGAGTGGCCACTCCCCTTAAACCCTCTCACAGATCCCGACTTCCCACTCAAATTTGGATCCGTCGGTGAAGATTTTACCACGTTTCAAGAAACAACGGTCGATGAGTTGGTGGTATACCGCCGTGAGCTACTTCAGGGACTGCACCGCCCCGGACTACCGGGAAAGGGAAGCGTCCTTATTTGGCGTTAAAGAATTCTAAGGGCGATGCCGCATCCGATAAAGGTGCGCTAGTCGTGGCAAGGGATAGCCCGAAAAGATTTCGTGAATTGTAGCTGCTTCCAGGATATGCAATCTTCTTCTGTCCTTTTAAGAAAGCTCAGTGCAGTGTCCATCGAATGACTACCAGGGTCGTTGCCCAGCGAAACGGAAGAACACCTGGTTCGAGACACGGACTTGCGGTCGATGATGCTGGGTAGTAGCTTTGATACAGTGTGTATAGATCCGTGGCAGAGAGGGGCTAGGGCACTGTTCATATCCTCAAAGTTACGATTGGTCAATTCAACGCCATAGTTAACCGGTTGTTTTCCCGGAAGCTAGCAGCACTGTATTGTCAGCGGATAGAAGCGGAAGGGCTGAGAAAAGTAGTTGTATGCTGATCAGGAATAAGGAGACCGCCAACATCGATCCATGTGGAATTCCATTTTCCTCATGAATTGTTGGATACAATAGCCGATGTTCCCGTGAATTCCCCAGCCACGAAGTTGTAGGATTCCATCCCACCAAAGGGTGTTATATGCCTTTTCTATGTCAAGTGTTATATCCGTATGAAGCGCTTCCTTTATTGCCTGGCCAAGAATTTCGTTTAGTGACCCAAGGTATGTTTCAGTCCCCATTCTCTTGTGGACGCCATATTGACGGCTATCCAGTAGGTCACGGTGCTCGAGGGTTGTGATTAATCGACGGTACACCATTCTTTCAAATGTTTTTTTTTCCAAGGCGGTGCATATAGTTTATGGGCCGAAATTCACTAGCCTGTTTCATCAGGATTCTTGTAGAGACCTTCCTCCCATATTTTGTTATAGTTGTTGAGCAGCGCTTTCTTTTTTGGAGCGAAAGATTTTTAAGTAATAGGTGGCCGGTGTTGTCATCCAGTATAATGGCTTGTTTTGCATTTGGATATATGATGGTGTCATTCTCAATAATCCCGCGAAAGGCGCGTAAGTACTTCAGCTTACGGGTTCGCCCACCCTATTTTGGCCCTTCATCTAGTGATATGCTGAAGATATCCATAACGTAATACTTGAACAAATTATGCAGGAAGGTCATTCCATGCTACCGGTTGTGCCTTGCTACAGTAAGTGGTAGATCATAGTCATAGTGGGTAGCCGGTGTTGCCGATACCGGTAGCTTTCCCACGTCCCCTTTCAAGAACCCCAGTTAGCTCTCTTCCAGAAAAGGTTTGGTTCCAATCGGCAGTGGGGCTTGATGAGAATGAAACGGGAGTGCCTTATAGGGTCGTTCTGTGCTTCAGAATCTCCGACGCAAGTGAAGTGGTTTCTTATAGCGACGCAGAGTGTCGGCCTGATTCGTGTGCTATTTGCTCTGGTTGAAGCGTTGGAATACCGTTGATTTCTACAGCAAATCCACTATGCCGTCGTTTGCCGCTGAGTGCGTTAACCCTCCGCCACATTTCTTCTGATAAAGAGTTAGGGTAGAAGAAGGGTTAGGGTGGAAGAAGGGTCCAAGAAGGTTGTCCAACTAGCGACTAGCTTCGCTGAAGGGTTCCCTCGCGATATTAGTCAACTTGCGGAAGTCGTTGATCCACGCCTCCCAGAGATGGTGGTTTGCGGGGGTTCGACGAGGAACCAGCAGAGTTCTGCGGCGGTCCTTGCGAACCTTGGACACTTCGGAGCCTTACCAATTCACACTGCTCTTCGAGGGGAGATTTTCGGTCAATTCGTCGGTGGGAACACTCTTGGTGCGGGTCCAAGTTGTCCAGGAAGATGTTTTGCTCGAAATTCGTCCAGTCGGCTTCCTTGTATATCCAGCGCCGGCGACATGAGGTAGTTGGGTGTGAATCACCTTGGACTGACCATAGGCAATCGACAGTCATCTTATTGTAGTGTTGAGTTACCATCGTTCTTGACCGTGCTGGCCACCACAATTAATTCGGTATCGAGCGAGACCTTCTCGACTGGTATATCGATCCCTGTAGCAAACCCGATGGTTTGATAAATATTGACTCCGGTAGCGAGTTTGCATTCGTACGGATTTCCGAAGCATTGTGAAATATCGACTTCCTTCAAAGTGTGTGTCTCCTAGATAACAAGGACGATTCGGTTGTATTGAGCGATGGTGGATTCAAAGTACCCGAGGTCGTTTCTCAGGACCATCGCTCCTGGATTGCCGGCGAGCTACGGTCCTGACGTTGGTCTACGATCGAATCAGAGGACGAGACGGGGTCGTCATTTGAGGGTGGGTTATCTGAGTCCTGATTTGACGGTCCGGCTGTAATTCGCTCGGAAGTAGTTGCCTGGGTAAAGTTGGGATAACTATGTTCTTGACTTTCCCGGGAGGTAGCCGGGCCCTTCCTCTGCATCAACAGCTACCGAAAGCTCGTTCACGGGAGTCGGAACAATCCCGGACAACGCCAGCGCATATCCGACATTTTTATGAGGAAACTTTGAGCTGTGGTCGGTGTCGGTTGGGAGGAGAGGTCCGTTCCCCTATGAGTTCTTCCTTTTGGGGCCATTGAGCCTTTTATAGCAGTTTGCAAAAGAGAGAGTATTTTAACGATTTGAGTTTTCTCCTTTATCCTGGTGTCAGCTTTCTCCTTGCATCTAATCGTATGTCAGGAGTACCCGGCTATTGGGTTGAGGCTGCGTGTGTCTGAGATCTTGAAAGCGAGCGGCGGGTCGGTCGGCTGATTTTCCTACGGGTCTTTCGGCGGAAGGCCTACTAGGAGGTTCCAACTCGCTAACAGATTGTGATTTTGTATCGCCACGGTGAGGTTCACTGAAGCTCTCACCGAGTTGTCTGTTCTTGTTGCTGGTGTGTTTGTAGAACTGGCAGCCTGTCTGCACGAGATCCCAGTATCTAGCGTAGCATTTGAGAGGGTCTCCATATGACAGGTCCCATACGTTCGTGTTATATCTGTGGAACATGCAATAAGCTCAACATTGTGATATCGCAAACAAATGATATTGACGACAAGTATCTCATAAAAGGCTACCGTGTCTACCTTCCTGCCTACAAAGTGGAGATCGACGGCGTGATCACCGACTTGTTTTCGCCATATGACAGTTTGCATACGTTATGGTTGGTTGGTGTTGTTTTCGTGGCTTTGGGTTGGTAAGGAGTACTGTTTCTGGTCATTTTATTATTTGGTGCTCTTGCCAGGATATGATCCAATTGTCTCGGGCTAGTAGCCGCCGGAAGCTATATTGTTTGCCGGTTTTTTCTACGGAGTCGCTGGGTAGGGGCCTAGTATGACCTGAGGGGACTACGAGATATGTCCCCTCTGTTGCGTCTTTCTACAGGATCATTTTTCTCTCGCAGGCTCTCAGGTTTCCTGTACTAGGTTTTAGCTCAATCGGGGCAGTGTTGTTTTTTGGGGCATATCGTTTCGCAGAACATTTTTTTTGAATTGGGAGCTACATTGTTAGAATTGTTGTTGTTGCTGAGTACCTGCTACCTCAGCTTCAAGATCAGACGCAGTGATTCTCAGGGGGCTATGATGTCGTTGCTGGGGGTTAACTAGACTCAAGAAAATGTCCGGCAAAAGAGAGAACTAGTAGGGGTATTCAATGGAACCCCGTTGTTTAATTTCGTTACACGCTTGACTCCGATGACGTTTTGCGTATAGTCTTCGTGCACATCTGCACTGTGTCGGGGTAGTAAATAATTCCCTGATTTTTTAAAGGGAAGGGTGAGGTATAACCTCAATTGCCTGACCGTTTTTCAAACACTTCATCTCTCATAAGCCTCTGCTATACTGATTGGGAGGATGTACGGAGGACACACTGAAAGCCTCGTGTTTCTTTGTTCGAAATTATGTGTTTGGTGGGTTCGACCCTCTTTCACTGATGAGTATGAAATTTGGTATGGTCCATATTTATGGTCTATTTAAAGGACTATATGGTGTTTGAGACCATGATAATTTGCATGGGTAATATTATCATTGCGGTTAGGGAGGCAACATTTTCTCGAAAGACTTTGTGAAATCAGATGACGGCGTTTGAAGGCGTCGGAGCATTTTCCGGGAGACTGCTCATGGAGATCGGTTAACTAAGTAGACTATTTATTAATGACTTTAACCCGCATCGATCATGGAAAAAATGGGATTATGTTTTTTTTTTTTTGTTTCTTCATAAAAAATTAAAACGAAAAATCCGATAAGCTCATCATTGTGATCTCCTATCTAAAATAATCTTATGATATTACTAACGACAAGTATTTCATAAAGGGCTACCGAGTCTACATTCCCACCTACAAAGTAGAGATCGACGGCGCGATCTTCGAGTAGTTTCGAATGCTACTTAAAGCCGATTTTGGAAAAATCTACGGCTACATGACTGCACTGCCATCAAAAAAAAATTTTACTGCTGCTGTGCATTCAAAATGCTGTTTAGTAACCAGACGTTTTTTAATAGTTTTTTGAATGCTGGTTAAAAACAGTCAAGCATATAAAATGCTAATGCATTCTTTTGCAGAAAAACTAAGAAGAACTACAGCTACTACTGTACCTAAAAACTATTCGGCAGATAAGATTCCTTGAAAAGGCTAAAAAAATCTCTTAAAGGGGCCTGCGAATAGCTCGTACATGACACATTTGCCGGGAACCAACCCCGCCCAAACCACTCGCTGCCTAGAAGGAGTTAATTTTTCATCGTCATACTGCGCAAACGTCGTAATAGAGCTGAATAACTATTTTTCGAACATAGAAAACAGAGCCCAAACAAAAGACGCTTGATAGTTCTTCCAAGTTCGCGTTAGAGAGCAGACTCTATTGTTGAAATCGCTCTACGATGGAGATTTTTCTCACGCTTTGCACTGAATGAGCTGCGATTTCGAGTTCAAATTGCACGAAAAATAGAGATGATGATGATTTAAAAATTAATAAACCAAACAATAAATGCAGTCCATTGACGTCATTCAGGTAAAAAAATCAGGAAGTTGCAAATGATGTGGAAAATCATGAAACCGCAGAAGGAAATGTTGAAAACATGGTTTTTTCAACAGCTGTGCCTCGCTTTGTTCTTGCGAATGACTTCTTCGGCGTCCTCATCGTCGCCAGAGTGTGGAATTGAAGTTGTGCATTCCGGCTCACGTGATTGCTCGACCAAATTGGCCTCTAGTTAGACACTACAATCGAAAATGTCACACGTATTGAGTGAACGCTAAACAGCAGGCTGGTACCGAGTAATGTTTCGATATTAAGCACAGGAGTTCCGTTTGTTGACGAGGAGTGTGAACCGAAACCTGGTATTATGGAAAAAATTTATCTCATCAAAAAAAAATCAGTTTGGAAATTTTTGCGTTATACCGATGCACCAATCAACTGTTGGGGACCACAACTCTGACCACAATGAAGCTCAAAAATGGCTACGTGTTTTGAAATACTGACAGAAATCATCTATCACTGTCGTGGAATCACGTCAGGAATCTCAAAAAAATAGCATCGACACCAATTACCCATCAATAACAATTTACCAATTTCTTTCCTTCCTGTTTTTTTTTCACGGAACCAAAAAAAATCTACCTTTGTCTACCCTGTCACCAGGTCCTTTCGCCCCCTTTCGGAAACATCAAATGAAAATCAATAACCAATTACCAGACATTTCTGGTGTGATGTACTGAATTTCGAAAAAAAATCAACATAATTTATTCATCACGCACAACCACCCTTCTTTCCACCCCCAGCCGCTGCGTTCCTCTTCCATAGAAACTTGTGGTGGACCCCTTGTTGTCACTTCAGCGGAGTACAGCGGAAAAAAATCTCTTCAGGGCTCTCCGTTAACTCCTCCTCCCCTTTATCCACAACGAGCCCAAGGGTACCCGAGGAGTGTCGAAGGGGAAAAAATTAAAATCATCATTCCGCAAATAAATATGAAATGGTGGACAACAACAACGAGTACAGTAAAAAAAACTCCCAATATTTTCCACATCCGATGAGATGAAATGCCGGAAAAAAGGCACCGCACGCGAGAGCGGAGGTGAAATTTATTTGGTCCATATTAAACCATTTTTTCCGATGTACCGTGCATGCCTGCATGCATGCAGGCGCCCCCAGGTCTCCCCTCCCGAAAAAAAAGAAAAAAGGACCGACTGGAATGGAAATAATAAAAGCGCAGGGATTAAAAAATTATATTTACGCATTAAATTAAAATCCGAAAAATGCTCGCACTTTATGAGGTTTTGCGATGGACTGCAGCGCTCTGTGGTCGATTGACTGTGCTCGGGTTGCACCGGGGTCGGAGAGAGAGAGACAGAGACAGAGAGAAAAAGGCACGCGGCAAGTGACGAACGCAGAGCCGAACTTTCCTCACTCGCTACCCACCGTTATTTCGCTATCTCTTTCTCGCTTTAGTCCTGGCTTCCCGCTTTTTTCGGCGGTAACGTGTTAAAATTAAAATTTAAACCTTTCGGGGCAATGGTCAAACGCTGCTGGTGTTACTGGGGAAGAGAGAGATAGAGAGCGCGCTCTGTGACACATGTGTAAACGGTAGGAAACGGTTGCGGAGCACTTCGACCGTTCTCGGTTCAAGCCCCGTTCTTGGCTCTGGATGGATTTTTCGGTAATGTGCTTCATTCGGCGAACGAACGGTATTGGGCGGGATTCGAAAGGGAAAAAATGTAGTTATTATAATGAAAAATCAGATCAGAGCGCGCGCGGTACTGCGAACGGAAGGAGTTTCGGGCGGGGATGAGTACTGGCAACACGGATTGGTCGTTTGGCAGGCAGGGAAGAGCGGTAGGGTAAATGGGAAAAAATAAACAAAAATCGATCGATACTTTTATGGTTTTTGGTAGTCTGAACGGCGGGAAAATTGGGGGTTTCAGTAATGAGATTCAATTATTTTCATTTTTGGATTAAAAATAACTGATTTTTTAAATTCCTTACCATTGAAAGCCGATAACCATTAAAACTCTACCAGTCTATGAATAGTACGTAAATTAATAGTAAATCCATTTTTTCTTCTAGCCATCGAATCACAATTGAAAAACGAATATTTTTACGGTTTTCAAATGCGAAATGAAAAAAAGATTCTCACCGCAGAATCGTTGGGAATGACAATCCTAGAAAATCAAACGACGGCTTTAAACCATCACCAACAGACAAGTTCTGGCGCTAGTTCACTCATTTTAAAGCCTCATCCGTTTCCGCTGTAGCCCGTGCACCTTCTCTCTGCCAGCCCTCCCGTTTTTCATTTTCCGAAACGAGCAGAAAAAATATTATTTTTGGCGCAGCAACAGCAGCCGTGTAAATATGTCGAACCACTGTTTTTTTTTCTTCTTCCCTCATTTGGAACGAAGTCCTGATGTGTGTTATCACACACGGTCGCCTGCTGTACACCACACAGCTACAACCGAAAACCAGTCAAACAGAAAAAAAAATGCGCAGCAGCGTTTACGTTAGTCAACATATCTGTGTGAGCTTGCCTGTACATGCAGTGCATAGGTGGTTGTGTTTTACAATTTTTTGTTCAACTCAAAATGCATCATTTTAGGGGAGAAAATCCGGATTTTAACCCTTTATGGTCCAGCGATTTTTTTTTGTCTGGGGCATGCAGAATTTTAAAACTTTTTGTTCTCCCACCTTCAGTTGCATAATCAAAAAATTTTAACATGAAGCATCGACTCAGACCAAACAATGCGTATTTCCTCTGCATAATAAACTACCCTAGTCTGGAGCGGTTCAGAGGGTAAGACACGAGTCCTATGATCCATTCGTCGTATGTGGCCAGCCAACCAGCCAAAAATTGATTCGAAGTGATTAGTAAGATCGTAGCACTATACCTGCAACTAGTTGGTACACTAATCCTCGACGGCGAAGACAGTCCGAAACAGATGATTAAGGGGTAGAACATGAAAAAATAGGCATATTTCAGGAATTTCTCTAGACTCAACAAAGAGGTGAATCGAGATGTTGTCCAATGGAATATATAGTACTAGTGAAGCACAAAAAATATTTTTGCCAAGTAACTCTGTCACAAGCTGGCGGCTGTGCAGCCTTCTCCCGTAGACGCTTCTTTCTGGAAAGGGTCTACGGCCGGAAACCTATCTCCCGTTATTTTTTAACCTATAGTTCAAGTAAGATTTTTTTGATTCCTTAAAACAATAGCCATCGACGTACATGTTAGACCAATATGAAAAATCGATTTTTTAAAAAATTCTACCGTGATGTAACCCCTTAAGTTCTACAATGAAATATAGTACCAAAATTTGGCTTAATAAACTACCCACTTCTTAGGTGATCATATCAAAGTTAAACTACGCAAAAATATTGCTTTCGTCGGTAACTTAGCACCACCGGAAAGGGAGAACTTGTCCTTATATCCACTACTCTATCATCAATGTGAAGTGATATTCAGTACGTCCTATGAAAAAAAAATTATCAGGTGATTAGTGTAATTAGCAATTAGCGAGATCATAAAAAATGATGTTTTTCGCCGTAAGCTGAAAATTTCACTGGCAACACTGCTTCACCGGAGCTCGAGCAAACTTAGCCCAACGAAGTATACTAAAAACAGCTCGTACACAAATGAATGCTAATAGTTCCCGTAATCCATCTCACTAGTTTGAATCAATTTACAGCCCGCGTGGACCTGCCAGGGTTAATGCACTTTTTTACACTCGCTTATTTTGTGCGGCAGTCTGACGATGACTGCATTTTTCCTGCATCTAATGCTCACCACGTGGTAACGGCGGAGCGGGAATATTTACTCCGAATTTTACGGTTTTTTTCTCTCCTACCAAGGCGGCAAAAGGGGTCCAGTCTTTGGCAAGCAGTTGTTTTTTAGGACGACACGATTTGGGGGATATGATAAGGAAGTGGAAGTTTTTGTTTTAATTGAAAAGGGGTTCGTCCTTCGTCCCGTGTTGATGGGGCGACCGCGACATCGACTGACCGCCAGCAATGTGCAATGATGCGGACGGGTCGAGATAATGCGAAATCCAAAAATAAAAAAAAAATCAACCTTCGAATGGTGAGGTATCGCTGGCTGTGTCAGAGCGCCAGGGAACGGGCTCGCGGTGCGGATGCAAATTATGAACGCATGATGGCGTTGAATGATAATTTTTCTCTGTCAAAAGCGAATCCGAATTGGGAGCTTGGGCGCAGGGAAGACACGTCGGCGGCAAAGGTCATGAAGGGTTGCTTGTTTGAAATTGATTTTTTTGACAGCATGGTTTGCTCTTTGATGGTGAACGGGAGAGAGAGAGAGGCTGAGGTGAGGAATCACTTCCAAACATACGCACGTCTAGGACAGAGGAAAGGCGAGGGAATGCTCATTTTTGAGCTTCATATTTTTCCTCTGCAAAATGCGTGTATTTGTTTGTTGCACAAATTTGGATGGGTTGAGAGATCCGCGTGGTCAGGCTATCGCAACCAGAGCTGGTTCGCAGCGGGTTGAACCTATTCGGCTTTCGGTCCAGCTAACATCGGGCGCATTAATATTGCATGTAGTCATTTATATCAATTTTGTATGGGTTTTTTTCTGCCTGAATAATGGAGCGATTATAATAATGGCGGTGAAAAGGGCTGGAAAAAATATCCCCACTAGATGACGAGGTATTTATTTTCATATAATTTTGGAGCAGCAGAGTTTAAAAATAATAAAATGCTTGTTGTTCTTGACTATGCTGTATTTTCCCCAAGGTAAAAACCTAAATTATTTATTGAATTTATATGTTGACCTCGTCTCATCAGTATCCAATACTAACTTAGTGCCACGACTAAGCTAGTGCTGGATTGATGTTAGCTTAAAAAACCAGAGATACAACTTGTGTTCCTGGGGCACACAATTCGTGTTTTCGATTCGTGCATACTCGTTTAACTACTGTCGTAGTAACGCCGAAGTAGATTCCATACTGCGGATACAATGCGGATTTGAATTTTAAATTTTCGACGTCAGAATCAGAATCGACGACCCCGAAAACCCCCTTGTAAGAAGTTTTAGGCCAATATAAAAAACCTGTTTTAATCCACCTATAGGTGCAATTGCGCCTTTCTCATTTCTCCAAACTATGATTTAATAACTGGTTCGTACAATATAACATTATGGAAATGTCTTTCATTCTTATTACACTTGGTAAGTATATATAAGAGCACCTTTTTGCATTTATTTATTTATAATTAATTAATATCAACAGACACAGTGTGGTCCTAATGATAATTTCTTAATCTATTTAAAAAGTCAAATTGTAATCTGCTACGTGGAATGTGAAGATCGAACTCGGATGAAACTCTGTTGAAGGTCCGCTGCAAACCAATGATGGCACCGTTCACTCCATAGTTAGTCCGGCGAAGAGGTAATCGGAGGAATAAATTATTGCGAAGGGCGCGAGGGCGAACGTTCATGTTTATCGCACTGAGAAGTTCGGGGCAGTCAATTCGATCTTGCAAAATATCCGAAATCGTCATAGCACGGAATAGATCCCGTCGCACTTGCAATGTATCGAGTCCAATAAGCAAACCCCGGCTTTCATAACTTGGCAGCTGGTGAGGGTTGCTCCAAGGCAATCGACGAAGGGCAAACCGAACAAATCTGCGCTGTACTGCCTCAATTCGATGGACACCGTTGAGATAGTGAGGGTTCCACACAACTGAACAATATTCCAGAGTTGATCGAACGAGTGAGCAATAGAGAGATTTCAAGCAGTAAATATCTGAAAAGTGCTTAGATATTCTCATTATGAACCCCAAACAGCGTGATGCCTTTGCGACAATATAGCTGATATGCTGTTTAAACGTCAGTTGTTCATCTAGAAAAACTCCGAGATCTTTGACGCAATTCGCTCTGTCAATTGTGGATTCAGCTAGACAGTAATCAAATCGAATTGGCGTTTTTTTCCTCGAGAACGTAATGACCGTACATTTCTTGGGGTTTAGGGTCATTCGGTTGATCTCGCACCATTCCGCAAAGGTTTCCAGTTGGCGTTGAAGGAAAGCTGCATCTTCAGTATTCCGGATTCTATGGTATAACTTGAGGTCGTCGGCGAAAGACAACCGTGGTCCTTCTAAACAAAAGTTAACGTCGTTGAAATACAGAAGAAAAATCAATGGACCGAGATGGCTGCCTTGCGGAATACCAGATGAAGCACAGAACTCTTCGGATACACAATCACCTATCTTGACTGCTAGACGACGATCACTGAGATACGATTGCATCCAACGGAGAATATTAGTACCAAAGCCGAGTCTATCCAATTTTGCCACTGCAATAGCGTGATTTAACTTGTCAAAAGCAGCTGAAAGGTCCGTGTAGATAACGTCAGTTTGAAGGCCGTCCGACATAGCATCTGTAACATATGTTGTGAACGACAGAAGATTCGTAGATGTTGAACGTTTCGGCATAAATCCATGCTGAGTCTCGGAGATATACTGTTTGCAGTGGCTGGAGATGGGTTCCAACACAGCCATTTCAAACAGCTTAGGAACTGCGCTTAGCGTTGTAATACCACGGTAGTTGTCAACTACCTTTTTATCACCTTTTTTGTGAACTGGAAACATGAAGGAGGATTTCCAGAGTTCGGGAAATACTCCGGTTGTTAGCGACAATTGAAACAGATGACAAAGAGGTTCAATTAGACCGGCAGAGCATTTTTTTAGAATAATAGTTGGTATACCATCTGGGCCTGCCGAGGTTGAAGCCTTCATTTTGCTAATCGCCAGTTGTACCATATTATTGTCGATATTGATAGAGTTCAAAGACTGGTATGATTGAGGTACATTGAGAGCCGCGCGTGAAGCCTGGGTCGGTGTCAGTTTCTCGTTGGAGAAAACACTCGCGAACTTTTCAGAGAATAGTTGGCAGATCTCCTGTAAACTAGAGCTCATACGTCCTCCATAGCTCATCGTTGATGGCAACCCGGATTCCTTTCTTTGCTCGTTTACATGCTTCCAGAATGTTTTAGGTTCGGACTTCAACTTACGTTGCACGTTTCGCAAGTAATCGGCATGGCAACGCTTCGATGTCTTTTTATAGACTTGGTTAACATGAACGTAGTGTTGTCGCAGCACGTAGCCCCCAAACTTGGAGTACTTCTTCAGAGCGGCTCTTTTAGTCGCTTTTAACCGTCTCAGCTCGGCAGTGTGCCACGCTGGGTGCTTAGATTGAAGGCCACTTCTTTTGGGTACATAGCGATCGATAGCATAGCTCATAACATTGGAGAAGGTCTGCACTGCAACGTTGACATCATCATTGTCGAGAATTTCAGTCCAGTGGATATTCGACAGGAAGTCAATAATGCTATTATAGTTGGCTTTTCTAAAATTATAGCTGACGGTGTCAGAAACATTGCAGTCATGCTTCACTCGAATCGCTTCAAGCAATATATGCAGGGGAGGGTGATGTCTAACAGTCTTTACCAGGGGGGACGGTGCTGCGATAACTTTTGGCGCGCAGTCAGATTTGCTCGAAAAACAGAGATCAAGGATTCTGTTGTTCTCGTTCACCACATTATTCGTTTGGCGCAGCAGATTTAGACTGTAGCAGTCAAGCAAACTGGTGATACCAGCATGAAAAGATGACAATTCGGGATCAGCGAACATAAATCCGTCAGAAGCAGAGCGCCATTTTAATCCGGAGAAATTGAAATCACCAACAATCAGGATCTCATCAACCGGGCTTGCTTGAGCGGAAATCCGTTCCAGTGACTCAGTATGTGAATCAATCAATGTCGAATCGCGAGTGCGGTCCGGTGGAAGATAAACCACGCAAAGAAAAAGTGCGTAGCCAGCCAGTTTGATTCGCACCCACATCGAGGTATCGGTTTGAATCGGAGTTTTCTATGTGATCGCACTCCACAACCCGTAACTCCGGAGCCGGAAGTCGGATGGAGATGGAATTTAATATCAGCTTCCGGGGACGCAACACCTTTCATTTGAGACTAAGTTGATCAAATCGTTCTAGCCATTTTCGAAAAACCAATATAACCGTTATTCTGAATTTGGATGCTTCCGGATCCGTCGATGGTGGCCAGTGTGGCCAAAGAGACTTTGAATGACTGTTGGTGACCTAGATCTACAAATTCAACAGTTGTGTTTATATTTTGGAAAAAAATCACCTCACCAATTCATCGCAGAATTCATTAGAATCGGGATTTGCTGCGTGATCGTACGTATCACCCTGTAATTCAGGAACCAGAACTCGGATCCACACAAAATTCAACAGCAGCTGATGGACCTTTCATTTAAAATCAAGTTTGTCAAAATCGGTTCAGAAAATTCCGAGAAACCGATATGGACAAATCAACAAATTTTGTTTTGTAACCATACTCTTCAACTCGTAATTCGGAACAAGATGTCGGTTGAAAATGAAATTCAATAGCAACCTATGGGAATATTATACCTTTCATTTGAATCTTAGTTTGTAAAAATCGGTTCAGTCATCTCCGAGAAACCGATGTGGACATTTTGTTAACAAATCCGCACATACACACATACACTCATACATACATACATACATACATACATACATACATACATACATACATACATACATACATACATACATACATACATACATACATACATACATACATACATACATACATACATACATACATACATACATACATACATACATACATACATACATACATACATACATACATACATACATACATACATACATACATACATACATACATACATACATACATACATACATACACATATACATACACACAGATATTTTGCGATCTCGGCGAACTGAGTCGAATGTTGTATGAGACTCGGCCCTCCGGGCCTCGGTTAGAAAATCGGTTTTTGAAGCAATTGCATAACCTTTCTATATGAGAATGGCAAAAGAATAATATTTAATTAGCTTAATAAGCATGAGTTCAATGTTATGTTCATGTGATTATAATTTGGAAAGGTTGGTGGAATGGGTTTGAACGTGTAGGGAATGGGGGGTTAGTAGAGTGGGAGTGGAGGATGCGTCAGAAATCCTTCATCTTATTTCGGTATACGGGATGGATGAAGGAAATGCGGGCGTGAGGGTGGTCCAAGGGGAGGGGAGTGATGAAGGAGACTTGAGACTTGGTTTGCGAAAATCGGTTCAGTCATCACCGAAGAATCGATTTGACTTTAATTGTGGAATATGCCCGGAATTCCGGACTTCCGGAATCGTCGATAGTGGACAATATATTCAAAGAATGTTTGATTGGCAATCAGTGATCTAGATCTACGATTAGAAGTAATTTGGTGACCATTTCAATAGTTTTTAGCCTCTGAGGTATTACGATTGTACCGATTTATATGGGAAATTCCAGTGTATCCTTACTAACACCCCTGTAACTCCGGAAGCAAGAGTCAGAACCGAATGAAATTTAGCAGCAGTCAATGGCATTACTGTATCTTTCATTTGAAATCGAGTTTGTAAAAATCGGTAGAGAATTCGTTGGCGAATGGGTGTGATATTAGCTTAGGAACTTGGCGGGTTCCCCGGGGGCGTCATGAACCGTCATAGGTGGCCAATGTGGTCAAAGCTGCTTTGATTGATCATTAGTGATCCAGACCCGCAAACTAGAGTAATGTTACATCAATTTTAATATGTTTTACATCATTTGAACATTATGGTGGTACCAGTTTATATGGGAATTTGCTGTGTGACCGCACTCTTCAACCCGTAACTCCGGAACCGGAAGTCGGATCAACTAAAAATTCAATAGCAGCTTATGGGAGCGTTATACCTTTCAGATGAAACTAAGTTTGCGAAAATCGGTTCAGCCATCTCTGAGAAAATTGTGTGAGTTTAAATGACACACATACATACACACACACATACACACACACATACATACACACACACAGACATTTGCCGATCTCGACGAACTGAATCGAATGGTGTATGACACTCGGCCCTCCGGGCCTCGGTTAAATAGTCGATTTTTACAGTGATTGCATAGCCTTTCTTTATATGAGAAAGGCAAAACATGAAATTTAGCCAAGCACAGTCGCCATATTGGATCCGCCATTTTGAATATTACATTTTCAACATCAGAATCGAAATCAGCCACCCCCAAAACTCCCTTGTAAGACGGTTTAGGCCAATGTAAGAAAAATGGAATTTAGCCAAGCACAGTCGCCATATTGGATCCGCCATTTTGAATTTTACACTTTAGCGTTAGAATCGAAATCAGCCACCCCCAAAACTCCCTTGTAAGACGTTTTAGGCCAATATAAAAAATATGAACTTTAGCCAAGCACAGTCGCCATATTGGATCCGCCATTTTGAATTTTATATTTTCGACCTCAGAATCAGAATCAGCGTCTCCGAAAACCCCCTTGTATTAGAGATGGTCGGGTTTCAATTTTTTTGAACCCGAACCCGTCCCGAACCCGAGAGTTTGAAAATTGAAAAACCCGAACCCGACCCGAGCCCGAAATTTTCAAAATTAGAAAACCCGGACCCGACCCGTACCCGAGAATGAAAATTTTGTAAAACCCGAACCCGACCCGACCCCGAGAATTTTAAAATTTGAAAACCCGAACCCGACCCGACCCGAAAATTTTTAATTTGAGAAACCCGATCCGAACCTAACTTGCTAATATGGAGAATCCACCAAAGATCTCGAAGATTTTTAATTTTAGGCACCCTAGGGTCATCTTAGAATAGTAGAATCACTCGAAGCTGAAGTAGCACCATACGTGTTGAGTTAAATCTGCCTATGGCAAAACGAATCACCGGCCAATAGAATCCCAATTTTTATTTGCTATTATTTTAAAAAGAAAAAAAAATTGCTAATATTGAACGTCGAATTTGTAATGTTATGAGAAACTTACCAATTGTCGATATCTTAACCGGAAAGTAGAATAAATCGGTCGCTAACTCATGGGGAAACAAACAACTTAATGGTAACAGTTTCAAACAACCTTGCCCGTCGTACTAAACCAAAAGCTCTAAGTTTGTATCAAAAACCATTCCTGCAAGGCAGTTTTGTATGATTTATCACATGTATTAAATTAGCTATGGTAATTGGCCACAGCAGTACCACCAAATTTGTGATTTCAATATATGGGAATTGCGAAATCATCCCCGGGCTACAACGCCCTTTTTAGTCAATGGTTATAGTTTATTTTAACTGCAAGCAATCTTTATCATAAATCAATTTGATTGTTACTAAACTTCCACTAAAGCAGGTACAACCTATTTGTTGCATTTGACTAACTTAACAGTACCCGCTTAAAGTTTCTTTGGGGTACAAATGTACCCCACAAAACCGTTTACGTTAATGTTTTGTCATGTTTACATAATTCCGAAAACATTATTATATCTTGTTTTAAACGCAAAACATCGTTACATAGTAAGCGAAAAACTTGTGTAAAATTGTATGTTTTAGAATAAAACTATCCAATTTAATTATAAAATTTAATAAAAATTAGCCATATTAGACCGATTTTAGTTCTGGGGTACGAATGTATCCCACAAAACCGTTCATTTAGAGAAAAAGTCACGAAACCGTTGTAGGGTTAATGGCCAATTATTATTCAATATGTAGCAAAAAAGTACTACCATTAAGTGCACTCGCCACACCCACTGTTCAATTTCTCGCGACTGTCAAAACGAGCAATCAGGAGCCGATCAATAGATTGGTTTTTATTGTTTCTACTTCCTGTAGATTTCTACTCGCTTTACTTTAGATACTATTTGCTGTATGCTTTAGCTGAGTTTTACGCGTTTACCCTGACCGCGGCCTACGTATCGGTTTTAAAGTACTTACTTAAAGTATTAATATTTTAAAACAGAAAGTTGAACCAATATTTTCCGATAAATTCCTGTTGACTTGATTTATTACTAATTATCATGAAAAATAAATCGCAAAGAAATTTTAGATGTGAAACACGTATTGTTGAATGCTCTCTCATGAATGTTCTTTTAAAACATAAAATAATTCAGTCAGTTTGCAAATCTGAAGAGACAGAATTTTATACAAGAATGAAAAAATAATATATTTGGGCACCAGAAAATACGACGAATTCTAGCGATTTAAAGGTGCTACCATTTGGTACGGTTATATGTGTCTTCCATTCGTATCACGAAGTATAAAAAGAGACTGGGTTTTGTGTATAGACAGCGTCAAGAAATGGTTGGGTTGTTTTGTTAAAAACCCGAACCCGACCCGACCCCGAAATTTTCTAATTTGAAAAACCCGAACCCGACCCGAGCCCGAAAGTTCAAAATTTTAAAAACCCGGACCCGACCCGAGCCCGAGAATTTCAATTTTGAAAACCCGGAACCCGAAAAGCTTCAATTTATAGAACCCGAACCTTACCCGAAACCCGTCGGGTTCGGGTCGGGTCCGGGTTTCGGGTCTAAAAACCCGAACCCGACCATCTCTACCTTGTATGTCTTTTTGAGGCTTCATCTAGGTTTGTCTATTAGCCGCCCAAAAATGATGAAGAAATGAATATTTGCTGCATCTGCGGTTCGCTTGCCAAACATGGATTTTTTAGCGAATTTCTTCTTCCACTATCTGAACAGCTCACTCGTGTAAGTTTTGTAGCTCCTGTTCGGTACCTTTCGATCTTTGAATACGTGTTGTACGGAACGTTTCGTTGTTTTTGCTCAACATAAATTTAACTTTGTATCGAAATGTTGGATTGCCTTTTAATTCGCTACCAGCACTCCGCTTGGTTGTCGAATGCTCTTTACGCTTCTTAACCACAAAACCGTGAAAGGAAATGTTTTAAAAAAATGAAAAAGCATGTTTTTTCAGTAGCTGCGTCAGGTTTTGCACTTGCGAATGACATATTCGGTGTCCTCGTCGTCGCCAGAGTGTGGAATTGAAGTTGTGCATTACGGCTTAGCTGTGTGCGACGATTACGTTTGCGCTTCAGAGCATTTTTTGGATTCCTTTGTCTGCTCTCTTTCGATAAAGTTTTTTATCTTAACTCACGCGAAATATCTGACACGCTATCATTGATGACGACAACTTTCCGTTCGTTCCGAGACTGATTGAATACTGGCGCTATCTTGAACAGATGCAGTTGTGTTCTCTATGTCCTCTTCACTTCTTTTTGGCTTTTTTCCATACGAAATTATGCACAATTTTTCTGTCAAAATAATTTTAATTTACATTGTAGTACTGATCTGTAGTGTCCCTAAACGGCTGACCTATCGTGCCCCCAAACGTATGTTTAATGTTGATGTTCGTATTTTTTTTCAAAAACAAAAACTAATGCAGCTGATCCACCGTAACAGCCGAAATCATAGACGTCATGTCTAATTCACGCAACATTAGCGACCTCTTCAATAACATAGCAAAGATAGTGTCCTATACCTATTGTACCCCCATGCCAATTTGACCCCATTCATTATAAGTTCGGGGGCCCCACCATTCCCGGGGCCCTGACCCTGGTCAAGTATGCCTGTGCTTAAAGACAGTACTGATCCTAGTAGACCCCTGACATGTCTTTAGTAAATTCCCAAAACTATTATAATTTACTCCTGAACTTGGACACATAAAGCCTTCAAAATCGTACTAGAACAATCTTTGACAATTCTAGTTGATTTTGAAAACCATTCTAGTAAATCCCTAAAACAATTTAAATAAAATTACACACCAAATTCTTCTTGCACAATTTTAGTGCTCCTCTAAAACTGTTCTAGTACACCCAGAGAAGCATAGTACTTATTTCTACTTAGCTTAAGTGTAATCTTGAAACAGTTCTAGTACAGCCTTACAAATGCTCGAATAAGTACCGAATATACTTGTAATGCGTCTATTCCCAAACTTCCAGAGCGAGAAACTCCGATATGTCCGATTTTGTTTCGAGTAAGAATACAGCGACATTCCATCTGGTCCCGGAGCATAAGTTTTTTATTAATTTTTTGTAGCATCGATAACCATGAGACGGGTTATGGTAAACGTGCTAATGTCAGTTATATCTGCAGGGAAACCGGACAAATTCTAAGATGCTAGGTTAGCTGAAGACACACCATACACAATCAGATCGCAAAAACGGAATTAGATTCTCAAACTATACTATCTATAGTACCACACTAATAAACTCTAGTATACCACTAAAAAAATCTAGTACCGGCAAAACAGTCTTGTTCTTTAACAATTCTAGTACGTCTCAACAATTGTTCGGCTTCTGAAAATATACAGTGCACACTTGAAATCATTCTAGTACATGTCCAACACGATTCTAGTACATTATAGGAACTATTCTACTACGCTTTCAAAACTATTCTAGAAAACCCCTAATACAATTAGAGTACACTTCTAAAAAAAACCTACACACTCTTAAACTCATTATAACACCATTATAACTCAGTATAACACCATTATAACTCATTATAACAAACACCATTTCAGTGAAACGCTACAATGTTGAAATGTTTTCTCGCTTTTTTTTCAAAGCCAACTCTTTTGATCGAATCATGAATCTACTAGAAACCATACCAGTGTGCTTGAGAATAATTCTTGTACACCTCTAAACCATTCTTTTACACCCAGAAAATAATTTTGAAACGCTCCCGAAATCATTTTAGTACACAGGAAACTCCTTTACTGTAAATTTAAACCATCTTGGTAAACAATTCAACATAGTATGAAATAAGGATTTGTGCCCTCCTGTACAAAGACTGGTTTTTACCAACAAATTTTCACCCTAGTGAGAAATTTTGGTTTTACCAAATTTTCCTCCTTAGGGTGAAATATAGCATAGTGCTTTCGCATAGGCCTGCTAAGCCAAGACAAGTTTCGGCTTCACTTGTGTCTCATCGGCATAAACAGAACTTCTGCTCGAACGGGACATCACGTTTGATCAGTCGTTTGATTGAAACACATAGTGTGTTTTAGTTTTAAGGGATTTGCGTCAAGCCGGCGCTAATCTATTCCGACAATGTGTTAGTGTCGGTTTCTGATGAGGCGAAGCCGAAACGCAACATAGTATGAAACAATTCTTGCAACTCCAAAACAATTCTAGCAGATTTTATGCTAATACGCTCTTCAAACCTTACTAGTACACAAGTTCCTAAGGTCATTCTATTAAACACTTAAGAGGGTGGCTTACTTCAGAAGACAAAAAGGAAACATTTATTTCTCGATTCTTTTTTGGGAAGAACAGAAAAAATCCTCCTTTTTTTGTATTTAGGTATGGTACACACATTTGAGAAGCTCAAATTTTTGTTTCTTGCTAAATGCTAAGGCACATGCGACAAATACTTTAACATA
Organism: Topomyia yanbarensis; assembly: GCF_030247195.1. Lineage (NCBI taxonomy): Eukaryota > Metazoa > Arthropoda > Insecta > Diptera > Culicidae > Topomyia > Topomyia yanbarensis. Next base: position 11,038,947 of record NC_080670.1, on the reverse strand, counting down.
CAAATGCTTGAGCTCTTCGCGATGATCCACACACACACACACACCTTCGCACATGATCTCGCAAACATTAACACTTACAAGCGCCCGTGTTCGCGCGATCACGTTCGAAAGTCCTCGATCTTAGAAGCCTAGGTCTATGCCATTAGTTGGACCAAACAATAAAAATGTAGCTCATATTGATTAGACAACACGTTCACTGGCGACATGATCGAGATCTCTAGTGATATGGGGAAACTCTCTTCTAGCATCTGAACCATACGCCAAAATTAAGTATCAGATTCACGGTTCGCATGTGATCATTCAAGAACATACGCGAATATGCGAAGGGCCATAAGGTAATAAAATCGAATTTATGGGCGCGAATTTTCATACACGGTAGCAACACACGATTGAACACGTTAACATACAAACGTTCGATCCCTCCGCGATGATACACAACGCAATGAACATGTAATCGGTATCATACACGCACAACTATACCCCAGATTTCGCAACGCTATCTCAAGCACAAACAAATAAATGTCAGTTTGATCACTATTATGAACGGAAATGAAACAAATTTACCTACCCAACAACGAAAATTAATTTATTTCAACTCCATTTATTCTCATGGTTTCATAATGTTGTCTCGCTTTTTCACTGAAAATGAATCTAGGCATCAATTAAGTTCAAAATTTAATAACTTTTCCTAACGAATTTGGATCGATTTGCTGTGTTCAACAAAGTTTTCGACAGTACAAGTATCCTTGCGACTATAACTTTTGATGGTGAGAATCTAATGTGCACGCTGTCACCTTGCATCAATTGTCTAAGTTTTGCGTATCTTCGTTGTTTACTTTGGCTGCTTTTCAGTTCGACTTTCAACGACAATGGTACACATAGTCTGAGTTAGTTTATGCCCTAACCCTTACTCAGTTTATAAAGCAAATCTAGATTTCAGTGCTCCCTTAAGCATCCAGACATCCTTGGCTATTGTTACCCTGGCCAGCTGCATTTTGCGGTATTCGAAGATAAGCTCAGCATTTTAATGTCCTATCAAAAGCAAACGAACATTATTACCGGCGACAAAGTTTTTATAAAAGACTACCGCGTTTACATACCCGTCCACAAAGTGTGGATCGACGGGGTTTTTCTGGCAAAGATCTACTGAAGCATGGGGTTTACTGTTTCAACGAGAATCTTTGGAATGTCTTTTGAAATAATAATGGCAAAACGCGTGCCTATTGTCGAGAGAGTCCGCATGAGATAAATAGAGCGATAAAGTTTGTGATAATCTCCGCCATCTTTTTACATTTCTTATAAAAGAAATGTATAGAATTCGCTCAAACTTTCAAGATTTTTTCCGAGGCCCGGAGGGCCGAGTCTTATATACCAATCGACTCAGCTCGACGATTTGGGACAATGTCTGTGTGTGTGTGTCTGTGTGTGTGTGTATGTAACGGACAAATTCTCATTCGTGTTTCTCAGCAATGGCTGAACCGATCTTATCCAAACCAATTTTAAATGAAAGAACTAAAAACAGTATGAACGCTATTAATTTGTTTTTGATTCTGATGTTTAGTTTCCAAGATATGAATGTTTGAATGCGTAAAAATGGCGTTTTTTGCTGTTTTTTTGAATTGTCTGCCGAAATTGACACTATAGATTAACAATTTATATGTTTTTAAACAGCTCTAACGAATACCTTTCGAACAAGCTATAGATTGTTGAAATCGGACTATTATCAAAAGAGATATTTAACATTAAATGCGGACGAAAGATTTTTATCATTTCCCATTGCCAGAAATATGACCAAAAACATGTAATCTATTATTAACGCCAAAACGGCTTATTTTAGGTCAATAGTATCTTCGGAGAATTTAATGGAGGAAATATGCCCTTTCTTTTGGTATTGTGCTTTTGCTGATTAATCCCCCTATGAGTGAGATATTTTCACAAATTTTCTTGGAAGTGATTATATCGAAATGATGCCTTCAGCAAATTTGTAGCTCTTACTTTTGCGAATAACTTTACTGAAGACTTCAAATATCTATTTTGAATACTTTAAAAGTTATGGCTTGATTACTCTTTGTCGCCTATTTATTGTTCAATATAGAAATAATCCATTGAAATAAGCCAAACATTAGTACGACAAATCGAATTTTGTATTTCATTTTTCTGTCTACAACCGCTAGAAATAATCACCGAACACTTCCAAGTTGTCTGGAAGGAACTTGATAACTTATCAGTGCAAAAATGATCATTTCTGCGAACCTTCTGACTGCAATTTTTCTAACTAATGACCATCGGATCGATCTGAAACATATCGGAAAATGAAAAGCGAAATAAATAACTCCAAGCAACGGCGTAGCCCAGAGAAGGTTTTGGGGTTGAACACCATACAACGCCCCCCCCTACCCCAAAAAAAAAAAATTGGATTGAAGTTGAAAATTAATTGATGCTGACTGATTTAATTCAAAATTACAATAACAATTATCTAATCCGTACATTGATAACCTGTTGTTGTAAACATCATGAGGACTTTTGATAAATTATCGGAATGGGGTCCTGAAATGTAACTGATCTATTGGTCTTGATTTCACAGTTGTCTAATAGCATCAATATCAAATTCCTGCCTGAAAACATTCCAATAGAAAATTCCAGAGTTCTGTAATCAATCATAATCCTCAGATTTATTTTCAAATTGAGATCGATTTTGTAGAGATGTACTGTAATAAGGGTCTTTATTTAATAGAAAGCGAAGTTAAAATTGATTTAATGTCTATGAAACATAGAACTGCTCACCAAAACATTGCATAACTTTCAACATTTGCTAAAAATGTTCTTGCCTTTCTCATTCACTCTAAAATTCGTCAATCTAATCCCGACCCGGAGGGCCGAGTGTCATATGCCAATCGACTCAGTTCGTCGAGATCGGAAAATGTCTGTGTGTATGTATATGTCTGTATGCGTGTATGTGTATATGTGGAAAAAAAATTTGACCTCTGTTTCTCAGAGATGGCTAGACCGATTTGCACAAAGTTAGTCTCAAATGAAAGGTACAACCTTCCCATCGGCGGCTATTGAATTTTCTATTGATTGGACTTCCGGTTCCGGAGTTACGAGTTGAAGAGTGCAATCACACAACAAATTCCCATATAAACTGAAATGAAAATTTTTCAAAATCAAATTTGTATTTTAAATGCCAAATGACTTTAAAATGCATGAAACATTAAAATGCATGACAAAAATTGACTTTTTTGGACTTTGGTACATTTTTGCCTTTTTCATATAGAAAGGTTATGCAATCACTCTAAAAATCGTCAATCATACCGGCCCGGAGAGAATATGCAGTGAGGGGTTGCTACTTTAAAATTCAAACTAGTTTAAAATTTCTTAACAAGTTGAAAATTTTCGGCAGGACCCGGATCTCCCGGATCTTTCTCCATAATCCGCCGCTGGTTTCAAGCGATGTTTCAGTATCACATAGTATCTCAAGATCGTGGCTGTCGATCCGTTGTATGTTTGTGCAAATCGTACTGAACATGTAATATTCATTTCCACCATTGTATGGAACATAACCAGCCATGGAATCGTAGTCTGGTGAATGAGAAAAGCACAATTGCACCACTAGGTGAATTAAAACAGGTTTTTATTTTGGGAATGCGTCGAGTTGAGACGAGAACGTAATATGATTAATAACGAGGATAACACTTTCCGAATGTAGAGAGAAATTTATGAAAAATGACGATTTCCATTCGACTCTAGCAGGTCCTGATCGATTTTGATGGGAATTTGATTTTTGTTGTATGACCAATTATATGTATAGGTCAAAAACAGTAATTTAAGGTCAAGATAACATCATTTTGAAACCGCCAATTTCGGAGGTTTAGTATCTTCGATGAGTTTTACAAACGTTAAACAGCGCATCATTTGATAAAATAATTTTGACGGTATATCGTCCAAGAAGTATTTATGGTGAATTTTCTCAGGTCTCAACAAATTCGCTAAAGACACGAACTCTGTTACTATTTTCTGAAAAATTAATTCTGCATAATTTTAAAACTTTAAAAATTACGGTTTCGGAATTATGCCGTTTGGACAGAATGATCGATTATCACCAAACTCCAACTAAACCGAATTTCTGGCTACGCCGCTGACTTCAAGTAAGTAGAAACAAAGTCGTTCTACACTCGTTCACAAGAAACTTCTTCGAATGCTGAATATCTATTATAATTCATTGAAACCCTGATTTTATCAGCCAAATATGAACATCTGTTTGATGGGCTCTAGCAGACGAACAAGACAGAATTCGAGTAAATCCTTTCTTGAGCACGTTTTCCTTATCATGGAGATGGAAATATGTAAAGTAAAAAGTTCATCATAATCAATCAGACTATCAGACTACATCAAGGGACGGGAAGAATATTTTAACAGCTTCAGTTTATTATAAAGAAAAAAATTGCCCGATTTAGTCAATGTACCCATTTTGTCAGCCTAAAATACACCATGAGACTGATAAAAATGGGTCTTTATTGCATGTATTATTCACTGTGTTTCACATTAATAGGTATATTTCACTTTTGGGGATTTTTTTATTGCATCGAACTACAACAATTTTTAGGTAGTTTTCAAGGGGTTCTTCCAAAATTTGGCGAACCTATTCCAATTCGTATACCAATTAATCGGTATACTTAACGGTTTATATGTTGCAGATAGAGAAAATACTGAAATTTTCAGCTTTTTCCTACACAATATTACGAAAGCAATTTTTCCTAATAAGTTTGTGAAAATTATAAACTATTTGAAATTTTTAAATAGATTTATTTTTTATTTAACCATGATTTTTTAATAAATAGTGACCATCGCTTCACAACGTAGTCTATTTTTCATGGCTTACGGTGAGCACGATCTCTCGAATTGCTGAACTGAAAATTATGGAATAGAAATTAATTTTTAGTATTCTTTACAGATTTAACTCGCCGCGCAGATAGCTCTGAATTAGACCCGCTGGTGCCCTAAGACGATTTCGCTAGATTTTCAGAGCACTGTGCACCCAGTGCATTAACGCAGGTGACGGAAGGTTATCGAAAAGTTTTGTGAAAATGAAAATGCCAGTAATGATGATGATTTTCCCAAACGGTTCGTTTTCGAGAGGTTTTTATTTGTTCTTTGGCATTAGGATTAGCGATAATAATTCAAATCAAGGATACTACTGGGAAGTCAAGAAAAAGTCGATGTCGAAGTAAAATTTGGAACTATGCACGCATGCACTTCAGAGATAGCGTGATATCAGGAGCTGCGATTTCATTAAATTTTCTTAGTTCTCAGTCGCGTTGGAAATTTGAGTAAAGTATAAACTTCAAATCGATTAAAAAAAAATCGATTTTTTTGACTCAGTACAATATATAAATTCAGCTTTCCCACCACAATTTAGATATTTTATTTTATGGGCCATTTTTTCGCTTTCCCATTGATTTGGTTTGAGATTTCTAGCACTGATGTTGTCCTATGCTGATTTGAGCGATTCTCTGAGTCCTGCCACTATCCCATGTAATATGTGTTATCAAAAACATCGCGAAGCATCACGTTCTAAATGTTCTCAAACGATATAATATCCGAAGAGAGAGATAAGAGTTATAAGAAATGTCTCATCACACTGTTAGGTGGATTTAAAGCGTTTTTTTTTTTTAAATTTGAGGTGTTTGCAGTCTAAATGTTCGTGTCGCGTAACGCAAACACATTTTATAATTATCTTTTCTTCACTTTACATTGGAGAACATTACCATTTATTGTGAATAAATCTGAATAGGACTGACAGGGTCGTAGCGTGGTCGTTTGGAGCCTTTGATGAAGTTTTAGTTTTGCACCCCTTTAGTGATTTCATGGGCTATCTTTTTCAGCTTGCTTTTAGAACAATAATTTAGTGTGCCCCTGGGAATAGCTTACTGATTTTTGCTTATTTAATGGCTGGTTCCAATAATTTTATAAAATAGTTCAAGGTTTCAGCGCCCCCCCCCCCCCCTAGGTTAATCCGGTCAACCTAACGCTACGGGCCTGATTATTAGGTTCTTCCTTCTACTTGTTAGACGCTTCTAAGTCTGCTACTCTACCCTGGTTTTGTTTTAATATTAAGTATTTGTAGTGGTTTTTGCTAGTTGGCTCGCAACCGGAAACAACCTTTTGTTAGTCAAATAAATCTTGGAAAATGCTCAGAACTTTTTTGTTACGAAGTATACCGATATACTTTTTTTAGTGAAAAGTTGTGTATTTGTCACGTTTTTCGAATGGTATATAGAACCTAACATTGAAATTATCAAAAAAAAAAAAGTTATGGATAAAAAACAAATCCCGGCCCTGAATCGGGGAAACTCCCCTACAATCCTAACACAGTTCTAGTAGTACCTAGAAACCAGATCAGCACGCTCAGTAAAATAGTTTTTGTCCAATCCACTGGAAGAGCTCTCTTAGTAGTCTGGAATTAAAATAGCACAGCCCTAAAAAAATGTAATACTGAATCGCTATTTCAGTTCTTTTTTGTAATAAAGAACTTCTAGATGCTCTCTTCTTCCAACGTTTCTGCCCTTATCCGAGCATTCTCCAAGGAATCGATTTATTGAGCCAATTCCAGTCAGGACTAAAACGTTGGATGAAGAGAACATAAATTATCACAAAAAAAATCTGATTCGCCGATTCCAACATAGACAATCGAAAATACAGCAAAATCGAGATTTGGATTTGGTTTCATAGATAAACCAACCGGCGACCATGAACGCAGATTGGTTTATCTATGAACAATTCAAGTTATACTTTTTAAACTTTAGAAAATGTCTTCACAGAATTGAATTACCGCAATAGAAAACTAAATATCTTCGAGTTGAAGACTTGCCTTCTCGCCCAGCATCGCCGCCATCCGCACACAAAGAACCTGACCTAGCGTCCGCTTTTACTTCAGTGGAATAGATCAGACAAAAAACAAAAAAAAAACCGATCTGGTTCACCGAAAATTGGAACAAGATCAACGCGATAATGCCCCCCCAACTACGCAAATAATTCCCATCAGACATGTAAACAAACCACGATTCGTGTTCTGATGTACCGAAAATTGCACCCACTCACCAATTTCCGAACGAGTGCCTAACACTACTTGGGGCCTTTCTTTGCTGTTGCTGTTATTGTTATCAATACCCATCCGCACTCTCACTGCTTTCATTCGCCAACCGATCGGTGCACGCTAATATACGCATCGTTATTCCAGTAGGCGCTGCTCGCTACTCAAATTCACCACCAAACGATGTACCGACCGACCGACCGACCGAACGACCGACCAACGACGACGAGATTATTTGGCCCACTTTTTCGGGTGTTCTTTGTTTTGGATTGCTACTTTTTATTTTTGCTTGCTGTATGCCTCAACATTTTCGGCACTCACGCTGCCCCCCCGGCCCTGGTGTGAGAGCTTTGGTGGTGGGGGTATGCGACAGTATGCGTGAGTGTTTCTGATTGATGCCGATTTTTTTGTTGTCGGGGGGGTTTTCCCCCTTACGCGAGCACGCCACCCGCATTCGTCCGGTTCGTAACCCAGAAGAGACGACTGACTCAAGTCCCAAAAACCGGATGAACGAAGTGATGCTGCTTTGGTGGTGGTGGTGGTGATGTGGTGATGATACCCAATAAAATCCCGTCTGAAAGGAGGAAAGGATGGATGAGTGGGTGCTTGCGGTATGTGTGTGTTTACATTATTTCTTTTTTGGGGCCAAGCCGGGTTGATTAACATTTCACCGCCGTCATCGTCGTTGTCGTTTCTTCGTCGTTGTTTGTCGCAGCTACGACGTTCCGTATTCGGGTAGGTCATGGTTGGCCATGGTTCGGATTGAAGGCGAGATTGTTATTATTGTTATTTTCGGTGAATCGACGTGGTAATAAAATTTTCGCTTGTTTGTGCTGGCTTGGTTGGTGTATTTTGGTTTGGTGAGACATCGTCCCAGTGAGAATGATGGGACGAGATAACTTTAAGCTTTTGTTGGAGCGTTGGCTTGGGTAACGATGGTTTTTTTTATGGAAGGATATAAAAAACTAATACTTCTTTTTTATAGTTAGGAAAGTTTCCTTTCCACATCGTCAACTATTCTACAAAGAAGGAGGAAACCATTCGCGCGACACGTTTGGTATAAAACAAATGACCTGACAAATTCACGATTTCGACGAAATCGGGTTTTTTTTCCAGTCCGATAAAAGAATCTTCAGAAAAGAGAACGCCGAACCGCCCGAGGCGGAAAATACCCGCTTTAGTGCCGAGCATTCCCGCACGTCCCACCGCTGCCAGGCTGTGCCATTTTGACAGATAAACGATAATTTAGCTACACGTGGCATTTCCGCGTTTTGCGGCGAAAAAATAAAGAAACCCAAGCTCACAACAGTTCAATTATTCAACAACTGCTAAACTGGAGCTACCCAGCCCGGGTACGTGCTTTTCATCGATCGTAACGGCACAGCTATGGTGACAAGGGATCACATTTGCAAAAACTATGAGGAAGCGAATTACGACTAATTAGGACTAGCCAGAGAGATGGAGAGACGCGCGGCGGCAGCGGCCATATTTGTTTCTGTTTTCGTTTTCGTGCGCCGATCACTCGGCTGGAAAGAATTTCATGATCTATAGCCTTACGAAGCTGTATATCGAGAACTGATGCAAGACGAACAGAAAAAAAAATCTACACGAGCAACTGACAGACACAATGAGTAGACGGCGAGAGAACGAAAGATATTTCCATTCAAAGTGGAAGTCCTTGAAAGCGTGCGGGATAAAAATGGCCGCAGCAAGGGTACTACTCTGTTCAATTCGAAGCTCTCTACACCGAGCTCCGAGCAGTAATCGATTAAGGCAGGTGTCGCTTCGATTGGGACACTCGATCGGTAGCGCAAATTTGATTGGAAGGTGCAGCAACCAGGAAACGATTGCTCGGTTCCTAAAAAGGTTCGTTCTATCGCCGAAAACGCCCACCGTGCCGTTCGCCGGTAGACGTGCCTCGACGGGGGCTAACGGCGGATTCGGTACCGAAATGAAAACAACTTTGCTTCTTTTATCAGTGGCACATGGTGCTAGAACCAACTGGCACCTGTGTCTAAAACGACATTAGCCGACGCTCGTGCTGTTTTGTCTTGCGAGCTGGTGGGCGACAAGAAAACGTCCAGTTTTGATTGTCCCGGCTTGGGTATATCGGTCGGAAAGGTTTCGTGTGACACTTGCCAGTTGTGGCTAGGGCTGATAATGAAACTGGTGGAGGTGTTGTTGCTTGTGCCTTTGGTTGTGACGGTAGCTTTCATGGTTTCTTATCGCCTATTCGCCCGAATATTTGATCGTTAGGCGTCAAAATATATCCGACATGGACTTCATTTTGTTAATAGCTAGATAATTTCTCCAAGCAACAACAACATTTTCCAACATTTAAGTTGAAATTTGCTTAGTTTCAAATTCAATGACATTTGGAGCTATCAACCCTTTACGTGAAATTATTTTTGTTTTCAGCGCAAATTTAGTGAACGCAATCAAGCAAAAGAACGCGTAAAATGATAAAATTCAAAACTGTTTTCCTTGAAGCGTCCCAACAATTACGACGCGAACTCATTTAATAGATTTAATAATTCTAAATAGTTCACCTATTTGAAAATATCTTCACAACAAATCTACGAAAAAAAATATATTTTTCATATCTGGCATCGCTGCCTGTGCGTGCGGGTAGATGCATATACAACAAGGTAACATGAAACGCATTTTGTCGCGCAACATTCAGCACGAAAAAAGCTCGACACCGCACGCACGCACACACACGCGCCTCCATTCAATTTGGAAGTCATTTGCTTTCCATTCGCACTGGTTCCAGCGCGTCGCGTTTTTTTGCTTCAATCAAGCAGTGATATTTTTGCGATTTTATCGTTAAAATTCGATGAAATCAATTAGTCAAGAAATGGTAAAGTATATATTTTTTTTCTCTGTGAAACAGAGCGGCTCGTTTAAGTATAATTGCCGGAATCTATGGACGGCTGTGAATAGAGAAAAAAAAATAGTGTCTCGCGTTACATGTTCGGAAGCTAATCGCTGCTGTGTTGTGACTGTGTGCGCCATATCATTTATTCATCCTTCGATTTAAAAAAAAAGCTGCAATCGTTATTAAAAGACGTGAAAAATGCCTCCGATTGTGTTGTAATCTTGTGAAGTTGAAAGAAAACTACATCTTCTTCTCGAGGGAAAAGATTTGCTGTTTTACTTCCGGAGTCTAAGCTGTTGTTTTGTGGTTGGATGTGTGTGTGTGTTGTGTATTTCAGCCACTGCTGCTTATTCAATCCGTCTAGGGTGGTTCTATCATTTTCTAAAGTGAGATGTTGCTTAATTGTATTACTGTTTCATAAAGCAAAGTTTTTCGGAAATTTAAATTTGTGAAAGTAAGTTCAAATGTAACGAGTGACTGCAAATCTTTGGAAGATTGAAGGAAATAATGGAATAGTCGGAAATCCGTTTGTAGTATGTAAGTATTTCTTTTGAAATGTATTCAGTTTTGGGAGTTTCCAATCCTTATTTGAAATTATTGCAAACATCAGCGCTATATTTTATGGGCTAATGCAGATCCTGCGAAACAACCAATTCATGTATTTTTTTTTTTTTGGTTTATTTGTTTCACATACTTCGATCATTTCTATCATGCACACGATGTGTATCGGATATGAGCTATCCACAAACATTTGAATTGTATGCAAGAATTTGTGATAAATATGGAACAAAATAAAATTTTGCCAATCGTTCACGGTAAAACACCACGATTTAAAAATATTGAAATCGGACCAATACTATTATGAAAAGTCTTACCCGGCAGTAATTTCAGTAATCAATGGCGTTTCAGGGTCGCCAATGTTTTTTTCCTGGTCTTCAAAATTAAAATTCAAAAGTTAAAACATGTAGCTTTAAAATGAAAAATAAAAATTCACAATTTATTCAGTAAACATTTTGTAATTTATTTCCCAGGCAACAGCAAATTTTTCGGCCTCGAGGGTAGAGGGCCCCCTGAAATGCTTCGTTTCCAAAATGGCGCCCTCTTGAAAATCAAATGAAAATGAAGGTGTTGCATAAAAGGCTAAGTGAAAAGGGTGTAAACATATTAAAATTGGCATTGGAATTAATTGCGGGAGTATAAAATCTATCATAAACCAGTTTGAGGGATACTGTTCCTTGAATGAACTGCGGAAAAGAGGCAGAAAACTGACATCTTCCAATCTGAAACTGTGACAGAAAGTGATATCTCTAAATTGGAAGAGTAAATCAATTGGGTCAATAAAGTGGGAGCAAGTTTCGGAATGATCCAGAAAAGGTAGCAAATCGTCAAACAAAATACAGAGCAAAACAACATGCTTCAAGAAGGGTCGCGAATTTTGCACCAAATTCTAATTCATTTTAAGGAATGACCAGATCTATGCGGTAGAAGACTCAAAAGCTCTTCCAAGGTAAATAATATAGGTAAGAAATGCTGGCAGGACGATTTAAGTGGAGAAATTTGGTCGAAAAGAGCCAGTATGGCAAGCAATATGTTCCTGCGGTTTGAGGTTTACACTAGCGAAATTATACATGACACCGGTCTGAGTGTCTGCTGAAGAAGTTACTGCATTTGTATAAGAATCAAAGTACCCCTCCACTGTTTCGGCCGGATAATCCATATTCAATGCAGTCCTGCAGCAATGATTGACCTTCGGATAATTTCAAAAGCGTTGTTCATACTGTAGAAATGGGTTTCCACTCATAATCGACAGTGATACAAATACCTGCCACTAAATTTGGGAAAGCTCAGTTATCAATTCGAGAGGCACCAAATTGATGGAATACTTAAGTAATTAATGTAGGAAATTGCACGAGCTGGCAGAGAAAAGGTGTTAGATGTAACTCCATGCTCTGACGGTATTACGCATGAGTCGGCCAACTGGCTCGTTCCTAACGAGCTCGAACTGTCGTTATCTGATCATAAGTACATAAGGGGGAAGTGGCCCAATTCGGACCCCCAGCTGTTTCTCAGGTATGGTAATATGAAAAGTGTATATATTTTCATCTGACGCATATGTAGTACACAACCGTCTTTTTGGCACACACTTTACATGTTGTACGGAGCTATCACCGACGACTGGCTCTAAGTTTTTTTTTTCAGGTACCATTACAGTTCTACTTCAAAGAAGATATCTCGCGTGTTTATAACTAATAATTATAAATAATAAATTATTATTAATTATAAATTAAATATAAATAAGTAAATTGTAAATATTTATAATAAATTATAAATCACAGCAACAGACGAAAGAGAAATCTTTTGTTTTTCATAGTAATTGTTAATTCTCGGCGAGTTACGGTTTGTCCGGAAGTTCTTGCACCAAATTTGAAGCAAATCGGACAAGTCTAGCTACCGGACCAACGTGCCTGAAGTTTGTAAGAGATTTTTCGATAATTTACATGGAGAAAACCCACTAACTCGCATTTTTTTTGCCGCTAGGTGGCTCTGTATGCATCGTATTATCACTGTTAGTGAAAATAAAAAAGATAATTTAATTGTCTACAACTTTGTCGAAGACAGCTAGTCAATCCGGCTTTGTTAAAAGAAGTTATTAAAATTTTAACGAAGTGATGTCTGACTCGGTTTTCCATGGGGCCTAGCAGTGCAATGTTGTGTATCAGTACTCGATTCCCACGAACTATACATTTTTGTGAAATAACCGTTAGGTTTAGCTCAATAGTATGTTCAGAAGAATTATACCATATAATACGAGTTATGTTTTGGTTGGAAAATTTTAGTTCCAACTGTGACCGCATAGAGGGCGCCAATACTAACTTTTCGTAGAAGAGAGATAGAGCATCGAGATGTTCGGAAGAATTATTGCAAAATGCCTGTTCTACAACTTTGTGGAAAACACCTAATTTCTATCTCTTACCGTTGAAAAGTTAGTGTTGGCACCCTCTATGCGGTAACAGGTGGAACTAAAATTTTCTAACCAATATATGACTCGTATTATTTACTATAATTCTTCTGAACATACTATTGAGTTAAACCGAACCATTATGTCACAAAAATGCATTTGAATCGAGTACTGATACCCAACCATGCACTGCTAGGCCCTATGGAAAACTGACTCAGACATCACTTCGTTAATATTTCAATAACTTCTTTTAACAAAGCCTAATTGACTAGCTGTCTTCGACAAAGTTGTAGACAATTAAATTATCTTTCTTATTTTCACTTACAGTGATAATACGATGCATACAGTGCCACCTAGCGGCAAAAAATGCGAGTTAGTGGGTTTTCTCCATGTAAATTATCGAAAAATCTCATACAAACTTCAGGCACGTTGATCCGGTAGCTAGACTTGTCCGATTTGCTTCAAAATTGGAACAAGTACTCCTGGTGGGACTAGAAATCGACTCAGGGGTGGGCCGATGGGGGTATTTTTTTTCCTGTCACTCTAATCTGCACTCATCGTTAAGATAAGTAGTGACAATGAAATTTAACATCTGCGGATGTCCTCAAAGGTATGTGCTGTCACCACTTTTATGGAACCTTGTCGCCGATGGCTTATTGAGGAAGTGTAATGAGTTGGGTTACCGGCATATGATAATCATAAAATGTTCACCGGTATCTGCATTAACGCACTTTTTAATTTGATGCAGTAAGTCTTAAATGTTGTTGAACAATGGTGTTTTCGTGTTGTAGTGTCATTTAATCTAAAAATAAAACATCAATGGAGTCCATCCGTTGCAATTTTTTTACTCTGAAATTATTGTCGCTGACAAAGTTAAGTGGAGTAACGCAAAACTAAATTGGACAGCTCAAACCGATTTCAGAATCAAGAAAGCTTGCATAGTCTTCGACCTATGTAACCGGGCTTTGGGTAAGTCATGGGGACTCTAACGCAAATACATTCAGTGGATCTACACAAAAAATGTTAGACCAATATTGGCATATGGGTGCCTTGTGTGGTTGCACAAGGGAGAAGTCACGACCAACGAATCAAAGTTAAACCATCTTCAGAGGATGATCCTGGCGGCAATGGTTGACACGTTCATGACAATACCTACTTCTGCTCTAGAGGCACTCTTGAACATAAAGCCACCATAAGTGTGTCCAAAATACTCAGAAGCACTTTTGTGTGCGTACCTTTCTAAGGTTTCTGGGCTCTGGAACAGAAACCCATTCAGTCGTGCAACTAGCCATACAGGACTTGACCACTAATGGTCACTTGGGATGAGTATATCTTGTCGTGTTCATTTGACCGAGTTCGGTCATTGATCGAATTCAGTCATTCGACCGAACTCTTTCATTTGACTGTATTCTGGTATTTGACCGAGTCTCGTCTTTTGACATATTTTCATCGTCAATGGCCATTTGACCGAATAGTTATTTGACTGAAAAGACATTTGAGCAAAATTTCATTTGACTGAATGGTCATTTGCCCGAATTATGTCATTTTACCGAATGCTGTCATTTGACCGAATGCTGTAATTTGACTGAATGTTGTCATTTGACTGAATGATGTCATTTGATCGAATTCTGTTATTTGACATCTGCTGTCATTTTACCAAAAGCTGTCATTTGACCGAACGTTGCCATTTGACTGAATTGTGTCATTTTACCGATGCTGTTATTTGGCCCAATTCTGTCATTAATTGCATTTCGTCATTTGCCCGAATTCAGGTATTTCAACGAGTCTCGTCTTTTCACCGATGTTCATCGTCAATGGCCATTTGACCGATGGCTGAATTATGTCATCTGACCAATTCTGTCATTTGACATAATTCTGTCATTGGACTTAATTCTATTATTTGACCTAATTCTGTCATTTGACCTAATTCTATAATTTCACCTAATTCTGTCATTTGAACGAATGCTGTCATTTTACCGATGCTGTTATTTGGCCCAATTCTGTCCTTAATTGCATTTCGTCATTTGCCCGAATTCAGGTATTTCAACGAGTCTCGTCTTTTCACCGATGTTCATCGTCAATGGTCATTTGACCGATGGCTGAATTATGTCATCTGACCAATTCTGTCATTTGACATAATTCTGTCATTGGACTTAATTCTATTATTTGACCTAATTCTGTCATTTGACCTAATTCTATAATTTCACCTAATTCTGTAATTTGAACGAATGCTGTCATTTTACCGAATCTCTTTGTCAGTGGTCATTTAATCGAAGACCGAATGGTCATTGAAATGTATAGTCATTTGACCGAATGGTTATCTGCCCGAATTTTGTAATTTGATAGAATTCTGTGATTTGACCGAATTCTCCCATTTTACCGAACCACTATCTTCTACCAAATTTGTAGTTGCTGTTCAGATCAGTTCAATCAGTGAAAAAGCTACTAATAAGGTTCGTACTCGCGATCTCTAAGGAAAAGATGCAAGAAAAAACATCTGATCGCGAACATCAAGGCAACAAGCACATAGATGACAAGGACGTGTACAATAGTGAAAGCAAAACGAACAGTTTCCACGACGCAATTGACGAGGAAACAAATGCGCAATGACAGAGTGCGAAAAACGGGATCTGACGGACATTCATTGATATTTAATTTTATATTTTTTTGTATCTTCTAAATATATAAAAGACTCACGGCTCCGTTTTGCCAACGCATTGAATGGTGTCAAATAAACGAACCATGTTTAAAAAAAATGGAAATGTAAAACGTGTTCCAAATAACAAAATAAAATGAATTAAAATTCGGTATTCGATTGAATTGCTTTGGGCAAATGACATTTGGTCTCATGGTATTCGGTCAAATAGCCCTTTAAGTCGAACGACTGACTCGACCAAAAATACAATCGGTATAACGGGGATACGGCTTAATTACTCATTCGGCAAAGCAGTATTCGGTCAAACGGCATTCGGCCAATTGAGCCAGAACCTTTTGGTGCATGTATACCACGTGATTGTCCATGTCAGTGCAAAACATTTGTGAACGCGTCTCTAATAGACACACAGACGTCGTGCTCTCAGTGATCTTACACTCACATGTAGTTTTTTCTTTTAAAAGTTTCAATGTGAGAATTCCTTCTCGCGAAAAACGGTTGTTTGGCTGCGTGGAGCGAAAACTTGAAGAATACGTAGTTTGTTACACTGACGGTTTTTTGCTGGAAGGCCGAACCGGTTCTGGTGTCTACTGTCGTGAAATGAGATTGGGCCAATTCCATTCGCTTGGTAGATACCGGACCGTAGAAATCCAAGTAGAAATCTTTGCCATTTCGTTCGTCCTGAACCAGTTTTGCCACTGGCGATTAATTATTGGATAGCGCACAAGACTTGCTCTTAGGCTGCATTCGAACGCGCCAACCATTGGCGAAGCTTGCCTGCAAACACAAACTTTTCTGCCGTATAGGAGTCCGTTAAAACGTTAAAAAGGTGGTTGCATGTTTCCAAGCAAAATTGTAGTATTCTAGTCAGGGTACTGACTCAATTATCAAGTGGCTATTATTCAGTGTGCTGAGTATTATTCGTGTGATCTTTGTGAATCCGATTAGAATAGATCATACCATTTGCTATGTTACTGCCCTACAGTAATGCAATTTCGTATCCAGATTTTTGGTTCTCCATAAACTGACGAACCAGTATACAGGGAGCTAGAACTCAAGAATATGTTATTGTTTCTAATCTAGTGTGGTAAAGGGGCTATAGGTTTTATCAGTAGGGTCATTATTCGTTCGGGAGGGAAGAATTCAGGTTGTTTACTGTTTTGTGTCATGATTATATTGTATTTGTCGTTTTCCTTTTCTCTGTCTTTTCCTTTCGCCTCCTGTTCTTTTCTCATCAGAAAAGTTATGAGACGACATGGTAGGACACAAATCGGAACGTGCCAATCGAGACAATATGTGATTATTCTAAAGTATCCCTTTTTTACCCATTTTCTCAGTAACAGTCTGGAGTCTGTACACCAAAGCTAGTCGAAACTTTTTCAAAATGTAACCTAGCATCCCTGGGTCAGCCTTGGAGCCTTGACTAAACTAGTGCCGGAATCTTTTTGTGCTCATGAGTAAACCTTTAGTCAAATGTGATGTCTCGCAAGAAAAGCAGTCCTAATTAAGGGGACCTTCTCCTGGGCTCGGCGGAAAATCAGAGCAATATTTGAGCATTTTTTGTGGAAAAATGAAGACATTAAGAACTTCTGCTTTTGATCTTTTATTCGTTATTTATCGATAATTGGAAAATGTTTTTTTTCGAAAATTGAAAATGGCGTTTTTTTCGAAACGTTTCTCTTCAAACGTCAACAATAGGTCTTGTTCTATTGATCTGATTTCCTTTATTCAAAAAATGTTTGGATGCATATACTTTTGTGTCTTATTGATACCTAACATTGGCATGAAAAATTATTTATTTATAGTTCTTTTTTCTTCAACGTCTAAAAAATTGTTTTTTTTTCTTTCTTCAAAATTTATTGAAATTAGGTATATAAATCATGGGAAATTTTATCTACTTTAATAAATCATATCTATTTCTCATTTCAGTTCACTACGAGAGGCCCTGAACTTTACAAAATAGAACGATGTTCCGCGCGCATCCGCCACTTTGAAGCAGCCATTTTGAATTTTGAAAAGAAAAATCATTTTCTAATTATCGATAAATAACGAATTAAGTATCAAAAGCGGAAGTTCGTGTCTGCGATGTTCCGCGCACATCCGCCATTTTGAAGCAGCCATTTGGAATTTTGAAAAGAAAAATCATTTTCTAATTATCGATAAATATCGAATTAAGGATCAAAAGCGGAAGTTCGTGTCTACATTTTCCGCATCCGCCATTTTGAAGCAGCCATTTGGAATTTTGAAAAGAAAAATCATTTTCTAATTATCGATAAATATCGAATTAAGGATCAAAAGCGGAAGTTCGTGTCTGCGATGTTCCGCGCACATCCGCCATTTTGAAGCAGCCATTTGGAATTTTGAAAAGAAAAATCATTTTCTAATTATCGATAAATAACGAATTAAGTATCAAAAGCGGAAGTTCGTGTCTGCGATGTTCCGCGCACATCCGCCATTTTGAAGCAGCCATTTGGAATTTTGAAAAGAAAAATCATTTTCTAATTATCGATAAATATCGAATTAAGGATCAAAAGCGGAAGTTCGTGTCTGCGATGTTCCGCGCACATCCGCCATTTTGAAGCAGCCATTTGGAATTTTGAAAAGAAAAATCATTTTCTAATTATCGATAAATATCGAATTAAGGATCAAAAGCGGAAGTTCGTGTCTACATTTTCCGCATCCGCCATTTTGAAGCAGCCATTTGGAATTTTGAAAAGAAAAATCATTTTCTAATTATCGATAAATATCGAATTAAGGATCAAAAGCGGAAGTTCGTGTCTGCGATGTTCCGCGCACATCCGCCATTTTGAAGCAGCCATTTGGAATTTTGAAAAGAAAAATCATTTTCTAATTATCGATAAATATCGAACTAAGGATCAAAAGCGGAAGTTCATGTCTGCGATGTTCCGCGCACATCCGCCATTTTGAAGCAGCCATTTGGAATTTTGAAAAGAAAAATCATTTTCTAATTATCGATAAATATCGAATTAAGGATCAAAAGCGGAAGTTCGTGTCTACATTTTCCGCATCCGCCATTTTGAAGCAGCCATTTGGAATTTTGAAAAGAAAAATCATTTTCTAATTATCGATAAATAACGAATTAAGGATCAAAAGCGGAAGTTCGTGTCTGCGATATTCCGCGCGCATCCGCCATTTTGAAGCAGCCATTTGGAATTTTGAAAAGAAAAATCATTTTCTAATTATCGATAAATAGCGAATTAAGGATCAAAAGCAGAAGTTCGTGTCTACATTTTCCGCATCCGCCATTTTGAAGCAGCCATTTTGAATTTTGAAAAGAAAAATCATTTTCTAATTATCGATAAATAACGAATTAAGTATCAAAAGCGGAAGTTCGTGTCTGCGATGTTCCGCGCACATCCGCCATTTTGAAGCAGCCATTTGGAATTTTGAAAAGAAAAATCATTTTCTAATTATCGATAAATATCGAATTAAGGATCAAAAGCGGAAGTTCGTGTCTACATTTTCCGCATCCGCCATTTTGAAGCAGCCATTTGGAATTTTGAAAAGAAAAATCATTTTCTAATTATCGATAAATATCGAATTAAGGATCAAAAGCGGAAGTTCGTGTCTGCGATGTTCCGCGCACATCCGCCATTTTGAAGCAGCCATTTGGAATTTTGAAAAGAAAAATCATTTTCTAATTATCGATAAATATCGAACTAAGGATCAAAAGCGGAAGTTCGTGTCTGCGATGTTCCGCGCACATCCGCCATTTTGAAGCAGCCATTTGGAATTTTGAAAAGAAAAATCATTTTCTAATTATCGATAAATATCGAATTAAGGATCAAAAGCGGAAGTTCGTGTCTGCGATGTTCCGCGCACATCCGCCATTTTGAAGCAGCCATTTGGAATTTTGAAAAGAAAAATCATTTTCTAATTATCGATAAATATCGAATTAAGGATCAAAAGCGGAAGTTCGTGTCTACATTTTCCGCATCCGCCATTTTGAAGCAGCCATTTGGAATTTTGAAAAGAAAAATCATTTTCTAATTATCGATAAATATCGAACTAAGGATCAAAAGCGGAAGTTCGTGTCTGCGATGTTCCGCGCACATCCGCCATTTTGAAGCAGCCATTTGGAATTTTGAAAAGAAAAATCATTTTCTAATTATCGATAAATATCGAATTAAGGATCAAAAGCGGAAGTTCGTGTCTGCGATGTTCCGCGCACATCCGCCATTTTGAAGCAGCCATTTGGAATTTTGAAAAGAAAAATCATTTTCTAATTATCGATAAATATCGAATTAAGGATCAAAAGCGGAAGTTCGTGTCTACATTTTCCGCATCCGCCATTTTGAAGCAGCCATTTGGAATTTTGAAAAGAAAAATCATTTTCTAATTATCGATAAATATCGAATTAAGGATCAAAAGCGGAAGTTCGTGTCTGCGATGTTCCGCGCACATCCGCCATTTTGAAGCAGCCATTTGGAATTTTGAAAAGAAAAATCATTTTCTAATTATCGATAAATATCGAACTAAGGATCAAAAGCGGAAGTTCGTGTCTGCGATGTTCCGCGCACATCCGCCATTTTGAAGCAGCCATTTGGAATTTTGAAAAGAAAAATCATTTTCTAATTATCGATAAATATCGAATTAAGGATCAAAAGCGGAAGTTCGTGTCTACATTTTCCGCATCCGCCATTTTGAAGCAGCCATTTTGAATTTTGAAAAGAAAAATCATTTTCTAATTATCGATAAATAACGAATTAAGTATCAAAAGCGGAAGTTCGTGTCTGCGATGTTCCGCGCACATCCGCCATTTTGAAGCAGCCATTTGGAATTTTGAAAAGAAAAATCATTTTCTAATTATCGATAAATATCGAATTAAGGATCAAAAGCGGAAGTTCGTGTCTACGTTTTCCGCATCCGCCATTTTGAAGCAGCCATTTGGAATTTTGAAAAGAAAAATCATTTTCTAATTATCGATAAATAGCGAATTAAGGATCAAAAGCGGAAGTTCGTGTCTGCGATGTTCCGCGCGCATCCGCCATTTTGAAGCAGCCATTTGGAATTTTGAAAAGAAAAATCATTTTCTAATTATCGATAAATAACGAATTGAGGATCAAAAGCGGAAATTTGTGTCTGCGATGTTCCGAGCGCATCCGCCATTTTGAAGCATTTAGAATTTTGAAAAGAAAAATCATTTTCTAATTATCGATAAATAACGAATTAAGGATCAAAAGCAGAAGTTCGTGTCTGCGATGTTCCGCGCACATCCGCCATTTTGAAGCAGCCATTTGGAATTTTGAAAAGAAAAATCATTTTCTAATTATCGATAAATAACGAATTAAGTCAAAAGCGGAAGTTCGTGTCTGCGATATTCCGCGCGCATCCGCCATTTTGAAGCAGCCATTTGGAATTTTGAAAAGAAAAATCATTTTCTAATTATCGATAAATAGCGAATTAAGGATCAAAAGCAGAAGTTCGTGTCTGCGATGTTCCGCGCGCATCCGCCATTTTGAAGCAGCCAGTTGGAATTTTGAAAAGAAAAATCATTTTCTAATTATCGATAAATAACGAATTAAGGATCAAAAGCGGAAATTTGTGTCTGCGATGTTCCGAGCGCATCCGCCATTTTGAAGCATTTGGAATTTTGAAAAGAAAAATCATTTTCTAATTATCGATAAATAACGAATTAAGGATCAAAAGCAGAAGTTCGTGTCTGCGATGTTCCGCGCACATCCGCCATTTTGAAGCAGCCATTTGGAATTTTGAAAAGAAAAATCATTTTCTAATTATCGATAAATAGCGAATTAAGGATCAAAAGCAGAAGTTCGTGTCTACATTTTTCCTCAAAAATTATCTAAAAACATCTAAAAATCTAATATTGCTTGCTTTTCCGCCGAATCCAGGAGAAGGTCCGCTTTAGCAGATGAGTTTTCTGTCGATGGTCAAACATTCTTTCAAACATTGTTTTCGGACATCTCACGCCCTAGATACGGGATAATTCTACAGCTGAGCCAACTATCGAACCGATTCGTAAGGTGTTTGTTCCGGTGCAGCCATGATGTAAACAAAGAAAACTATCCTGACAAATGCCTACTGTGATTTTAGACATTCTAAAGGTACACGAAGCAAACTATTATTAAACTGTAAAAAATGACACTCGATCCACGTGAAAATCATGATTCACGACAGCCAAAAATATTTCCCCATCGCCCAGCAGCACGTCCACGTGCTTTCATCATAGTTCTCCTCAATCATGCGTGCTCGGCCCTGTTTTCAATCAACGCCACGTGATTAGGCGCCAGGGAGATTGGCATCATTTTTCGGTGCAGCAAAACAACGACGACAAGGCTTACCACACACACACACACATACAGTCACAGCTTCGCTAAATCGAGACGGGAACGCGTGGAGGAGGCGCGAAAGGTTCGTGATATCGTTACTCCACTTTTGCCAGGGTGTCTTACTTCTGCGGCAGGCGGGCATTGTATCGACGAAGGTCGGTCGGTCGGTCGGTCGGACGGAGTCCGTGATGGGAAGGTAGAGTTTGCATCCAGTATGAGAGAATATACTAACGTACACAAACCCTAGCTAGTCGTATGATGATGCACCGTTGTCGCGTCCGTCGTCGTCGTCGTCGTCATCATCGACGCCGTTGTCGGTGGTTCCATGCAAACGGGACAGCAGAAGATCTGAAGAACTCACTGTGAGCAGTAAATTGCATCATGATCATCTTCGAAGTCGTGACCAAGGTTGCCGTTCCGGCTACGACTAATGCTATTGCTGTCGTTTTTGTTGTTATTCTGGTCGTACAAAAAACAGGTGGGTGGGTTTGTTCGAGTAGGTGCTACACGCACCATCTGGTGCTTTTTTCGGGATGGGAGTAGGTTTGGAGCCTTCCGAACGAGCTGTACACTGTCGACTACCGTCCGTTCCACTCGATGTGGGGTTGCACTGCGAGAGAGATGATTTCCCAATCATCACCATCATCATGATCATCACCGTATAACCGATGATTGTTTAGAAAAGTGTGCTTCCGAGTAACATCCGAGTATGGGGGGGGGAGGGAGATTTGCGATCTAAACACGTGCAACTCGTCTGCTTCTCGTTTGTCTGGCTCTGGACTAGCTGACTGCTGACTGTGTGTGGTAGATAGGTATTTACTGCACTCTCTTTCGAATTTTCCCTGTCTGGGTTTTGGGTTATTCTCGGGTTGATGGGCAGGAGGGTTCCATGAATTTCATTCATGACTTTTTTCGGGGCCATTTGGAGGCCATCAGCCCCACCTTCGGCGGAGCAACTAACATATGTGCGTTGGACGCTCTCGTGTGCTCGTGTTATCTAGTTTTGATTAGAAATTTCTAACTCGATGAGGTACGTTCTGTTGTATGTTTGGGTGCCGCATGTGTGCGCGACCACGTGTTGACCCTTCGAGAACGATGGTGTATATTTCAATGTTGACATTGTACAGTCGTCTAAATCGTCTGAACTCAAATTAACGGTTATCTTTTCCCGGACACTTACATTGACGTTGAACCTCATTAACAGCAAAACCTGTCAAACGATTCAAATTAAATCATGTTCCACCAGTCCAGTAACAAAACGTTTCAATTGAATCTGTAACAACTTACCGCAAAACATGAGCTTACCACTCGTTCCACTGGTTGCTACAGGAACCGCTTCGATCAATTTCAATAAATTTAAACTTGAAATTTTTTCAAGTGCTTGCCAAGTGTTGCTTGCTGGTTGCTCGGCAACCGGTATCAGAGCTTGGGTAACCAAAACGTGATCGCTTTCCGTTTCACACTCCACACCACCCCGTACGTGCGCATTAGCCCGTGCCACACCGAAGCTCTAGTTGAGAAATGGCGTCCACGGCCGTGACTTAACCGAGCGAATTTGCGCGCAGGAGTCCAGCTGATTATCAGCGATTGGTTTCTGCGTGCTCTAGACGCGGAACATTATAGCCACACGGGAAAACTGAAACTTGCCACGAACGAACATCTGTCAATTTCTGAGAACTTTTCGGAAACGAAAAAAACCACGCCTACATAGATATGCGTCACACGGTAGGCTTTCGCCAGTAGTGTGACACTCAAACGATAAGCATTATTCATCCCGGAAAACCTTTGTTTCCTATCGTTCATTGGCATTAGCATCACATTTCACCATATTTTTTTTCGCAATCTCCTTGAACTGTCACGCCGGTTTGCGCACTCCTCTCGGTTGGAGTACAGGCTTTGTACAGTGCATGCATGTTTGAAATTTCGCTCATTGCACAGTGAAGGAGCTCTCGCCGCCGCCGCCGCCGCCGCCATATATGACGAACAATCGGCCAAAGAAAAAAAATATCGTCAGCACGACTAGAGAAGTCGCTCGTTCTATCTCTTCCCCGTCCTCCACCTCCTCTAGCGCCGACTTTACATTACTGGCAAAGCTCAACATGTTGTAATCATTAATCAAACTGTTTGCCGGCTTACTGTAGCAAAACCCGCAACAAACTCAAGTGACTTTTTACTCGCCTGACTGATGCCGTTTCCATACGTGCACTTTCATCCTTCGACCCATGAGCCAGAGATAATGATTTAATCGAAGGCAGCAACTAGCAGCTAACCGAAGCGGGAGATCCAGTGCGACGGTATGGCGGCGGGATCCTTATCAAATCGGCATCGATTTCCAAACCGAGAAGTTCACAAACGTAATCGCGAATAGCTGTTTCAGTGCGAGAAGGACACTCAATCTAAAAATGGGAACGAATCAGCTTCCCTTCGGTTTACCCCTGATTATTGGTTCTCTAACCTCATCGATTGAAAAAAAAAAAAAAAATGGGGCAGGCGGAGTGTTCTTTTTCGGTCCTTTGACTATGGCGGCTCTCTTCCTCTAGTTCAGGACAGGAATATTTCGTAGCTAAGTTCTAATTTGCCGTTCTCAAGCCTTTTTAGGAAAGTTTCGAGTTGTTCCAAAAAATATGTCATCTTGCAGGCGATTTGGCGATATGGTTAAAATAGCAGTCTTCTGAAACGACTCTTACCATCTATAAGAAAAGATAACTTCATCTTTGTACTGACGGATTCTAGCGTCCTGTCAATACATTGGAAATTGGTGGTGGAATGGCATGAGCCGAACAACACTGAATTTTGCAACTAAAAGAAATGATCGAATTCGTATACTTGAAGCGTCAAACAGTTTGGATCTGTATCGTTCAACATCTTTAAATTGCTATATTACTTGTGATTCGACTTCTACTTTTAATTTGACTCACTCCTAAGGGAGTAATATAGCAAACTGTAACACATGGGATTGCTAGTCGACCTCGTAATGTTTCTCGTCAGCTATCAGAACTTCAATGCGGCTAGTATGATGTTCGGTTGAAATTAACTTTTCGACTAAATGGCCCTTTCGATCAAATGACTCTGCTGGCCAAATTGCTATTGCGACTAAAATAACACTTTAAGCCAAATGACCCTAACGACCAAATGGTCTTTTCGCCTGCACTTACACCTTTCGCACAAATGGCTTTTTAGGTCAAATGACCCTTTCGTTCGATATGGCTTGTTGGCCAAAATTGCCTTCCAGACTGAATCTGGTACACAAAACACCCTTGGATCTTTTGTCAAAAAAAAACCCTTTAGTCAACTGTCTCTTTTCGACCAAATGGTTCTTTCGATTGAATCGCCTTATTGACCAAATGGCCCTAACGACCGAATAGTTACTTCAGCTAGAATTGCCCTTTCTGACAAATAACTTTTTCGGTAAAATGGCCCTATCGCTCAGTATGTTCTATTGGCCAAATTTTCCTTCCAGCTATGTGGCTATTTTGTCCAAATGGCTCTTCCAAAGAAAATAGTTCTCTCAAACAAATCGCTCTTTTGCTCAACAAACCCATTCAGCCAAATGGCTCCATCGACCAAAGCGCACTATAGACCAGATGGCCTGTTCGGCTGTGTTCCTCTCGTGCCAAATAGCCTAAATGAAACTATGGGCCCAGTTGCTTTTCCGCTAAAATAGTGCTTTCGGCTAAAAGTGCCATTTGACTTAATAGGTCTTTTGAGCCAAAAGGTTATTTGACCGAAAAAGCATTTTGGCCGACAGGGTCATTAGGTCCATAGGCCATTTGGTCGAGAATGCCATGCCACCGAAAAGGGTCATTTGGTCCATGGAAAAATTTGTTCGAAAGAGTTCTATTTGGCTAATATGACATCTTCTGCTAGAATTACCTTTTCGACCAAATATTTCATTCGATCAAATGGCCCTGTTAGGCTTATTGTCAACGCGGCAAAAATAACCCTTTCGGTAAAATTGCATTTTGAACCAAGTGGTTCGTTTAGCCAAATGACCCTTAAGGCCAGATGACTCTTTCGGCTAAAACAACCCTTTCAGCCAAATGATCCTTTTCAACGCTCAGATCGCTCTACGGACCAAATGACCATATGAACGAAATGACAATTTCTGCTAGAATTGCGTTTTCGGACAATTCGCTTTTTCGGTCAAATGGCCCTTTCGGTCAGTATGGTGTGTTAACCAAATTTCCCTTCCAGTCAAATGGCCCTTCCAACGAAAATAATTCTCTCGGCCGAATGGCTCTTTCAGGAAACAAACATATGTGGCCAAATGGCTCTATCGGCCAAAAAGCTCTACGGGTGAAGTGTCCCTTTCCGACGAAATGTTTTTATCAGCCAAATGACCCTATGGGTCAAGTTGCTTTTCCGCTTATATTGCTCTTTCGGCTGAAATTGACATATAGTTTAATAGGTCATTTGATCGATAAAGCAGTTCTGGTAATGTGGTCATTAGACCCATTTGCTAAAAAAAACATTTCACGGAGAAGAGTCATTTCGCCTAAAGAGCTCTGGTTAAAATAGCCCTTTCAATCGAATGGCTCATTCAAACAAATAACCCTGTCGGCCCAATTGCCAATGTGGCTAAAATAATCCTTCCAGCAAAGTTGCACTTCCAGTAAAATTACTCTTTCGATTAAAATATCCCATTCGGTCGAATGGCCTTTTCAACCAAATGACCCTTTTCACCAAATCGCTCTTTCTATCAAATCATTCTATGAACCAAATAACACTAGCGACTAAATGGCCCATTCAACTTAAATTGCCCTTACGAACATATGGTCATTTTTATCAAATGGGCCCTTCGTCCAATGTGGTCTTGTGGCCAAATTTCGCATCCAACCAAATAGCCGTTTCGATCAAATGGATAATCCTTTTGGCACAATGACCTTTTAGTCAAATGACCGTTTTTGACCAAATTGTTTTTTGTTACCAAAATGGCCTTTTCACGCAAATGGCTTATTCGGATAAATGGCCCTTACGGTCAGTATAATCTGTTGCCCAAATTTCTCTTTCAATCAAATGGGCCCTTCCGACGAAAATGGTCATTTATGTCAAATGAATGCTTCGCTCAAAGAACCCCAACCAGTTGATAGTTTAATCCATATGATCCTTTATGTCAAATAACCGTTTTGGCCAAATGACTCACGGCTGAAATGGCCCTTCTGGTCAAATGTCACATTCAGCCAAATGACCATTTTCGACCAAATGGCCTTTCGACCACATTGCCCTTTCGAACGAATGGTTTTTTTCGGTCAAATGGTCAATTTGGCTAAGTTATCCTTCCATTCAAATGGCTGTTTTCGTCAAATCGCCCTTTCGGCCAAATGGTCCTGTGGATCAAATGACACTAGGGGTCCATTTGTTTTTCCTTTAAAATGGTCCGTCCTTTCGGCTAAAATTGCCGAAAGGACCATTTTAGAGGTTTACCAGGTGTTTTTTTTCCTAAAGGGTCATTTAGCCGAAAAGTCAATTTGGTCGAAAGGGCGATTTTAGCCGAAAAGGCGATTTAACCGATAGGGTCATTTGGGCCATACATCCACTCACTCGCCACAAGCCACTTGATGCTCCTCCATTTGGAATTTTTTCCCGAAAAAGCCAAAATTGCCGATAAGGCCAGGAACATGTCGCTGAACGGGCTATTTGCTCGAAAGCGCTTTTAGGTTGAATAAAATAAGAAGAAAAAATGGCTAAAACTTTCATTGCCAGGGATAGAGATTCACCTTCTTCGGCAAAATTGAGTATTTGTGTTGCTCCACACAACTTTGCAGAAAACTGTTTAATTAAAATTATTAATCTTGAAAAGTAATGTTAGAAAAAGACTGGTTTCAAGGAGTCTGATAGACTAAAGCTCCTTTCTCGACACCGTACATATACGGAGCGTTCGAGTCTGCTAAAAATGTTTGAGTAATATTGTTTTCTATAACTTTAGCGAAGACCGCAGGTCTCTGGCTAACTTCATCTTTCGTTAGAAAAAAAATTGAATAAAACTGTTTTGTGCATGAACCATTTTTGGCCTTACTTTAGTAAGTCAAAGATGGTTTATGCAGTCATTTGTTATTTTGTTTCTTTAATATGTTCGTCTTTTTATATTTAACTTATACAGTTTTATTCTTTTTCTTTTTCACTCTTTTGCTCTGCTGTTATTTTACTTTTCGTCATGGAGTGCTCCGTTTAACAAAGCCTTTTCGGAAAGTTAGAAAATAATGCTGTTACGTCGAAGGAAACCAAGATTTCAACCTCTTTGATGTGGCTTGATGAATGAAGCTGATCTCTAACAACTTCCGGTGTGTATTTGACTGTTCGATCCGCGAATGGCTTGGAGAACTCATATCTATATACACTTTATAAAATGGAACCCACATTAGCACGCCAGCAGGTGGTTGATGCAGCCTTCGACACAATCAACCATCAAATAACAGTTGCTAAGCATAATAATAGGCTTCAATGAGAAAAAAAAATCGATGAAGCTGATTTTCGTGATTACAACAATGTTTCTACCAAGTCAGGAAACGTCAAAAAAAATTAAATTCAAGATAAAGAAATATGTTGGCAGTCTTGATTTGACACTATCAGAAGCATTTGACGTATCGAATTTCACGACAAATGATGCCCTGTCAGAAAAAAATGTTTTCCCGAAGGGTTATTTTTATTTGACATAAACTCCATTGATTGTATATAGTTTTTTTTCATTCTGGGTGTTGTCTTGATAGGCCAGATGTAAACAACCGCAGTTTTCCTATGTATGGTTGGCTATGTTTACATAAGATTTATTTTAAAAAACAAAAAATCGTGTACACGTATTATTTTTTTTTAAATAATGTTATATTATGTATATTGGACCTAAAATTTATCGAATGAAACGGAAAACTATATATGTTTGGTTCATGGTTAAGAACCTCTCGAGGGATGATTGATTGTCATATTTGGAGAAAAAAATCGTTCTACACATACCATGAAATCTCAACCGTTATTAAGTTATTGAACTTTTTGTGTTAAAAACTTAGTTGTCTTAAAATAGCTCTAACTCAAAAAATATACTTTGTATTTCAAATCTGTTAGATCCATTGGATAGGTGAGAAAATTTTCCACTGAAAAATGTCCTCAAATGTTTCAGCTAATGAGGTTAAGTAATCTTTTCACAGTAATTTATTTAAATTTAACAATGTTGATCGAATTTTCGTTCACTTCGCGAAAATCTTGATAGTTAACATCACTATTTTAATAATTCAAATTGTTAGTCTTGAAAAGTTGTATAATTTGTTCTTTGACATGATACACTTATCTTGTCTTGTTTTCATGTGTTTGGGTTATTGTACTTGGATATTTTTATCTCATATTCACTAATACTAGCTCTTATTGAAAAAGTATGGCACTTATTGTACCTTTTCTTACTTTTATTCGTAAGCCAGGAAAATTTTGCAGAGATAAATGTATAAATACCTTTCAGTTAAGTGAATTTAGTATTCTTTTAGAAGTTAATTAGTTTAAAGTTAGTGTTATTATTACCATTTTCGTTATTTCTTAACATAGTAAATAATAAACTTCGCCATTTTTATCATGGAATTAATGCATCTCAGTAAGTTCTACAGTTTTTCCTTTGACTCCATTCTATTATCTATTTTAGTTTCGAAGCAAAATCATTTTTATTTTCTCGTTTCAAATGCAAAAACAACGATTTCGAACCCACTGCATTTGTGATAAGGCCATGCTGTGTTAACTATTAAATTGCAGCGAAATGAAAAGCGATAGGGATAAAGTGTCAAATAACAAGTTGTAGAGAACATTAAGGGGCACCAAATGAACAATAGTGACGATAAATTTAGTTGATTAATAATTAGAATAATTACAAAAATCACCAAAAAACGCAAATTTTGAGTTATTTTACTAGTAAAAAGTCATGTAGTACACTTAACTAAAAGATATCTGTACATACATCGAATGGAAATTTTCTCAGCTTTCCAATGAAGCCCTGATAATAGCGATATAAAGCATATTTTTTAAATTAGAGTCTTTTAAGAACTTTCAAGTCAATTACAAGAAAAGTTTAGAAGTCAAATTACAAGGAAACGAGAAGAGATAGGAATATTATGTTGAAGAACAAATTATGAATCGTCCTCAAACCCAACTTTTGGATAATAGATATTGCTATAGTCATAATTCATTATTTTGATAAAATTAACAAAAACCTCATCAAAAACACTAACTGTTAACTACTTTACAACTAAAAAAAACTAATTAAAACTAGTTATTTGAAAGATATGAGAACATTATTCAATAGAAAATTTTCTCACCTTTCCAATGGCACTAAAAGATTTAGAATACGAAGTATACTTTTTGAGTTAGAGGTGTTTTAAGATAAACAAGTTTTTTACACAAAAAGTTCAATAACTCTGTAACGGTTGAAATTTGATGGTATGTGTTGAACGATTTTTTGCTCCAAATATGACAGTAAATCATCCCTCGAGAGATTCTTACTCATGAACCAAACACCCTGTATATTCCTATAAATATAGCAACACTGCCAAACATCATTTCTCTATCTCTGCTAGAGATGGGCCATTCGTTCGCGAACGGTTCAAGTGAACTGGTTCTTCGAAGAGAATGAGCGAACGGAAGTTCTTTTTAAAAGAACGGTAGTTCACAATTCTCTTCAAAGCGAATGAACTGAACCTGACCCAAAGCCGTTTGGCGAATTTCTCGGACCGATTTTTAGGTGAACGAATGAAAATGAACCGACTTGCCGTCCCACAAACCGCTCTCTGTGCTCTCCGAGAATGGAACCGGCGAAGAACGACTCATCACATTCTCTATTTCTCTAGTTATACATCATGAAGAAATCGCTACCCTTGATGAACTTGTTAAGCATACAGGGGTATAATAGTTTGGGCACCATCTGTTTGGTTCCTCTCCAAGAATCGAATGTTTTGAGAGACATTCGCTAGATACAAGTAAAATATCAGCTGAACGGAAGAACGGTTCATCTGAACTAGTTCTTTTTACAGAACTGTTCAGTCGGGAATGGTTCTTCGAAGTGAACTGTTTCGCCCATCTCTAATCTCTGCAGTACATTTCCGATGGTACAAATTGTCAGAATAAACCAATCCGCAGCTGAACGATTCTGATGTAAAATTGTCTTAACTGGGGCCTAACGACACTGAATCCCTCTGGATAAAGACACGACACGTCAATTCTAGAGAAAATTTTCAATAGGACGTAAGTAACAATGAGAGATTCTCTTTGAGGTCTTTCTCTTCTGTTCATTACTCGACCATTTCAACATTTACTACTCTACCAACGACACGACTAGACACTGGAATTCCAAAACTGTATCGCAAATCTGACTACCCCTCAGTGACTCAGGTAACTGGTAATGTCAAATATGACTTTTGGTTAGAAAATGCATGAAACAAGCAACACTGAAAAGTCTGTTGTTATTTTTTCCAAATAACCTCTAGCATCCCTTGGTTACGTAGGGACAAACAAATACACGACAACAACAATAAAAATCTTGAGTTTTAAAATTTATAATAATAGTGCGATAGTCTGATTAGTGCGCTAATGTTTTATTTCCAGCGATCAAGATACGACTTATGGATAATTCGTAGACGGTTGGGCCAAATCGGGATTACTTTGCTGAACAACGTTCTCTTCGACAAAGTTCATCTCCCTTCAATAACGCTCCAGGCTTCTTTTGAAAGAAATGCAAAAAAGAGTTTCGCCGGTAATCAAAATTAATTGTTACCCCTTGCGCAGATCCCGGGACATCGAAATCCTCAAGTGTTCCCATGTTTTAACAAGAGGTTCAAGTTAGTGCAGGGCTGATGAAATTTTCTGACATCTTCCCAGTTAAACCCATTCTGAAGTGGTTCGGAAGTCAAAGTGTCATATTTAACCGTATAGCAGACTCAGAAGTACCAGTTACTCTGTTTCTTGCAGGTCTCCTCAGTCAAATACTGGAACCGTAGCATAAATTTCTACCGACTCGGAATAATTAGGTCTAATAAATTGGAGCGGTCGATTTGTTCCAGCTTATGCTAGAATCCATGTAGTGGTTGATGAATCGTGCCATTCCCACGACGAAGTTCGCTACAAGGTGGAACACGCAGTGCCTGCCAAATCAAATCGCTTTAGTTCTGCATATGACCAGTTTTCTACGGCAAATATTTTTGGTGAGTTTGTTGAATATTTAACCACAGAGAATAGACATATAAGCTAGAACAAACTTTCCCGAAAAACCTGTGTAAACATTTAAATGAAAATACGGTGAAAATCACCATCACATACAGGTTTGCATGCGTAAGTCACCATTGTATCCAAGTTTGCACACAAGTCCCGTATATCGTTTGCTGTCCGATCGAAGCGCCGACCAGTGGCAAGTTGCTATTTGCTGTTATCATTTCAAAGCGACAGTTTTATTTCTTACACAAGTTAAAAACTTTACTTGTATGTCAGTTCTCAGTGATTTAACATAAAGATTAATAGAGTAATTAGAAATCTGCATCAACAGAATCGAGTTAAAATGACCTGCAGTGGTGTTTTTCTCGGAGACGATTATGCGCAAGAAATCCCAGAACAACGGTAAAACTATCCAATCCACATGGACTAGACGTTGGCTATGCTATGCCTCTTTCATCACCATCTCGTGATGACGCCTAAATTGGGCTACCAAATGTCCTTATTTTGAAGGACAAATCCTTAATTCCGACAATTTTGGGAAGCATCCTTTTTACTTCAAATGTTCTTCATTTTAGTTTCAAATCTAGACATATTCAAAATATTTTTGAAATCAAGCTAATTTCGAGAAGATGAAGCTTTTCAACCATCATTTTAATTTATTATTTCCTTCTAGCGCTTTTTGTCAATAAAGTTTAAGTAACATATATGCATACCCCAAAAGCTCTTTTATTAAACAACATTATTTATTCTTTAACATCTATTAGCCAAATTAAAGAGTTGTGACAGCTGTGTGTTTGAAATATATACGTGTTTCAGTGGCAAAAGTTACGACTCGATACGTGCAATCTTAGAAAAAAGTGCTAGATCGAAGACGAGAAAAGAAAATTGTACATGCACATTCAATTCGAAAACAGATACAGGCCTGTCAACCTCAGCGTCCTGGCTCGTCTTTTCAGTTGTACATACATACTAATTCTCCGCATGCTTTCTCAACAAAATTAACATACTATCGTTGAAATTCAAGGAACTGCAAGATAACCGCTCTAAAACACTTGGTAAATCTAATGGCATACTCATGCAGTATTGCATAAATCATTCTGTTTCAGTGAAATGTAAAAGAAAAAGTACTAAACGCGATGACCAGTGCGATGTAAATTGGAGTATCAGTTAGTTCTGTTAAAATTACTAGTACAACTTGTACACTCTAGTTACTGTTTTCCTTTGAACTCAAAAAAACCTTTAGATACCCAACTTTTTCCTCTTACGGAAAACAAAAAAGTTTTTATGGTAAGCTGTTCAATGCTACTAGACGTTCGTTAAACTCTCCAAGCTCTGGCCAAACGATGATCTACACTTTTAATGCTCGGTTGATGAGCGCTGAGCGCTGATCAGATGGATTTAGTTCACAACCTCATCGAGTGCTATCGATATTGAAAACGAATTGTGGGTAGGTTAGGTTGTACCTATCGCACTTCGATTTATAACGAAAGCAATAAGCATATTAACATTGAGCGCTTTTTACAATTTTTGTTTTAGAAATTGAAATGTATGCAAACTAAAATATATTTTACAACAAATACATATAGGTAAATCTTTTATTTGGCTTCCTAGGTTTTCCGATTTTCGTAATCATTCAACATTTTCCCTTCTTTCGTCATTGCTGGAATATGTAGCTTTGTTAAACTTGTTCAATTCCCTGGTTTTAAATATTTATTCATTATCACTGCTTTCGACGAAGTTGATAGGACGGGAAAACGTCGAAATTATTATTCAAACATGTTTTGCCATCGTCTGAAATATATTCCGTAAATTAGAAAATTAATAGCGGACAAAACACACCATTTATCTGCTATTTGACTTCGGCCTATTGTAATGTGATTAAAGGAAAAATCTGATAGCCAATCTTGCGTTGGAACTTGGAAACCCACAGCAGCATAATTTCAACGTTGATGCCCAGCACTAAGGCAACTATCAATGTGATCTTTGAAGGGATCTCTGGAGTAAACCATCAAACCATCGATGAACTCCATTATCTCGGTGCACCAAAAACGCAGAGTACCAAAGGTGACCTCGAGACTACTGGCGCCGAATCCCCCGACAAATGAATGGTACCGTATACAAAGTGCTTCTCGCTCAGAATGTTCTGGAAAAGTTTGGTCATCTTATCCTGTTTAGATAATGCTGCCTCTTGGTTGATTAGCATTTCCAACATCATTCGAAGATCGGTTCTATCGTCAATCTAAAAATATACATTGTTAAACTATTTAAGGCACTTATCACTTATATATTCGATATCACTTTTTTAATCCAGATACGTGAAGCATTTTTATCGCACTCAAATTAGCGAATATTTAATATTTTCACCGCAAGTTGATGGCATGGTAACCACCCATATAAATAATAATAAACATGGCTAAAATCAATGCAGTGTTGCTCGAGAAGCTCATTTTTTATCATTTCCGAGGGGTCACTCAATGCACTGCTGACTGGTGGTAAATGACTCGGACACTTTTTCGTTAGAATGTTACAGGGAGTTTCACGTCGTGTCGTTGACTCTACTCTTTGCATAATGTTGTAGTAAAAACCGTCGGCATTCGATATGTACTGCAAAATTAGTACAAAGTGTTGTAATGACGTCGTAATAAACGAAAGAGAAAGTAAACAAAGAGAGGCTCTCAATGTTACTTACGTCCTATTGAAAATTTTCTCTAGAATTGTTTGTTTACCATTTATCTGTCAGTGTCGTTCCAATCGAGCACGAGACCTGTCAATGGCTCTCGTTCCAGAAGGATTCGAAACGATTTTCTTCGGATTGAGGGTTTTTGACAGGTCTCGAGCTCGATTGAAATGACACTTACTGATAAATAATAAGAATAAGATAGAGTTGGCGAGCCTTTATCCAGAGGGATTCAGCGTCTTTGCTGGTGCCTATAAACTCAGTAACCCGAATAAGACGTTCAACAACAACAAACAATGAAAGAAAGCCTGACCTTGAACAGTGTGAAGGCAACCACATTTCGTGTGTGTGTTTATTATCTTTTTTTTTCGGGTGTACACAAAAGAACATTGTACTTACATTCTTGTTTATACAAGCAAAAGGTTTCTCGCCGACCAGCACTTTTATCACAAAACAAGTTGTAAGTACACGTTTTTTTTTGTTTCTGGCGTGCTTTCGCACTGGTAACATCTAAGGTACAATGTTTGGCGATTCAGAAGACCCTTCCAAAAAAAAAAAAATCTAAAACTGTCCTTACAGCTATGGATGGTTTGTGCCATTTGGGCAGTCGAAAATTAGTACACAGTAACCGTGCCCATGGTTTGAACCATCAACCAACAAAGAAAGTTTAATACGAGTTCTGTCCTAGGGATTACCGTAGTATGATATTCCATCGCGTATTTTATTTGCCTATGGCGTTGCTTATTCTTCAAGCTTTAGAATTTTTAAATCGTCCATACGACTTCTTGATTTATTCTTAAAAACCGATTTAATCCACCTATCAGTGAGATGAGACATTTCTTACACATATCACTGTTGTATTATTCATTAGCTTGCCGATCACACGCTAAATTTACAAGCAACTAGATGTGAGATGTGCACGAATAACGCTTCGAATTAACTGAATAAATTAAAGAAAAATAATAAAACAAAACAAAATTTAAAATAAAAACCTGTTTTAATCCACCTAGCGGTGCAATTGTGCCTTTCTCATTTCTCTAAATTATGGCACGGAGGCTTTTTATGTTCAACATAATTGTGGAAATGTCCATTACATTCTTAGTACACTTTGCACTTATACACAATGGCATGCCAGCCACGAACTTGATGAGCTACGTGTCGACGGTGAAACACTTGAAACAAAAAAATATCATACTTCATTAGCCTAATCAGCATTAGATCAATGTTATCTGCTTGCTAACTCATTTTGTCATGCGGGGGTGGGTATGTGAGGAGGGCGAAAGTCCCATGAACGAACGACTCCCCAGCTTAAATTGGTATGTTTTGTGATATAGTGGTGGTTTAAAGATAATGGGGTTGAAAGGGAGGGGTATGAGGGCTAGATGGGGTGGTGGTCTGAGGGGTGATCTAAGGAGATTTTTAAAGGAGGGGAGTGAACAGTAGAGGGGGGGGGGGGTGTAACCCCTCTCCGTAAACCATCAACTACGCCCCTGTTGAAATCCAGAAACCTTATGTGAGTCGAAAAAAAAAATTGGCCTGGATTAGGTTGACGTTTTTCAGAGTGATTGCATAACCTTTCTATATGAGAAAGGCAAAAATGTGCCAAAATCCAAAAAATTGAATTGTCGTCAAATTTTTTTTCGAGTTTGCATCAAATCTCGACGTTTCATGCACCTTGAACACATTTAGCATCAAAAATAAAAATTCTATTTTTAATTCTTCCTATAGTTTATATGAGAAATTTCTGTGTGGCCGCACTCTGAAACCCGTAATTCCGGAACCAGAATTCCGATCGATCCAAAATTCAATAGCAGCCGATGGGAAGGTTGCACCTTTCATTTGAGACTAAGCTTGGGCAAATCGGTCCAGCCATCTCTGAG
The DNA here is from genome assembly GCF_030247195.1 of Topomyia yanbarensis. NCBI lineage: Eukaryota > Metazoa > Arthropoda > Insecta > Diptera > Culicidae > Topomyia > Topomyia yanbarensis. The sequence goes on along the minus strand of NC_080670.1, from coordinate 11,002,326 downwards.
AAAAATGAGTGACATTATTTGACACATACGCACATACATACACACACAGACATACACACACATACATACATACACACACACACATACAGACTTTTTCCGATCTCGACGAACTGAGTCGAATGGGATATGACACTCGGCCCTCCGGGCCGGGATTAGGTTGCCGTTTTTCAGAGTGATTGCATAACCTTTCTATATGAGAAAGGCAAAAAGTTATTCATAAAATGGATAGAATGATTACCATAAATCAAATTAAAAAAAAATAAATAAATCAAATTAGCTCAAATTAAAATTAGACTATATTAAAACGTAATGAAATTAAGAGAGTAAATTAAATTGTTTCAGGATAACAAGCTATCATACAATAATATAAAGGACTGGCTAAACCGAATTGATAAAATTAAGAAACTGAATAAAATATGTGAACTGGGAAAAACTAACCATTTAATAAAATGATTGAAATAAATAGTATGAATAAAACCATAAAAAATTGGAATAATAAAATAAATAGGGTAAGGTGGGGCAAATCCGACCTATTAAATGGTTTTGGCTGTAAAATGCCCAATTTACATCGGATCAAGTCGTTTTATATACCAAATTAAAGGTTAGACTTCTGGACAACTTTCAATTTATAGTATTTTATTCCTATCTTGGGAAAACTTTGAGATACAAGTGTTTTACGAAAACGTTCATTTTTGCTGTTTTCAAAAATGGTGGGGTAAACCCGACCGCCTATGTTTTTGGTTGATTTAGTATAGATACTACCCAAATTATATGGATTTATCATTGAAAATAAATCAATGAATGTTTTGTTATTGAATTGTAGCATGAAGAAAATGGAATTCAATGTCAATCTTGGAATGTCAAAATCACGAGCAGTAGTACGTAAAGATATTCCCATTTTTCTAGGAGCAATTACTAGACAAATACTATATTCATCACGTTGTTGTATCTTTCGTTTGTAATTATGAACCATTGTGAAAAAATAATAAAAAATAACAATAAAAATATATTCCAATTTTATAAATAATCATTTTCTTAGCAAAAAAGCGGTCGGATTTACCCTACTATTTAGAGGTCAAATTTGCCCCACCGCGTCATTTTTCATTACGATGCAATTAAAAAAAATGATGAAAAAGTTGGACTAAATTCATCTATGCACTTTTACACTTTTTATGCTTTCACTTTAACAATAACAAATATCCTGTAGTCAATGATACACAAAAATCAAATCAAAAGTTGTAAAAACACACTTATTCTTGTTTAAGCATCTCAATGTAGACTAATAAAATACTGTCATACTACCATTATAATTATTTTCGATGCTCTACACGACAACATTGATATTAGTTCGCGTAGTGCTTTCGATTTTCGATAACAGAGGGGGGTCGGGTTTACCCAACGGTCGGATTTGTCCCACCTTACCCTAATATGAATAATATGGATTAAATTAACTCTTTCATACCTAATTATTTTGTGGCATATATAGGGTTCCAAAACCGTTTTTCTTAAAAGTGTAAGAGTAAAGAATCGCGGAAAACCTGTTTTGATCAAGATAGATGCTTCTCTAGCAGTGTTAGAAGCTGCTGAATTTTTACACACTAATCCTTAATACACATCTCCTGCAAAGTTTTCAATAGTTTGGGCAGAAAAGGTAGCCGAAAGCAGTCGAAATTAATAAGATTTATCAGTTTTCAAAAATGTTTGAAGAAAACGAAGATATATCAAAATATATTTTTTCACCGATAACTGAAAATGTCTCTGGCAGCACTGCTCTACTGAAATCCAATCAAAGCAATTGTAATAACTTGAGTTTTACGGATCTTTCTTGTACCTATTAGCGCTCAAATAAACGGTGATTGTCACAATTATTAGTTTTACTTTTTTGTGAAGAAATCTTGTCCAAGCCCAAAGTTATACTGCTATATTTGTCCCGTTTTCTATCTTTATGGGATTGATTGGCGAGCATGGGCAGTAAAGCTATTTGAAAATGTTGTTCTTAAATAACAGGATAAACAGAGAGTTAATAAAATCAATAAAATGAATGGAATGAATAATATAAACAAAATAAAGAATTTTTATCACAATAAAAATGTTTTCTGTCTTTTTATCATTTTTTCATTTTGTTTGTTTTTAAGCAGTTAAATTATTAAAATGAAAAAATCAGCGATGTTAAAAAGTAATAGAATTAATAGAAGAAATTATATTGTATCGAATTAATGTTCTAGATGAAATGAATAAAGTAAATGACTGAACAAAATTAGTCAGATTATTAAAATGAATAAATGTGTGAACCGGAAACATATCAGAAAAAATATTAGAAAAAAAGTGAATAAAATAAATTAAATGAATAATTCGAATAAGATACATAAGATAATAAACTGATCGGAATGCATACAAAGAATTAAATGAATACAATAGATAAAATTAGGTCACATAAACAAAATAAATAAAAACAATGCTAAATGAAAAAATCTTTAAAATGAAATGATCACATATTTATTATTAGTCAAATATTTAAAATGCAAAAAATAAACCAAACGAATATAATACATTAAATGAATGAGCTGGAAAAAAATGAGAATATTTAATAATATTTTAAGAACGTTATTGAAATGAAGTACATGAATAAAACGAATTTCACGAATTTCAAAACCATTGTTTCAGAATATTCTGAAATGCTTGTGAAAATCCCATTGCAAAGAGCACGTTTTCGTTCTTCTTTTCTTGACGGAATTTTTAGGGTTATCTGGTGTTTCTACTTTATTGATGGTCCTTAATTAGTCATCAGAAAATATAGAAATCAGGAATTTGTTTTGGAATTAAAAGATATCTTTTTGGTTACAGACATCTGAAAAATGATTTTGTATAGAATGGAATTTTCAGGTCCAGTATTTTAACACGTAATTAGAAATAGTAAACTGAGAAAAGGCCACCTGTAAATAGTATTCATTCGCATTGAAATATCTAGAAAAGAGTGTCAAGTGTCCAGGCTATGTTGGCAATTATATTATTGTCGATGGCATAAAACTCGTACATGCAGTCGATTACAATGCAGTCTTTTTCCACCCATCCTTATTACTTGCGAATTGTTTCATTCGGAACTCTCGTTCTGGAGATATGGGTTAATGAGTCCTATACAAAGCAATACCATTGCAAAGAAATGGTTCAAACTACCAGATTAAGTACTTAAATTCATCGAAAAACCAGTTAGTATTGAAAGTACCTCTGGACTCCTTTGAGACACGAACATTCTTTAAATTACATGTCGTATTTTTTCGCAAATAAATATGCTTTTAGTCACATTGATCATGAAAAATGTATATTGGGGTTTTCAGTACAACTCAGTGTCAGTTGTGAGGAATGGTAAATGATGGTTAGAGCTGTGACATTATTTTTGTTTATAGTGCGAAATTTTGATTCCTTAAATCTTTATTTTCAATAATGCAACTGATAAATTTTCACTGCAATTTTGTTATTCAAAAATACAGTTGCTCTTGGTGATGCTACGAGTAGAATATGAATATGAATTATATTAGAAATCTATTTTCTCACTACTAGGAGGATTACTTGATGTATTCATATACCATCCAACGTTTATCTCACGAGTGAACGCATTGCTCAATCCAACGGGTAAATACATCAACTCTGGACAATGAGGGTGGATGTAGCGTAGTTGGTAAATCGATTGCCTTGTACGCAGCGCACCTGGGTTCGAGTCCCGACCCCGCACATAGGGTTAGAAATTTTTCATAAGAAACTCTGGACAAATTTGCACTTTGAAGTGAATTTACACATTATTTTGTCTTTGAAATGATCTTGCTTATTAATTTTTTGAGAAATAGGTAATTCATTATTAAGTAAATTCACAAAATGTTTTCGGAATCAAAATCCTTGAATCACGCAGATGTGTTTGCATACCCGGGTATTCAAAATCGGTTTAGTTTTGACCCTAAAAAACCAGTAAAGCAATACTCTGTATGGAACGGTCTAATTTTTAGTTAGTGGAAATTGGTAAGCGAAGAATGAAAATACAAAATGTTTAATATCTCCGCCGCTCGTGAACGGATTTTGACAATCTATAGCTTGTTAGAAAGGTATTTTCATAAACTTTTTGTTTCTGTTTATTTCACGCGATATAGTTGCCTTGTTCGAATGTTATTCGCTTCAAACCTGCCCTGTTTTGACAAAATTACCCATATCTCAGAAAGTAAACAACATATCGAAAAACAAAAATAATAGTGTCAAATGGGAGCGTTAGGCCTTTCATTTGAAACTAGTTTCATTAAGATCGGTTCAGCCATTGCTGAGATAATTACATGACATTTTGTACATACACACATACACACATACACACACACACATACAGACATTGTCTCAATTTGTCGAGCTGAGTCGATTGGTATATGAAACTCGGCCCTCCGGGCCTCGGAAAAAGTTTTCAAAGTTTAAGCGAATCCTATACATTTCTTTTGTAAGAAATGTAAAAATGTAAAATTCAGTTCTGCAACGACACGAATAAACTAATGTTGAATGAAGTTCATGTTTGACAATTCTCGGTGGTTCGTTTACTTCGTCAGTTGCGTGAGTTCGAGTGCAACGGATGTTCATTTGTGGAATTCGAACTCACGTAACTTTCATGTAAACAAGCCGAGAATTGTCAACAGGGATGCCATCATGCCAGATTTATCTGGCACAGCAAGAGTTTTTTGCAGCTTCCAGACAAAAAGACAAACCTCTCATTCTGCCAGATTTTTAAATTAAAAAAGTGTTTGCACACACATTTTGGAAATTTGGGGCATATTTTCCAAAATTTATCAAAAATCGATTGATAAATATTAATGACTTTGAGGTCGCTGTTAAGTGACAGATTTTGCCAGACAGTTTTAATTGATCTGTCAGATATTCTTTGAAAAATAGTGGCAACCCTGATTGTCAAACGAAGTTTATCTGGCTGATTTTGTAGGGTTATGTCGGTTGATGTAAAACCTAGTGGGCATGCTAAATGAACATTGTATTGTCGCAAGGTAGTAACGGATCACACCGAAATATAGTAGGCGCTGCGGTGACTCTCGCGTTCACGTCTCAATCAATAACTATTTCTAATAGCTCATTTACAATTACAGAAGCAAAGTCAAACCACAGGAATATTGTTTCGTTTTCCTTACGACATACCCAACCTCAACCGGCTTTGACCGCGCAAAATATTTTGTGTTTCCGCAATAAATAATTCGGCACCATTCCTTTTTAACATGAATAGAAAGGCCTACGGACAATTGCCCACAAAAGGTTTAACCTCACTTTTTTTGTACAGCACGGAGAGCTTCGTTATATGGACTTAGAAGTTTTTAGATTCAACCACAGTATTAAAAATTGGTTTCAAGTTGATATGAATTTTTACCACTGAACTGCCATTTTTTGCTTGGATTGCGTCATCATGCTTTCGTTCCATGTTGCATGAAACCTAGCCGGAAAGTAAATTCGTAACTGCAGTAATGTTAACACTATTTCAATTGGATTGAATAAAGTCGCGATTTTTTTCTTGATCGATTTAATCATGCTCTGCACCGTTGAAAATGACACCGGATCAGCACATTTTGTGGATTGCTCTGCAACATCTACCATGTTGGCACCGCTGTCAGGTAGTGATAGTCAGAGTTGCCACATACACTATAATGTCACAGACTTGTTTAACGATTTTTGGTCACAGATTCTTTTTTCACAGGTGACAGATTTCTTGATTTTTTTTAAATTACTGCCTTGTACAGATTTTAGCAGATATTCCGATTTTTCACAAATTTCTGTAGTATTTTCAAGAATTCTTTTTATTTTGCGGCATCACAGATAGTAAAGTATTTTTTTGTGTACGAACGGGAAAGCTCGTTTCTTTAAAACATTCTATCGAGGGCATTTCTTTTCATTATTATTCATTTAAGCATTATTATGACAAAAATCTTGCTAAAACTGTTCTATAAACCATAATTTTTTACCAATTTCCGAAATTCTCTTTCAATGGGGTTTTATACGCAATAAAACAATAGAGCAAACATAAATCTCTCCCCAAGGTTGAGGGGTTTGACGGCACTGCAAACATTATCAGGCATATTGCGTGCATCAGCGCTAAAGAACAACTGCTTTAGGATGGGTATTGCATTACACCTCGATAGTGGTGCATCGAGGAGACCGAGAGTACTGATACACAACCATGCACTGCTAGGCCCCATGCAAAACTGACTCAGACATCACTTCGTTAAAAGTTTAATAACTTCTTTTAACATAGCCGGATTTACTAGCAGTCTTCGACAAAGTTGTAGATAATTAAAATATCTTTCTTATTTTCACTTACAGTGATGATACGTTGTATACAGTGCCACCTAGCGGCGAAAATACGAGCTAGTGAGTTTTCTCCATGTAAATTGTTGAAAAATCCAATATAAACTTCAGGCACGTTGGTCCGGTAGTTAGACTTGTCCGATTTGCTTCAAATTTGGTACAAGTACTCCTGGTGGGACTAGGAATCGACTGAGGGGTGGGCCGATTGAGTTTTCAAAAATTCATCATTTTTCTGGGCAGTCTAGTGAACATGCAGGTTATCAAAGTCACCCCGGAATACGAATACGGACATCAACTTGAAATCATTTTTGAAAAAATAGCTGTAAGCGGACAATTTTAGCTAAAACCATCCAATCTTGTTCTCCTTACATCAGTACATGGTTTACAAATATTAAACTTGAAAAAAATATATTGCGTCCAAAAATATGCAATGATTACTTCGAAAAGTGATCAATGTCACCCCGGTTTACGGTACTTCTGGTGATCAATTTGTGCATTTGCTTCTATTCATTCGGGAATGTCGGATTGGATAAATTAGGGTACAATGAATTTACCGACGCACGTGAGTCATCCATTCCCGGCCAGCATAGCATGACGAAAGTCTAACAGCATGCAATTGTCTATGCTATAAGGATTTGTGCCCTTCAAGTGCAAAGACGGGTTTTACCAAAAAAAATTTCGCCCTAGTGAGAAATTTTGGTGTTTACCCAATTTTCCTCCTTAGGGTGAAATATAGCATAGTGCTTTCGCATAGGCCTGCTAAGCCAAGACAAGTTTCGGCTTCACTGTGTCTCATCGGCATAAACAGAACTTCTGCTCGGACGGGACATCACGTATGATCATCAGTCGTTCGATTGAAACACAAAGTGTGTTTTAGTTGTAAGGGATTTGCGTCAAGCCGGCGCTAATCTATTCCGACAAAAAGTTAGTGTCGGTTTCTGATGAGGCGAAGCCGAAGCGCACCCGTGTAACATGCAATTGTCGTTAATGGTAAATATACAACATTTGCTGCATTCAGACGAGGTTGATTGCATGTTACATGTGTTTTTCTATTCTACTTAGCTAGCCTGTTTCTTTTGTACATCTATTAGTTTAGCTTTTCTACTATTGATGTATACCAAAATAGTATCGGTCAATTTATACACTTCTAATTCAATTCCTTTTATTAGTATATCTACTATACGCTATCTATACTCATATAGGTACAAACGCTCGGGACTTTCGCGATAACAGAAACGCGACCATGCAATTGCAATAATCCACACATACTTACGCCCGCGATTACGCGTACATGAAAAAAAACCCCGGTAGTAAACGTAGCATCTTTAAACTTCCAAACGCGGTCTCAAACATTAACCCACCACTCGCGCGATCATGAAACGGTCACGTCCGGAAGTCTTACCTCGATCCTAGCAGTGTGGACTAATGTTTTCAGTTGAACCAATCAAAAAAGTTACGCTCATATTCACTAAACAACACGTTCCATGGTGACATGACCTGGAACTCTAGTGATATGGGTAAACAGACTCTCTTCTACCATCTGTACTACACACCAAAAATTAAGCATCAGACTCACGGTTCGCGCGCGATTGAACAATAATCGAAATTATACACGCGAAGTCACATACACGTGACAAAGACGTTAATATACAAATGCTTAAGCCCTTCGCGACCATCCACGGCACCTACATCCGCGATCTCGTAAACATGACAACGTCCCGGTGATAAAGTGAATGTCTCAGCTACAATAAATTTTCAAACGCGGTCTCGAGCGTGAACCTAAAAACTCCCGCGGTCGCACGATCATGAATCGGTCGCTTCCTTGATATCAGCAGACTAGGTCCATGCCTTCAATTGGATCAATTCAAAAAAGAAAGCTCTTATATCCACTGGACACCACGTTACATGGCGACATAATCGAGGGCTCTAGTGATATGGGGTAACATACTCCCTGTCAGAATGTGAATTGTACACCGAAAACTAACTATCAGAATGGAGGTCCGCGTAACCATCCAAGAACGCACGCTTATACAGGAATGGCCACACAGTCTTGTACACGCGAAGTCACATGAACGCGAGCACACGTGACAAACACGTTAACATACGAACGCTTAAGCCCTTCGCGGTTAACAACGCACACTTACGTTCGCGATCGCGCAAACTTAATAACACCCCGGTAATAAGGAGAACGTTATAGCACTTACGAAATTTTAAACGCTGTCTCAAACGCGAACCTACAAACGTCCGTTTTCGCGGGCTCGTGAATCGGTCACGTCCGGAAACCATTACTCTCTGTCCTAATAACTTAGGTCCATACATTCAGTAGGACCAATAAAAAAATAAAGCTCCTATCCACTAGACAACACGTTCCATGGCGACATCACCGGGAACTCTAGTGATATGGAATATTTCACGCTCTTTTAGCATCTTAGCCGTACACGAAAAATAAAGTATTAGACACACGGTCCGCGCGGGATCATCCAAGAACACACGCCAATATGCGAAAGGCACACAGTTATAAAATAGAATTTATACACGCGAAGTTACATACACGTTAGCACACGCGACATACAAACGCACACGCGATCGAACACGTAAACGTACAAATGCTCGAGCTCTTCGCGATGATACACGCGATCGCGAGTCCCTACGCCCGCACATACCTGAACCGTACAATGAATATCACATTCACAATCACGGCCCGCTACAATTGGTCTAAAGCAGTGTTTTAGTGGGCGACATTGCCTGTCTCGTCTGAAAATTGTACTATGTGAGTCTGACGGGGAGCCCTTCCGAGAACCTAGCTCTACAGCTCCAGTAGGACAACTCTCGAAAAACAAAAATAGAGCAATAGAGCAAACAATAATATGTGGAAAACGGCGCCGGTTGTTGAGCGATACCACTTCTCATTGCAGTCAAGGTCGTTGAGATTTCTGGCGGTGAAAAATGTGTTCCTTCGGAAGGGAAGTAAAGCCGCCCTTGGTCCGGCAGTTCCTGTGTTGCAGTGTGGACAAAGGCCGACGGAAAATAAATATCAAAAAAACATATGTTGAAAGTGTTTTCTCAACCACGTTTTAAAGAAAGTTTGCTTGTCTTGTCCCGCGCGAAATATGAGTCTCCATCGTGTTGTTGTTCCAGACACCAATATTCGCGCGTGAGACAGAACTCACTGTTTAACCTTAGGGTCATTCCTATCTATTCAAACCCAGGTGAGCTGCGTACAAGACAATCGATTTACTCACTATGCCCGCCCCCAAATGATCCTTTAATATTTATACGGAAAAATATTTAAAATGTAGTATACTTTGGAGGGAATGACTGTTAAACTTAAAATATCAAAAAGAGCCCGAAAAAATTCGACCATAATTAATTGTATGTTTTTTGACGGAAACGCTTTGTAATCCTGCACATATTTTTGAATATTGAGGAATGCTACAAAACGAGCTTCCGTATATAATGTTAAATAGCGTTCCGGGAGATGCTTCGTAGTATTACTTATGGTTAACAATGTCTGGACACAGACTCGTTTGCAGGTATAACATTGTTTGTCAAGTTGTGGAAAATTTAACAAATCAACAAAGATTTTTGCAGTATTGCCACAGATTAACGCAGATTTGACTACGCATTACTTTTCTTTTCAATGTAAGCGTCCCTTCCCAAAATTTCGGAAGAAACAGGAGAGAGTTTTTGAACGTCAGTAACTTCTATTGTACTGAACGAAATTACACAACCAATTTGTATTAAACAGATGGAAAAGTATGCACTAATTTTGTACTAAATTTCGAACAATGTACGACTTCTGTAAACAACGCCGCAATTGATTTTCAGAAAATCTTTCGGCAGCAACGCGAGGAACCGGAAGTTTCCAATCTGTTACAGGAAAAGCCGCCAATTTGGAGCACATTCGTCGTTCGCTAGTCGAATGAGAAGCATACGGTCTTTTAAGACCCACTAAAATATTCAAAGAAATGTTGCATACAATGCGCTTCTAATGTTTTTTTCGTTTTGAAATTTAAACAAAAGTTAATGTCTTGTTGAATTACCAATACTTTTGAAATCATTCTGAAATTTTATGTCGAAGGAATCAAGTCATTACGATGAACATATTCTGATATATTTAGGATTAAAACGTAGGTGTTGGTGGTACACTGATAGTGCTGACCGAATTAATAAATTTCTGCAATTAATTTAACCCTTCTGTGTTAAAATCGTAATAATATTTTTATAAAAAATCCTTACCAGTTACAGTTTTCGGCAAAGTTGTTATCTATATTCTGGACAAACTTTTTACAGAGCTGCTTTTTTAGTTTGAGTGAAATAGCGTTCTTTAATTACGGAGATGCAAAAAAGTACTGTTTTCCATACTAATTTCCATAAAATCTTTAAACGCAATGCACAAATCCGGGGAGCAACCAATCGGACCCAAATTTTTACAGTGTCATTTGGGACGATAAAAAGAAACTCCTCAAAGTGATGTGCTGAGAAATGGAATATGTCGAGCCTATTCTAAGGTTCGTATTTCGATTCTACCTAAGAAAATTGAATTATAGACGCCTGGTTAGTAGTGAATCGAATATGGATGCAGCTTACACAACAATTTCTTTTATCGAAACACCGTAAGTTGTTCTAAAGTCTCGATCACGTTATGGACCAAGTAATTATTCATCCATACCATCACACGTTTCACAGCTCCGTGGTTTAATTGAACATGACTGCACTGCACTGTACACTAAGACCGAGAGAAGAGATTTTTTTTTGTGGAGAACTCAATTAATTTTTTCAATTCCGTGTCGATGACAGACTGCGTTTTAACCTTCCGGTAGTCGCGCTAGTGCACTGAGTGCACGCTGCTTTGAAAATCTAGCGAAATCGTCTTAGGCCACCAGCGGCTGCTCGTTCAGTGGGCCATAAGCGCGACTTCCTGAGGCCTTCCAAAGAATGTAGCATTTTGAATTCCTTTCCTGAGAACGGCGGCAAATTGCGGCCATTTGAGAATCGCATCAAGTTATATGGACATTTTTATTTATCGGAAACTATGTTCAAAAAGTATGGCATGAGAGCGCAAAAATTTTTTTTTCTCGTTCGCCTTCTAATCTGAGTAAAATTCATTTGTGCAGGAGGTTACAACACTTATTTGATTCCGTTCTAACAAAACGACAGTCGTTTCCAGTCGCACTAAGCGAAACAATTGATCAAAACCAATTTACCACCGCAAGGAGAAAACGGGTTACCACTTTTCCGAGCGAAGGGCAATATATCTATTGCTAGCATAAGGATTGATTTTTTTGTGTTTCGTCATCTCGTCAGTAACTAGCACCAACTATATGTCTAGTTAGACGATGTATCTAAACCAGTACGCAAGTTAGCACTAGTTAGACAGAAAGAAATTCCAAACTGTTCACCAGACACATGTGGACGTCTAAAGCAACTGACTCGTTCCGGGAATCAAATGATTGATACATTGTCTAACTAGACACCCAGTTGGTGCTAGTTACTGACGAGATGAATTCGAAACACAAAAAATCAAAATTAATTGAAGTTAGGTTTAATGCGCAAATTGGTTTAATCCAAATTCCTCCTTTTGGAAATTAATATTGCATAATTGCGTTTTGATTTCGTCTCATCAGAAGCTGGCACAAACTTAGCACCAGATTTTCGCTAGATCCAAGATGGAAACAACAACCGCAAGACTTTTTTTTCTAGAACCTACCGTGAATCAAAAAGAGTGGCACTGTTGGAATTTAAACAGCCAAGGATCAATATGGATTATCCCAGCCCTAAGCAAGTCAAAATTCCACCCTTCCACCATTCGTCCGTGTCGGTATTGTTCTCTACCACAGCAAGACGTCCTTCCAAATCGCATTAAACCGATCCATATGCTTCCAATTACTTTGTTCCACATTTACAGTGCATCTTCGGCTTGGATGCGGTACAGAAAAGAAAAATCAATCGAAGCAATCCATCGTCTCGTGCCGTGCCGTCAGTTTCCTTGAGGCGCGCACTTACGTACACACAGCCTCACACACACACGCACGCATACCTCTACAAGGTGGTGCAGAATTAATGAGGAGTACGCGACAAAAAATTCGCCAGACAATATGCATGGACGGGTGATTTTCAACCCCCTTTCCCCAGACAAAAACGACGCCGATTCCCACTGTACCCGTCTTTGTCCCCATTCCCCGTTCCCGTTCCGACACGGAACAAACACATCCACAGCTCCGAAAGGGTTGTTCCTCATTCGAAATTCAAACATATGTTTCCTCACATGAACAACACACTCCGGGGCCCAGGAATTTATCTCCGTTTTCGACGACGACGACGACGACGACTACGACAACGACGACGTCTACGGCGCCGTCTTCGGCGTAAAACCGCACCATCTCCAGTCCCCGCGTTGTGCATCTACACGCAATACCTTGTGCCTAGTGAACATACAGAGTGTGTGCGGTGTGGTCTAGAGATGCATCTCGCATCACCGCTGCAACCATCAGGAGAAGATGATTATGCATTAAAATGCATATCCTCTTGCATCTGATACCACCTCGTCCCCCTGGACCCACCCCAATCCCTGCGTCACGACGAGTTCGGTCCATTTCCCGCCTTTGCCAACAACAGTGACTACAACAACAACAACAACAACAACAACCTCACACTTGGTTATCGTCACCGGGTCGCGGAATTCGTGCCACTGTGCCTGTCAGCATCGAACCACCACGGGTTCAGGGTTGACTTGGCTCAAGGTTCCCCACGCGCACGATACACAACACGGACGACGGCAGCAACTACAATGCTGAGACGGACCCAAATTCTATTCACTCCGGTTTTTCCCCGATTTTCAATCGTCACTCAACAACACCGTGTCAACTGGTTCCGCACACTGTTCACTGAGTTCCGCTAATCCTTTTGGCTGTGCGCGGTATTCACCCATCATCACACCGTGTCCGGTTCACAGTAATAGGCTAGCGTTTTGTTTTTGTTCGTTCACAGGGTTCACTTGTTCGTCGTTAACTCTAACTCTAAGCCTCATTCACCCTTCCCACAAAAAATCACAAAAACCTAGTGCGCAGGTTCAGGACACTTACCACTTTTCATTTAGGAAGCTTTTTTCCAACGACTTCCCCCCGGATCACATGAAAAATCGCACATACACACCCGTCCGTGTGGCTCCGGATTTAGGGGCCACTTCAGCTTCTACACACGTACGCCGTACGCTACTCTCCTCCGTCGAGGATTCGCCGGAAACGGAAAAAAATAAAACCGAAACGATAGTGTGATCAACTGAACCCTTATCCGCATCCGGCCCGGACAAGTTCGCAGGATGATACGTTTACGCACCGTCAAACGGGCGGGCGTCACTCATTCAACAATTGTCGGATAAAACGTAACGGAACTGCTGCCTCCTCCGGCCACTGTGTCACTCGCATTCATTCGTAGAAACTCCGCGCACAAAACTCACGGGCATCGGAAACCTCGAACCCAAAAAGCCCCTAGCGCGCACACCACTGTAACGGAAACTCAAAAGCGTAGAACTACTGCGCGGCCCGAGCCCCGTTGACAATTTCCAATTTAAGAAAAAAAAACCAAAAAAAAAAAAATGTCACTCAACTAATCTTCACTGAACTTCTTCTGCACACCTTCTTCTTCTTTTTCTCATCACCGAAATTTCGTGCCCGCTCGGATCGGATCTCGTTAGGTGCGTGGGTCTTCTTCCGCTTTCTTCTAGCGCGCGCGATTGATTGATGGGCTGCTAACACTCCGGGCAGGTTCTTGGTCGCCTACTATGGCGATTTTTCTTCTTTTTCTTTTTGGTACTAAGTCAGCAACAGCTTCTCGCACTTCTCTGTCATCGAATTTTCTTTTTTTTTCACACGTTTTCGGGTTTTTTTTCTCTATGTCCCCCCCACGCGCCCACGGCACGGGCTGCTTCCGGTTGTGTTGCTGTGTTCACGCGACGTTCTGTGCTCCTTCGCTCGGTTTATCTCTGTCCCGCGCGCGCTACTACTACTTGGATACTGCTCTCCCCGTACTGCTGCTTTTCGGTGCTACTTTTCGCGGAGGAGTGTTGGAGCACAACCGTGTGTTTTTTTTTCCTCTTACTTTCGGGTGATTTTCCTTAATTAATTTTTCCGTTTTTCTTTTTCGATAAATTGACACAAACGGCGCAGCAGAACGCAACAAAAAAACTCGATGAAGAACGAACACTCGCGGAACTGTAGTGTGCGGTGCGGCGGTGTGCTAATGAAGGAAAAACGGAACGGAACAAAAAGAGATTTTCGGCTCTACTCGGACGCTCACACTCGGATCGACTCGGGCCGCGTCCGAAATTGCGTTCCGGTGCATATCGGAGCAGTGCGTTTATGCGACTAAAGGGAAAATTTCGATGATGAATATTACACAGCTGCACAGCACACTGCGATGACGACGAGGACGACGAAGACGTTGACGATGACGAGGGTGAGAGGAAGGGTGGATGATGGCAACGGTGGCTTCTCAGAATGCTCCATCGTCGAGAGAGCGAGAGCGAACGAACGAGAACGGGTAAGAGCGTACGCGACACACTGCACTTTAACGCATCAAGCCTGTGTTGGTGCATATGCACCCCAAACTCACACTCCAGCAGCAGCAGCAGCAGCAGCAGGGTGACACGGTCCGGAGTCCGGACCCGGCAATGTCCATGAAAAGCTTTAACTACAAGTGCATCTCCGGCGGAAGACCATCAAAAAAGCTTCAATTCGGCACCAACACCACCCCGGGACTCGCACTGCTGTGGCGCGTAGCCACGAAGAGCTACACGGTTGGGTTGGGGGGGAGGGCTAAACCAGACCACCCGAACCCGAACACAATCAAAACGTGCCAAACACACTGACGCAAGTATGCGCGCTGGGCCGAAAAATTTTCGGAGCGCACTTTTTTTTTCGTGCGCTGGCTGCCCTTCCGCGGATTTAGGGGTGTGGGAGAGAGAGAATGACACCCCACAATACCCTGCTAGGCGCTACCACTACTTGCTACGACGCGAGCGGTGAGTTACTTGCCGCAGATGGGATGGAAAGGGACCGAACGAGAAACACCCGGCGCACACTAGCGCATGCGATTCGGTTGCATTTTTTGTGCACTTTTCACCTCCCAACCCGTTCCGCTGGGGTCTCCGTTCCAACGTTCGGTCAACATGAGCGAGCGAGATGGCAGTGGTGGTACATGCAGCGATTGCATCGCTGCAAGTGTGCGCTTTAAAATGAGACCACCTAACGGTCGGTATGGGCGAAAACGAGACGACCAGGGCACCGCATGCATCGGGATTGTACACACCACTGCACAATTCACTCAAACCACCTCTCAGAACAACCGGGTGGTGTTGGACTCCCGCCCAATCGAGTGTTAGTGACTTCCTCCCACCCCGCCAGAGCTCTCGAGAGCGCCCATGCTAGTAGTGGTATATTTCCACCCGAGCAAACCCGAACCCCCTCGGGGGTTCTCACGAAAGCACGGCGAGAAAAAAAACCGATTCGTTCTTTTTTATTCACACTGCATTCCATGATGAATTATGATTACGTGCTGTAATAACATCTTCTTTTCCCTTGTTTGATAGAGCTAGCAGAGGAAGAAAAAAAACGCATCGCAGCAGGCGAAATTTTCCGTCTTCCCGTGTTCCTTTCTGCTACTACACTGTGTGGTGAAGTTATTTTCCACTTCTTCGGGTTCCTTTGTTCTTTCTCGCACAGGGCAAAATAGTAACAGCAGCCCTGCAATTGTGCGTTGCCATCATCGTCCGTCTCTCCGTCTCAGCGCGATTCTATCAAAGTAGGTAACTACCGTCGCCGTCTCCTCGTCGCATTGCTCCGAAAACCGTCGTATCGTGTGCGGCGTTGCAGCCAAAGTTGGTTGGTTGACTGACTGCCACTGCGCTGCCGTCTACTTATCCGCTCGGGTCCGGTCCGGAGGGGAGTGTGTGTGTGTGTGTGTGAGTGTTTAGAGATGAATGGGGATTAGGAACGTTTAGAAACGCGGCTACTTGTTGCATCTGATCGCTGTCACACTGGCTGGGGTCTGGTGTAGGGAGAATGGGAATGGAGGTGGCCACATTCATTCAAAAAGCGGGCGTCCGGCTGGTGGCGGGTGTGTTTAGAGTTTTTTCGGGGTTCGGGTGATGTCTTGTTTTAGCATGTTTAAAGAAGTTTCGTACTTTTTTTTTTGGATAGTTAATTTAACACATGCGTTAGCTGAACGGAGCCGCTGAACTTTTATATATTTTACAATAAG
The DNA here is from genome assembly GCF_030247195.1 of Topomyia yanbarensis. Classification (NCBI taxonomy): domain Eukaryota; kingdom Metazoa; phylum Arthropoda; class Insecta; order Diptera; family Culicidae; genus Topomyia; species Topomyia yanbarensis. Next base: position 10,985,736 of record NC_080670.1, on the reverse strand, counting down.
GAACAATTTAAAAAAAACTATCTTCACTATACTAAATTCCTCGATAGTGCACAAAAATTTAGCTGGAAACTATTTTTTTCTCCACTAAGGTGAAAATTGTGTTAAACCACATTTGCGCGTTAGGGACACAAAACCTATAACTCAATTAGTTATGGAATTTACGTTTCGACTTCGTCTCATCAGAGTTTGACACTGACTTAGTGACAGGGCTAAGCCGCATTGCAGCTAACTCCAAAAACGAAAACACTATTTGTGTTTCTGAGTAAACCCTTGAGGGGTTGCGTGAAGTCCCGCAAGAAAAGAAGTTCAGATTTAGCTGATTAAATAGTTTTTACCAAACCTAGCTCCGATTGTATTAATTTCCATCAGCTTAATCAGAACTTCTTTCTTGCAGGACTATCGGGTTTGCTCAGAAATGCAAATAGTATTTTTGTTTATAGAGCTAGTGTCAATCCGGCGCTAGCTTAGCCCTGTCACTAAGTCAGTGTCGAATTCTGAGCTTGAGCTTGAGCCTGTGCGACCACCCCTGGCTGCTACTCCGTTATTGATCGGGACTAGCTGAAGTTGCACAGGGAATCAGTAGATAATTATGCTTGGGATTAGCGAAACATCTTCCAATGTGCAACTCCTGGTAATCCTAAAGTGTTTCTGATCAATACCGGCGCCGGCCAGGCCCGAACGTAGATTGCGGAAGGAAAGGGAAGGAATTGTTAGTCCGATACTTGCTTTTGCTAGAGGCTGTATATACTACTGCGCACTCCACAAGTATCACGGGAGAAGGATATTTTTGTTAGTAGAGTATAGAAGTTGGATATACTTCTTCTTTACCGACGCCAGAGAGGTGATTCCACTACCTGGACTGGATATTGATCCACCAATTTCATGGACCGGGGACCAACGGCTTTACTTCCCTTTCGAAGAAAGACGTGACCACAGATTTTTTCACCTCATAAAAATCTCAACGACCTCGGCTGGAATTGAACCTAGGCCAACTGGAATGAGTGGCGGTCACGCTTACCACTCAACCACTGGCGCCGTCTAAGTCAGTGTCGAACTTTGATGAGACGAAGTCGAAACGTAAATTCCATAGTTATTTTAAAACTATCTTACGCGCGTGATTTGGAACCATTCGCAAACGACTTATCATTGCGCGAGAATAGTCTTTGTTTCTGCTGCAAATCTTTTGCAATAGCTTGTAAGGCGGTAAAACTGTCATTTGTCTTCGTCCACACGTACAACGCACTGTGTTCCCTCCAATCCGTATCTTCCGAGATAAAACTGCGCCCAAGCAGTTAATTTTGAATTCCGAATATGGTATATTCGGAAAACTTTCTTAGTGTCTTTTGGCGAATTTTCAAATTAGGGTGGTCCTTGTGGCTAGGGTATTTAAATCATCAACTTTTTAAATATGTGGAATTAATCTACGCAATGTTCTAGAAAGTTATAAAACGATCGAGTTGAAGCAACTTTACTGAATAGACTAAATTTCTATCTCGAATGGTTCATGATTTTGGTAATTTTTTATGGTAGGGTGGCTCTTGAAGGAAGTTATAAGCGATTTTCGTAAAGAACATGGTTTTCTTCACACCTATATATTTTCAAGGGTCTTAACGCTTTGCGACGCAGTGGGACGTATACGTCCCACCAACTTCTTCTTTGCTTTTATTGGATTTCTAGTTAACATTGGCATATAAATACGAATTCTTCCTTTCACTCAACTCTTAGTGATGTAAGGAGCACAACTAGCACATACAATTATATGAATTTGTTAATTACTTATTAGTTATAAACAATTCATACGTCTCCCAACCTTTGAACGGAACGGATCGTTATATTTCACAGTGGTGTTCGGTGTGTAAATTTCAGTGATTCAAGGTCATCCTTTGTTCGTTCGTTAGCTGCCATTCTGCTGGTGCCGGCAGTAAATCCAGTACATTGTTTTCGCTGATGCGGAACAATCGACGTTGTTTGCAGATAAGTTTTGCTTTATTTTTTTCCTCGTTTGCTTTCTTCCTTTTCCCTACTTTTACTCTACCTTGTAATCAAATAATAAGACACATTCCCGTTTATATAACGCTCTGCCCTCGTGCTTAAATGGCCGAGGGCGAAATACCATCTGATGTAATCATGGAAGTCCCTGATCCCCCTAATACTCGCATTGCTCCCCGTATAAAGCAGTACCCAGAAGGTTCCTCTGGGCCATGGGTGGTATATTTTCGGACCGGAGAGAAACCGGTTAATATATTAAAACTTTCTCGAGATCTGACTGCTAATTACTCGGCCGTAACTCAGATAACACGTGTTCGGGCAAACAAGATACGTGTTCTAGTGAGTGATCTCGGCCAGGCAAACGCGATTGCTTGCTGTGAGCGCTTTACGCGGGAATTTAAAGCGTACGTGCCTTGTGTGGCTTGTGAAATCGATGGGGTAGTGTCCGAACCGGGCCTGAAATGCGAAGAACTGTTGGAGCATGGGGTTGGCTGCTTTAAGGACCCCTCTCTTGAACAGATTAAGATCTTATAATGCAAACAATTGTATATCGCAAACACCGAGGGAGGTAAGACTACCTACTCTCTATCAAGCTCGCTTCGGGTGACATTCGCCGGGTTCTCTCTTCCCAACTACATCCTCCTTGACAAGGTTCGCCTACCAGTTCGCCTGTTTGTACCGCGGGTCATGAACTGCAGCAATTGCAAGCAGTTGGGCCACACAGCCACATATTGTGGAAATAAGAAACGATGCGGCAAATGCGAAGGAGAGCATGAGGATGACTCTTGCGACAAAGAAACTGAAAAGTGTATTTGCTGCGGGGGCCCTTCACATGCTCTTAAATCATGTCCTGCGTACAAGCAGCGCGGGGATAAAATAAAGCGCTCCCTTAAGGAACGCTCATGGCGTTCTTATGCAGAAATGCTAAAGAATGCTTCGCCATCTGTCCTGTCTGAAAATCCCTATGCTGGTTTGGCTAACGTTGAGCAAGAATCTGACGACCCACGAGAGGGAACATCTTTGGTTAACCCAGGGGAATCCAGGAAGAGGAGAAATCCAGCCTACCCTACATTGCCCCGTAAGGGTGCCAAGGTGTCGTCCACTCAGAGTGCGCCATCTACAACCAATAAATCCAACGGAAGTGATGCACAAAAGCCGAAGCAATTTGCTCCAGGACTTGGAAATATTAATTCTAACAAGGAGTACCCACCACTTCCAGGGACACCAAAAACCCCAAGTGTCCCCTTTTTTCAAACAGATACTCAGTCCAGTAGCGGACTAATGAAATTTTCTGACATAGTGGACTTAATTTTCACAGCTTTCAATGTTACTGATCCTCTTAAAAGCCTTCTGATACGTTTTCTCCCTATAGTGCAAACATTTTTGAAGCAATTGACTACTAAATGGCCCCTCCTTGCAGCGATCGTATCCTTCGATGGCTAAGTCATCGAACGAGGTCACCGATTCGATCACTGTTCTACAGTGGAACAGCAGAAGTATCCTCCTGAAAATCGATTCCTTTAAATTTTTACTAAACAGTTTAAAATGTGATGCTTTCGCATTATGTGAAACTTGGTTAACTTCCGATATAAATCTCAACTTCCACGACTTTAATATAATTCGTCTGGATCGAGAAAACCCCTATGGAGGAGTACTTTTGGGGATCAAAAAGTGCTATTCTTTCAACCGAATTAACCTCCCTTCGACACCAGGCATTGAAATTGTCGCTTGTCAAGTTTTAATCAAACCTTTGCATTGCTTCCATCTACATTCCTCCTAGAGCCTCGGTAGGGCACCGAACGCTTTGTAATATCACGGAATCCTTACCGGCACCGCGGCTAGTTCTGGGAGACTTTAACTCGCACGGTACGGTATGGGGTTGTCTTCATGATGATAATAGATCAACATTAATCCAAGATCTTTGCGACAATTTCAACATGACCATCTTAAACACGGGAGAAATGACGCGGATTCCTACACCACCAGCACGCGCAAGCGCGTTGGATTTATCGCTTTGCTCGACATCGCTACAGTTAGATTGCAGGTGGAAGGTGATCCCTGATCCCCACGGTAGCGATCATTTGCCTATCGTGATTTCAATTGCTAACGGTTCAAGACCATCGGAAACAATCAATGTCTCGTATGACCTCACACGGAACATTGATTGGAAGAGTTACGCGACCGCGATATCCGTTAAAATCGAATCCACTCAAGAACTTCCTCCGGAGGAAGAGTACAGGTTTTTGGCTGGCTTGATTCTCGACAGTGCGAATCAAGCTCAGACTAAACCAGTACCCAGCACGAATACCCATGGACGGTCTCCCACCCTGTGGTGGGATAAAGAGTGCTCAGAGCTGTACGCGGAAAAGTCCACTGCATATAAGGCCTTCCGGGAAGACGGGTTACCCGCTAGCTATCAACAGTACGAGTCGTTAGAAAGGCGAATGAAGAGTCTAATGAAAGCCAAAAAACGCAGTTATTGGCGCCGGTTCGTCGACGGGTTAACGAGAGAAACAGCGATGAGCACTCTTTGGGGTACGGCTCGACGTATGCGTAACCGTAATAGTACCAACGAGAACGTGGAATATTCAAACCGTTGGATATTCGCTTTCGCCAAGAAGATCTGTCCGGACTCTGTCCCGGTACAGAAAACGTACCGCGCCGTGTCTCCTCACGATACCGCGAACGAAACACCGTTTTCGATGGTGGAGTTCTCACTTGCTCTCTTATCATGCAACAATAACGCCCCAGGGTTAGACAGAATCAAATTCAACTTGCTGAAGAATCTGCCTGACATTGCAAAAAGGCGCTTGTTGAATTTATTTAACAAGTTTCTTGAGGGTAACATTGTCCCTTATGAATGGAGACAAGTGAAGGTCATCGCCATCCAAAAACCAGGAGAACCAGCCTCCGACCACAACTCGTATCGGCCGATTGCAATGCTGTCCTGTACTCGGAAGTTGTTCGAGAAAATGATCTTGTTTCGCCTCGACAATTGGGTTGAAGCAAATGGCTTACTGTCAGATACACAATTTGGCTTCCGCAAAGGCAAAGGGACGAACGATTGCCTTGCGTTGCTTTCTACAGAAATCCAAATGGCCTATGCTAACAAAGAGCAGATGGCATCAGTCTTCTTGGATATTAAGGGGGCTTTTGACTCAGTTTCTATCAACATTCTGTCAGAGAAGCTGCACCAGCATGGTCTTTCACCAATTTTAAATAACTTTTTGCTAAACCTGTTGTCTGAAAAGCACATGCACTTTTCGCATGGCGATTTAACAACATCGCGATTTAGCTACATGGGTCTTCTCCAGGGCTCATGTCTAAGTCCCCTGCTCTACAATTTTCACGTGAATGACATTGACGATTATCTTGCCAATTCATGCACGCTAAGGCAACTTGCAGACGACGGGGTGGTCTCTGTTACAGGGCCCAAAGCTGCCGACTTGCAAGGACCATTACAAAATACCTTGGACAATTTGTCTGCTTGGGCTCTTCAGCTGGGTATTGAGTTCTCCACGGAGAAAACTGAGTTGGTTGTTTTTTCTAGGAAGCGTGAGCCGGCGCAACTCCAGCTTTTGTTAATGGGTGCAACGATCAACCAGGTTTTCACATTTAAATATCTCGGGGTCTGGTTCGACTCTAAAGGTACCTGGGGATGTCACATTAGGTATCTGAAACAGAAATGCCAACAAAGGATCAATTTTCTCCGAACAATAACTGGAACATGGTGGGGTGCTCACCCAGGAGACCTGATCAGGTTGTACCAAACAACGATATTGTCGGTGATGGAGTACGGGTGTTTCTGTTTCCGCTCCGCTGCGAACATACACTTCATCAAACTGGAGAGAATCCAGTATCGTTGCTTGCGCATTGCCTTGGGTTGCATGCACTCGACCCATACGATGAGTCTCGAAGTGCTGGCGGGCGTTCTTCCGCTAAAAAATCGATTTTGGGAACTCTCATATCGATTGCTCATCCGATGCGACATTCTGAACCCGTTGGTGATTCAGAATTTCGAGAGGCTCGTCGAGCTTAATTCTCAAACCCGTTTTATGTCCTTGTACTTCGACTACATGGCACAGAGCATCAATCCTTCTTCGTACAATCCCAACCGTGTCCGTTTCCTAGATACTTCTGATTCTACTGTATTCTTCGACACATCCATGAAGGAAGAGATTCGTGGAATCCCGGACCATATACGCCTGCGGGTGATCCCCAATATATTTTATAATAAATTCCGAGAAGTCGACTGCGACAAAATGTTTTACACTGACGGATCAAATCTCGATGGGTCCACTGGCTTCGGTATCTTCAACAATACTACCACCGCTTCATTCAAGCTCAATGATCCCGCTTCAGTTTACGTCGCAGAGTTAGCTGCAATTCAGTACACCCTTGGGATCATCGACACTCTGCCCACAGATCACTACTTCATCGTTTCGGACAGCCTCAGCTCTATCGAGGCTCTTCGTGCGGTGAAGCCTAAAAAGCAACTCCCGTATTTTCTGGGGATGATACAGGAGTCCTTGTGTACGTTATCTGAAAAATCTTATCAGATTACCTTTGTTTGGGTCCCCTCTCATTGTTCTATCCCGGGCAATGAAAAGGCCGACTCATTAGCAAAGGCGGGCGCATTAAATGGTGATATATACGAAAGACCAATCTGCTTCAACGAATTTTTTAGTATTTGTCGTCAGAGGACGCTCAACAGTTGGCAAACCTCGTGGAGCAACGGGGAACTTGGACGATGGCTACATTCGATTATCCCAAAGGTATCAACGAAGCCTTGGTTCGGGGGGATGGATGTGGGTCGGGATTTTATTCGCGTAATGTCCCGACTGATGTCCAATCACTACACCATGGATGCGCATTTGCGGCGTATTGGGCTTGCGGAGAGTAGTCTGTGCGCTTGTGACGAGGGCTATCACGACATCGAACACGTTGTCTGGGTATGCGCCGGGTATTGTGACGCCAGGTCTCAGTTAAAGGAATCCCTTCGGGCCCGAGGTAGACCACCCAATGTACCAGTCCGAGATATGCTGGCAACTCGTGATTTCCCCTATATGTCCCTTATTTATACCTTCATAAAAACGATAAATATCCCAATTTAGCCCCTCTCTTTTATTTCTCGTTTTTAGAGTTTCCTCCTGCCTTGTGGAACCGATCAGCTCCAGAGTGCCACTATGTAACCGCCGTCGCCCTTACCACTACGCCTGCATAGAAGGAAACTGAAGCGAGAGCGACTCGAGGTCCGATGACTTTTGAAGGATTCTCCGCGGGTCCGAAGAATACCATCCGCCAATCTGGTACTCGACGACTTACTAGACTGAGGCGCAAATTTGTTTCGCTGATCCCCCATCCCCCCCCCCCGTTCGAGCGAAAGTTGCAAGTTTTGCTCTTCTTTCCCTGTCTCTCCCCTGTCCTTGATACAACTGCTGCTACACTGATGCGGAAATAAGCCACCCTCTGAATATCTTGACCAAGCATAAGTTTTAGTTAAAAAATTCAAATTAGTATTCTGTATTCCTAGTTTTAAGATAGCTATAATTTTTACTCTTTATTGAAACTCTTGTCCGCCATCTTGTAAATAGAATTGAATCCCTAGTTTTAAGATTTCTGTGAAGTTTCTCATAAATATTTGTACCCCCTTTTGTGTACTAAACTATATTGTTAGTTTTAAGATAACCGTAAAATATTTCGTAAAATACTATTACTCCCCCTCTTGTATATCAAAGTGAATCTCTTGTTTTAAATTTTCTCATAAAAAAATCTTTTGGCCCTCTCTTGAATATTGAAACTTATTTCTAGTCTTAAGATAGCTGTAAACTTTTTTTTTCCTTTGTAAAAAAAATATTTCAACATTGTAACCTCCTAGTTTTAAGATATCCAAAATGTAAAAACATAAGCATTTGGCACCGCCAAGCTAACGCATTTGTGCCTATCAAATAAACGAAATGAATAAAAAAAAAGTTATAAACAATTAAAACTCGAAAATCTCGTTTTTACAATAAATTCGGCTGTGTCTGAACTAAAAATCCTTGAGATCTAAATTTATAGTGTTTCAAACATTGAACTAAATAATAGATTTTTGAAGAATTTTTCGTAGGTCAGTCTTTTCGAAAAAAAATATCAAAATATGCAAAAATGGAGCTTATTATTATGTTGGTTTATAAAAGATTCTGAGAAACAGGAATGGCTTCTAAACTAGCATCAAAATAGATTCTGTAGTTTTTGAGGTCGCTGATTACGATTCTGATAACAAAATTTTTCAATATGCCGGCAACACAATGACAACCATTTTTAGCCAAGCACAGTCGCCATATTGGATCCGCCATTTTCTATTTTACATTTTCAATGTCAGAATAAGAATCAGTGACGTTGAAAACCACTTTGTAAGACGTTTTAGGCCAATATAAAAAAAACAGGAAATTTAGCCATATTGTCGCCATATTGGATCCGCTATTTTGAATTATCCATTTTCGACGTCAGAAGCAAACTCAGCTTCCCCGAAAACCACCTTGTAAGACGTTTTAGGCATGTTGGCCTAACAGGACATGAAGTTTAGCCATGCACGGTCGCCATATTGGATGCTTCATTTTGAATTATACATTTCGAGGTCAGAATCAGAATCAGCGACCCCGAAGACATATATAAAGCTAAAAATAACAGTATTAACAATTTTTATTGTTGCACATTTTTTCGGAAGCGATGAACTTCCTATCTCGTTTGTTTGAGCAGCTACAAGCGATATTTGCAACAAAAATGGTTTTCTTCATACTTATATATTGGTGAAGGATATAAAAACAATTTAATCACCTTATTTCATTTGAAAGGTTGGCGTTTTATTAGTTGTTGTTGGAATAATTGTGAGAGCGTTTTTCCCCATAACCAATTTAATGAGTTTTAAAAAAATAGCTTTCTCGTCATAATTTTTCATAATTTCAGAGAAATTAACTAATTAATTCAAAAAAAAAAATGCGCAATGAAAAGTCCTAGTATACTTTGACCACCGTAATTTCACAAATTTGTCAAAAAAGTTTAAATACTATAACAGTGTTCCGAAGACGCAATATTACCAAAACTAACTACAGTAAATTTATTTATTAGGGTAAATTGTAAAATTACATCGTAAATTCATAAAAAAACACTCGATGGGTGAACTATTGTTTGGAGTGCTTATTTCTCGATTTTTTTTATCAGGCGCGAATTTCTATAATTACTACTAAACTTATTCATAAGCTTTTTTTTATTTTTCAATGAATAATACGAAAAAAAAAATAGTTCTTGAACCACACTTTTGATTACTCGAGTTTTTTTTCTTATTTTTATGCAAAAATATGATGGGTTTTGACAGTATTACAAACATCATCAAACATATTTAGTGCATCAGTGCTAAACAACCTCTGACAGACAGCTTTAAGATGGCTATTGCATTACGCCTCGATAGTGGTGCATCGATGAGACAGTGAGGGCTTATGGGCATTTTTTACGATTTGTGTTTTTTTCTTCATACTCCGCACTTGCCCAAACTAACGATCAACCACTAGCCGGTATGCGCTGGCGCGGCTGACTGGTGGGTCGACGTGACGTATGCTGTGGGTTGTGTTTGCAAACATTGCTACACAGCTTAACGGCCGTGATGGTGAACACGGTTATCATTCCTTTTATTACTATATCTTAAATTAGATTCACACCGACACTCACTAAACAAATGCATATTCTCTCATATACACTCACAATCTCTTTCTCATTCAAAACGTATAAACGATCGTGGCTTTCACGATAACGCAAACCTGGTCACAAACGAAAACATGCAATTAAAATGATCCATACATACTTACACCCGCGATCTCGCTAATATTGAAACACTATTAAGCAGTAAAGTTAGTTTTTATTGTTTATTTTTATTGAAAATAAATTCAGCAAGCAAAAATTAGCTTTAACTAATTACTTGAACCGTTTCATTAAAATACGCTGATTTGGCATCCCAAGAGGTATTTTTGGTAGCGAACCTGATCAGAATGAAATAACAAGATTATAACAGAATACATTTTTCGTAAAATAATGTCTTATAAATTTGGTCTAGTAGTTAAAATAACAGAAAATTATAACAAGTAACAACGCAAGATATTGTTTTGAAATCTTTTTGTTATGTGCTTGTGATCGGAAAAATATCGGCGTACCAAAATTACCTTGAAAAAATCTTTGAATCATTACAACGAAATAATCGTTTTTGAGCCACCCTAATGCATGGATCAGTGCATTTTTTAAAACTATATTGATGTCAAAAAAGAATTGAGCGTACCAAAATTACATTCAACCATTTGTGTCATACTTACTCAAAATGTTTTATTTTGAGTCACCCTAATGGTAGTGAAGGAAAGTTTCCAATATTTTTAGCACCAAAAAATAATTGGGTGTCCAAATCACGTTTAAACAGACGCTAGTTTGTAGTCAAATTTATTTCTAATAAGTTTTTATAATAGAACTGTTTTCAACCTTCAAAATAATTGTTTAACCTTTGAGGACAAGCTGTTTATTTTTGAATCAGTATAAAAACAGTCCCGCGCTGTGCCACAGATGGCAGCACTTATCATATGCGAGAAAATGGCGAGTATTTTATTATCATAAATCAGTTCTACGGATCGAAATTACTTCCAGAATAATTATATGAATTAATGCGAAAAAAAGTAATTTTGAACCACTCTAATGAGTGGTAAACGTATTTCCAATATTAAAAAATGAACTTCGCGTACAAAAGTTAGTTTATTTTTGGTCTGTCCCAATGTTTAATAGATTGTATATTTTGTTTTTGTGATGATGATAAAACAATGGTCGTATCCAATCACACAAATATTTGAACCATCGTTCAGAATTTGGCGTCTCGAAATATCTTGTGAAACATAATTTTTGAGCCACCCTTTGGCATAGCTACATTGCTTTATATATGTTTTATTATCAAAAATTAAATGAAATTTGGCTTTTTGGACACGGTTATCAGACAAAAATATTTATTTTACCCCAAAAAAGACCAACGTCTCGAAGAAAATGTCCCTTAATCCTCGACTGCAAACATTTTCTTTGTAAAGTAGGGTAAAACATTGAAATTGTTATACTACCTTTCTGGGCGAAGCAAAATATTTGTTGTCGATTTACTCCCGGAAACGAAGCGAGGTTTTCCTCGAAACATTTGCCATTTAGCATTGAATAAGTATTTTTGTCAGACATCGGTGCTCTTATACCCCCGTCTTTAATTTCGTAAAGCAAACTGGCCAATTCCAGTTTTCCTGCTAATCTATCTATCTATCTAAGTCAATGTTTTATGTATGTGATTAATGGACAGGTTGGGGATTATCTGCCCGCCAGATGGCGCTTCGGGACAAATTGTGCTCTCATCCTATTTCGTTAAAAATCGCAGCAACGCGCGATGGGCATTAGCTAGTATTATATATTTTTGTTTCAAGCAAAGGCGGATCCGGAATAAAATTTCCTAGTAGATCAAAAATATCATTTTTGAAATGAACATATTACTTAACCGCATTTAATAAAAACCAGTGAAAATTTTGGTTTGAAGTGATTTAGAGTTTGAAACTTTCGGCGGGGTTCGGGCCCCCGGACCCCCGAACCCCTTCTCCTGGATCCGCTGCTGGTTTCAAATGCTTCAGCGTCGACACATAACATCTCAAGTTCGTGGCTACCAATCCATTGTACGTATTCCTTTAAAATATATCACTGTCATAAATTAATTGAGCGTACCGAAATTACTTTCAACAATTTTTTTCATTGTTGCACAAAATGATTAATTTTGAGCCACCCTAATGATAGTCATGGAAGTTTTCTAATATTTTTCAGTATCAAGAATTAATTTAGAGAGCCAAAATTCATTTTAAAACAAATAATTTGAATTATAACAGTAAAATAATTTTTGAGCCACCCTAATCATTGTTGTTATTTATTACGGCCCTAAACTCAAGGGGCATTCGCCTTTTTTTGAAAATAGTGTTTTCGCATTGGCATACTAAACCAAAACATGTTTCGGCTTCGCTGTGGCTCATTGGCATAACATAACTTCTGCTCAAACGGGACAGCACGTTTGGCCAGTCGTTTGATTCTAAACACAAATTACGTTTCCGTTATTGGGATTTAGCGTCAAGTCGGCACTAAATTATTCCGGCAATAAGACAAGTGTCGGTTTCTGAATGGTTAGGTTTCCACTCTGCCTCTTGTAGATCGTTCCGTCTGTCATTTCTCCTCGCTGGTGTTTGCGTTCATGTCGTTGTCGCTGGAGCAGCTTTGGTTTTGGTTGTTAGATGTTTGATGCTTTTTGTGTTTTCGAGTAACCCTGGTCTAGCCGTTTTCGTTTTTTGTTGGATAATTTCCTAGGCATTTTACCTTTTGTCTCTTCCTATGAGTAGTAGTACTGTTTGACATTTCTCAACGAGAGTATATATTGAACAACTAAGACTAGAAAAGACAGGGTGCAGATAGTGCTGTTTGTTACCTAAAATGTGGCTTTTTGGTCACGGATGTCAGACAAAACTATTTATTTTGCCCCGAAGGACTAACGTTTCGAGGAAAATGTTCCCTAACCTTCGGACTTAAAACGACTACAAACATAGCTTTGTGGAATAGGGTAAAACATTGAAATTGTCTCCACACCTTACTTGATAAAGAAAAATATTTCCAGTCGTTTTTATTTGGAAGATGATGGGATATTTTTTTTCGAAGCGTTGATCATTTGGGGCGAGACATACATTTGTGTCATACAAACAGTGACCAAAAATCCGTCTTTTTTCGTAAAGCAAACTGGTCATTCCAGTTTTCCTGCTTATCAAAAATAAATACAGTTAAAATCACTTTTTAAATAAGTTTGAGTCATTATGACAATATAATGAGGTTTAAGCCACCCTAATGATTAGAAGAGCATATTTCCAATATACTTCAATATCATAACTGATTTCAGCGTATCAAAATTACATTTAAAATAATTGTTTGAGCTATTACGACAACGGGATTATTTTTGAGTCACCCTAATCAGTGGCAAGATTTATTTTCAATATATTGTGATATTAGAAATTAACCCAGGGTGTTAATACACATATTTGAAGTCTTACTGTGAAATACTCATTGTTGAGTCACCCTATCGAGAAGTAAAGTATATTTCGAATATGTTTTACTATTAAAAATCAAAAATGTCACTTTTAAAAGAAATTAAACTGTCAAGACTAAATAATTATTTTTAAGGCACCCTATAAAGTAGTAAAATATATATCCTAAATGTTCAGTATCAAAACTAAATGCTGGGTGCCAAAATTACATTCGAAACAAACAACTATTGCAATTGTGTCCTTATCTTACATGAGGAAGAAAAAATTTTGTATGCGTTTTTGTCCGGAAGATGACGGCATATTTTTTAGAAACGTTCGGCATTTGGATCCAAATATTTTTTTTGTCAGACGACGGTGACCTTATGGTATCCGGCCTTCTTGTCGTAAATCAAACTGGTCTTTCTTTTTTTTCTCCTGGTTATCAAAAATAAATACAGGCAAAATCACTTATTAAAAACCTGTTTTAATCCACCTAGCGGTGCAATTGTGCCTTTCTCATTTCTCTATGGCACGGAGGTTTTTTTTGTTCAACATAATTGTGGAAATGTCCATTACATTCTTAGTACACTTTGCACTTATACACAATGGCATGCCAGCCACGAACTTGATGAGCTACGTGTCGACGGTGAAACACTTGAAACAATAAAATATCATACTCCATTAGCCTAATCAGCATTAGATCAATGTTATCTGCTTGCTAACTCATTTTGTCATGCGGGGTTGGGTATGTGAGGAGGGCGAAAGTCCCATGAATGAACGACTCCCCAGCTTAAATTGGTATGCTTTGTGATATAGTGGAGGTTTAAAGATGATGGGGTTGAAAGGGAGGGGTATGAGGGCTGAGGGGTGAATTAAGGAGATTTTTAAGAGAGGGGAGTAAACGGTAGAGGGGGGGGGTGTAACCCCTCTCCTTAAACCATCAACTACGCCCCAGAACGATTGCATAACCTTTCTATATGAAAAACAGTGAACTTTAACTTTTCTTTAGGGGTAGTCCCATTTTTAGAAAACTGCTTTACTAAATATTAAAAAAAAACATTTTTCTGTCGTGGTATTATATTTGATCCCACCGTGTATCGGAGCGATTTTTAGCTTTAGAGATGAGAAGATAGACTGGCTAGGTTGTTGACTGTGCAGTAGGGCATTGCAAAAATTTTTTTTTTTTAATTCTCGAAGGCCCCCCCTCTCATATTGTGACAAATGTCAAAGTAAGCTCAGATGCCAAATTTCACATCATTTGGACAATTTTAGACCCCCGCCCACCTCGCTTGAAATTTTTTGAAATTGGTACTATGGGAAAATATGGAGGAAAAATACATTAAATGCAATAACTTTTGAAGTAGCAATCAGAAAATTAAAATTTATACCTCTTTTGGAAGGAAATAATCTTAGTATTTGAATGAAGATATATTTGTTTCTAGAAAAATGCGGGAAAGTGGGGTACTGGGTCATTTTGGCCCTAAAATCCCCTATTTTTAATGATTTTTCTGCTCCGTGATGCAAATCATACATATTTTGTAGTTTTTCTAATATGAAAAAATCTCAGAAATCGAACGGAACCCTTTTGACCTTAGTCCGAATACGAGAAGTTGGGGTTAAATGGCCTTTTGTCATTCATATTAAACTTCATCATTTTCTCGTGAATATATCTCTATTATTCTTCACTCAATTTTCATAAAATATACCTTGTTGAACGTGGAAAATCCTTAGGATTATAACAAAAATTGATTCATTACCGGTAAAATTCAGGAACATCAAATTATCTGACATAAAGTGTCGATTTCACATTTTTATCATAAAATCGCACATATTAACTCCATTTAACAACAACATTCTTATTTAATTTACTACTTTTAGTGTAAAATATGCTTAGGGATCACATGAGAAAAGTTTCATTCCTGGAAAAATAGGGGAAGTTGAGGTATTAGGACAAATAATGAAAAAAATGAGATTTGTAGAGTAAATATCATAAAGTTTGATGTTTCTGAATTTTACCTTTAACGTTTTTATTTTTGTTTTATTCCTCAGAATTTTACACGTTCAATAAGTTACATTTTATGAAAATTGATTGAAGAATAATAGAGATATATGCATGAGAAAATGATAAAATTTAATATGACTGACAAAAAGCCCTATAACCCCAACTTCTCGTATTCGGACTAAGGTCAAAAGGGTTCCGTTCGATTTCTGAGATTTTTTCACATTAGAAAAACTACAAAATATGTATGATTTGCATCACGGAGCAATCATTAAATCATTAAAAATAGGGGATTTTAGGGCCAAAATGACCCAGTACCCCACTTTCCCGTATTTTTCTAGAAACAAATATATCTTCATTCAAATACTAAGATTATTTCCTTTCAAAAGAGGTATAAATTTTAATTTTCTGATTGCTACTTCAAAAGTTATTGCATTTAATGTATTTTTCCTCCATATTTTCCCATAGTACCAATTTCAAAAAATTTCAAGCGGGTGGGCGGGGGTCTAAAATTGTCCAAATGATGTGAAATTTGGCATCTGAGCTTACTTTGACATTTGTCACAATATGAGAGGGGGGGGCCTTTGAGAATTCAAAAAAAAAAATTTTTTGCAATGCCCTACTGTGCAGCAATAAGACTTTTGCTTCCAAAGTTACGTTAAAGAGAGAGTGCGAGAGAGAGAGAGATTTGCGAACTACGGTCGTGAAATTATACCCCTTCATGTCAGCATTCTTTGTGGTTATTCGTTCCTGGTTGGACAATAGTCGGTGTGATTTTTGTAGGTACACCGGGTGATCTGAGTTACTAAAAAATGTCTTTTTTATCTCTCTTCGTAGACAAGTGTTAACGCCCTCTATGCGGTGGAACGAGGAACTAAAATTTGCAGGCAAATGAATTATCTGTCAGAATTTTTGCTTGCAGTTATTTTTCGGATGTATATAGTGCCACCTAGCGGTGAAAATGCAAGATAGTGATGGTGGTTTTTCCATGAGAATTGTTCAAAAATCCCATACAAACTTCAAGCACGTAGGTCTGGTAGCCGATTTTGTTCAGACTTTGAGTAGAAACTTCTGGTGGGACTAGTAACGACGCTGGGGCAGTAGTGGTTATTTTTTGGCCTTACCATCAGGATATTTTTAATAATCTAGAAACGTACAAAAATTCAGAATCTGACAAATATCTGCGAGACCTAGATTTTGACCTTGATCTTTAATTCGAACGTTACGAATATGTTCTTTTTCAGTCCGCAGTTATAGATTGCTTGCCAAACGAAAAACTTTTTTCGGGAACCTGGACATTCTCTTTTACGTTCGACGCGTCCGGAGCACTCTTCTAAACGAACAATGTAGGAACTTTTAGTCCAGGAATTTGTACACACACCTTGCCCCTTCCTTGCACTTAGTTTTATTATTTATCATTTTATGTAAGTTAGGCCGTGTCGAATTAGTGTCATCAGTATATGGTCTTCCAGATAGTCGTTTTATTTACAATAAAAGGAGCACAAGTAGAAAACTGTTTGGAATGTATGCCAGGATGCAATACTATTCCGAAACCCAATCAAAATTGTATATTCATCATGCTCATCATATCTGTGGTCACATTCCTAACGCTTATGGTACAACCGTCGTCGTCATTTTTCATCCCCGGGATTGACCCAAATTCGACGTCGGACCGTTTTTGTCCCTTCTTTCGTTTCACTTCATTTCACGATAGACTTCGTTCTGAAATGCAATTGCCAGCAACGCCTCTTCCGCCGCCCAAGATGTGCCATCTCCCAAACTACTATGAAACTCCCCCCCCCCCCCCCATCACAAATTATTTTTTCGACTTCTCAGCTTTTCGCTGGATTTTAGGTCACTCATCGCCGGGAAGGATTCCTGCCTGCTGAGTAAATTCCGTCACGAAGCGACAAGCGGGCGGCCGCCGCCTCCGATTCGATAACAGACGGAATAAATCATCCACTAATTGTGGAACCTCCTCCTCCTCCACCACGGGAAAACGGCGTGCAAATTTACGCCACTTGTGCGACCGCCGAGCAAAAAAAATGTCATAATGACCTGTAATGCCCCTGATCCCCTTAACACCGTCCACCCGGCCAACTCAGAAGCGATTTGATTCCGTTATGGGGGGGGGGGTGGAGGGTACCACATATTTAATCAAGCGAGTTCTCAAATTACAAACCATCACGCTACTGTGCGCTGGCGGCTGGCCTCAAATTGTTTGTTTTCATTTAAGCGCACTGACTTTTGTTTTGTCTTGGAGGGTCTCCCTTCTGCGGTACACACACACACAGCACTTCAGCTCCAGTCTGACTCTCTCGCGAAGGGTCCCCGATGCCAACGCTAGAAGCAATTGGATCCCTAGAACGGACCGCTTTTTTTACTAGTTTTGTCAATTACTAGAATTAAAAAAAACGTGTTCAACTTGACACCTCTTACCGTTGACGGCTCACAGCATAGTCGGAGCAGCCCTGTTTGATATTCGGAATAAAAGAACCTTAACTGGAAGCGTCGCTTGCGGATCAATTAGTGGTTGTTATGCCTCTAAAAACAAAGGAAGCCTTGGTGGAAAAAGTGCAGGGTTGTCGTCAGCGGGTTGTTTTGTTTCTAGTATACCAATAAATGTTCACCAATAAGATTGTGCTCACTTATTTTTTGTATAAGTCGTAACATTTACCGCCGTCGCGTGGAAGGAGTGTTGGTTGATACTTCTGCTGAAGCAGTGCGCATTGTTTTGTCTACAGCTTAGCTGCATCTGCTCCTCTAACTGAATTAATTGGACAAACCATTGAATTTTTGATAATGAATAATGATTACCTTTCGAATGTTTGCAGGAATTGGTTAAAATTGTTTTCAATTTTCTGATTTTCCAATTTTGCGATTTATCGATTTTTCGATATTTCCGTTTCAAATTCTCCGATTTTCTGATTTTCCTACTCTT
Source organism: Topomyia yanbarensis (assembly GCF_030247195.1). NCBI lineage: Eukaryota > Metazoa > Arthropoda > Insecta > Diptera > Culicidae > Topomyia > Topomyia yanbarensis. The sequence continues at coordinate 10,967,717 of NC_080670.1, read as the reverse complement.
CGGTTTTTATGATTTTTCGATTAACCGATTTTTCGTTCTTCCGAATTTCCGATTTCCAATTTATAGCTTTACCGATATTCCAATTATCAGATTTTCCAATTTTCTGATTTTCCAATTTTTTTGCTTTACCAATTTTTAAACTTCCCTATTTTGAAAATTTTCGATTCCCCGATTTCCCAATTTTCTAATTTCCCGATTATCCGATATTCCGATTTTCCAGTTTTCCTATTTTCCGTTTATCCGATTCTTTGATTTTCCGACATTCTGTTTTTCTGATTTTTCTATTTCCCGATTTTCTGATTTTTCAAGAATCCGATTTTACACTTTGTCCAATTCTTTGATTTGCTGATTTCCCGAATTTCAGAGTTTTTAATTTTCCTATTCTTCGATTTTCCAATTTTTCAATATTTCAATTTCTCATTCTTTAAAATTTTTAATTTTTCTATTTTTAAATTTTTAAATGTTCCAATTCTCCAATAGTCCAATTTTCCAATTTCCTAATTTCCTATTATTCCACTTTTGTAGTTGTCCAATTTTCCAGCTTTTCAATAATATTCTAATATTCTAATTATTCAATTTTCAAGTTACAGTGAAGACCCGTTTTTATCAGACGCCTTGGTGAATGTTAGGCTGATAAAAGAGGGACATTGATAAAATCGGGACATATATTTATCTTTCTTTTTAAGAAACCGAAGCTCTTAAATCATTTTTCTTTAGTTCCTAGATATAGCCTCATAATGTTACCCGATTATTTAGTTTAAATTTCCCTTAAGAGAGTCTGACCGCGCAAAATAAAAAAATTCTAATTTTCCATTTTTTTCATTTTTCCAATTTTCCAATTTTCCAATTTTCCAATTTTCCGATTTTCCAATTTTCCAATTTTCCAATTTTCCAATTTTCCAATTTTCCAATTTTCCAATTTTCCAATTTTCCAATTTTCCAATTTTCCAATTTTCCAATTTTCCAATTTTCCAATTTTCCAATTTTCCAATTTTCCAATTTTCCAATTTTCCAATTTTCCAATTTTCCAATTTTCCAATTTTCCAATTTTCCAATTTTCCAATTTTCCAATTTTCCAATTTTCCAATTTTCCAATTTTCCAATTTTCCAATTTTCCAATTTTCCAATTTTCCAATTTTCCAAATTTCCAATTTTCCAATTTTCCAATTTTCCAATTTTCCAATTTTCCAATTTTCCAATTTTCCAATTTTCCAATTTTCCAATTTTCCAATTTTCAATTTTCCAATTTTCCAATTTTCCAATTTTCCAATTTTCCAATTTTCCAATTTTCCAATTTTCCAATTTTCCAATTTTCCAATTTTCCAATTTTCCAATTTTCCAATTTTCCAATTTTCCAATTTTCCAATTTTCCAATTTTCCAATTTTCCAATTTTCCAATTTTCCAATTTTCCAATTTTCCAATTTTCCAATTTTCCAATTTTCCAATTTTCCAATTTTCCAATTTTCCAATTTTCCAATTTTCCAATTTTCCAATTTTCCAATTTTCCAATTTTCCAGTTTTCCAGTTTTCCAGTTTTCCAGTTTTCCAATTTTCCAATTTTCCAATTTTCCAATTTTCCAATTTTCCAATTTTCCAATTTTCCAATTTTCCAATTTTCCAATTTTCCAATTTTCCAATTTTCCAATTTTCCAATTTTCCAATTTTCCAATTTTCCAATTTTCCAATTTTCCAATTTTCCAATTTTCCAATTTTCCAATTTTCCAATTTTCCAATTTTCCAATTTTCCAATTTTCCAATTTTCCAATTTTCCAATTTTCCAATTTTCCAATTTTCCAATTTCCAATTTTCCAATTTTCCAATTTTCCAATTTTCCAATTTTCCAATTTTCCAATTTTCCAATTTTCCAATTTTCCAATTTTCCAATTTTCCAATTTTCCAATTTTCCAATTTTCCAATTTTCCAATTTTCCAATTTTCCAATTTTCCAATTTTCCAATTTTCCAATTTTCCAATTTTCCAATTTTCCAATTTTCCAATTTTCCAATTTTCCAATTTTCCAATTTTCCAATTTTCCAATTTTCCAATTTTCCAATTTTCCAATTTTCCAATTTTCCAATTTTCCAATTTTCCAATTTTCCAATTTTCCAATTTTCCAATTTTCCAATTTTCCAATTTTCTAATTTTCCAATTTTCCAATTTTCCAATTTTCCAATTTTCCAATTTTCCAATTTTCCAATTTTCCAATTTTCCAATTTTCCAATTTTCCAATTTTCCAATTTTCCAATTTTCCAATTTTCCAATTTTCCAATTTTCCAATTTTCCAATTTTCCAATTTTCCAATTTTCCAATTTTCCAATTTTCCAATTTTCCAATTTTCCAATTTTCCAATTTTCCAATTTTCCAATTTTCCAATTTTCCAATTTTCCAATTTCCAATTTTCCAATTTTCCAATTTTCCAATTTTCCAATTTTCCAATTTTCCAATTTTCCAATTTTCCAATTTTCCAATTTTCCAATTTTCCAATTTTCCAATTTTCCAATTTTCCAATTTTCCAATTTTCCAATTTTCCAATTTTCCAATTTTCCAATTTTCCAATTTTCCAATTTTCCAATTTTCCAATTTTCAATTTTCCAATTCTCCAATTTTCCAATTTTCCAATTTTCCAATTTTCCAATTTTCCAATTTTCCAATTTTCCAATTTTCCAATTTTCCAATTTTCCAATTTTCCAATTTTCCAATTTTCCAATTTTCCAATTTTCCAATTTTCCAATTTTCCAATTTTCCAATTTTCCAATTTTCCAATTTTCCAATTTTCCAATTTTCCAATTTTCCAATTTTCCAATTTTCCAATTTTCCAATTTTCCAATTTTCCAATTTTCCAATTTTCCAATTTTCCAATTTTCCAATTTTCCAATTTTCCAATTTTCCAGTTTTCCAGTTTTCCAGTTTTCCAATTTTCCAATTTTCCAATTTTCCAATTTTCCAATTTTCCAATTTTCCAATTTTCCAATTTTCCAATTTTCCAATTTTCCAATTTTCCAATTTTCCAATTTTCCAATTTTCCAATTTTCCAATTTTCCAATTTTCCAATTTTCCAATTTTCCAATTTTCCAATTTCCAATTTTCCAATTTTCCAATTTTCCAATTTTCCAATTTTCCAATTTTCCAATTTTCCAATTTTCCAATTTTCCAATTTTCCAATTTTCCAATTTTCCAATTTTCCAATTTTCCAATTTTCCAATTTTCCAATTTTCCAATTTTCCAATTTTCCAATTTTCCAATTTTCCAATTTTCCAATTTTCCAATTTTCCAATTTTCCAATTTTCCAATTTTCCAATTTTCCAATTTTCCAATTTTCCAATTTTCCAATTTTCCAATTTTCCAATTTTCCAATTTTCCAATTTTCCAATTTTCCAATTTTCCAATTTTCCAATTTTCCAATTTTCCAATTTTCCAATTTTCCAATTTTCCAATTTTCCAATTTTCCAATTTTCCAATTTTCCAATTTTCCAATTTTCTAATTTTCCAATTTTCCAATTTTCCAATTTTCCAATTTTCCAATTTTCCAATTTTCCAATTTTCCAATTTTCCAATTTTCCAATTTTCCAATTTTCCAATTTTCCAATTTTCCAATTTTCCAATTTTCCAATTTTCCAATTTTCCAATTTTCCAATTTTCCAATTTTCCAATTTTCCAATTTTCCAATTTTCCAATTTTCCAATTTTCCAATTTTCCAATTTTCCAATTTTCCAATTTTCCAATTTTCCAATTTTCCAATTTTCCAATTTTCCAATTTTCCAATTTTCCAATTTTCCAATTTTCCAATTTTCCAATTTTCCAATTTTCCAATTTTCCAATTTTCCAATTTTCCAATTTTCCAATTTTCCAATTTTCCAATTTTCCAATTTTCCAATTTTCCAATTTTCCAATTTTCCAATTTTCCAATTTTCCAATTTTCCAATTTTTCAGTTTTCCAATTTTTCAATTCAATGAATCTTTGGAAAATTTTTGAAGATTTCTGAAGCTTAGTGATATCTTCTGAAAGTTCATTTAATTTGTCCGAAGTTGTCTGAAATTCTCTACAACTTTATAAACTTCTCCAAAATATTATGAAAGTTTCTAGTTTTGGAAAATCTTCAAAACATCTGAAATCAAGTGGAATTTTCTGCAATTTTTTTTGCAGTCTTGTACAATTCTTTGGAGGCTTCTGAAAAAATTCCAACATTTCCAGAAGTCTTTCGCAGTCGTCTTAAATCTTCCACCATTTACTTAACGGAAGGACGACGATTGATCAGACTTGCGGTCGTCTTAAATCTTCTGAGATTTAAATAAATCTTCTGAAATTGGAATTGTTTGTAATCTACTGGAATTTTTTTTATGTTTTCTCCAATAATTTGAAGGTTTTTAGAATAGAATTTCGCGAAATCTTGTGAAGCTTCATTAATTTTTTTGTAGTAATAGCTCCTTCAGAACGCTTTTAGAATCATCGGGAGTCTTCTGAGGGCTTCCGAAATCATCTGCAATCTTTTCACGTAATCTGTAGTCTTTTGGAGGCTTCGGTAATGTAACATGTTTTGAATTCTTCTAGTATCGGTTGAAATTTCATTAAATCTTACATCGACTGAAATTTTCCACAACTTTATTAACTATTTTAGGATATTCTGATTGCTGCTAGCTTTAGAAAACCTCTACGAATCATCAGGAATTTTCTGCAAGCTTCTAATTCCTTCTGATATCTTCGTAAATCATCTGCTATTTTTTGTCATCATCTACAATCTTACAAAAGGCTTTCGAAATTTTCTAGCCTTTTCTGACATCTTTTGAGGTTTTCTGATATGTTAGGATATTTGGAGTATCTGCTAGAACTCTTTTGATGCTTCTCAAAGATTTTAATATTTCCTAACTTTAGAAACCCTTTCTGCTATCGTTCGACGTCTAATCCAATCTTCTGAATGATATTGGAATCTTCTAAAATTTCCTTAAGTCATTTGAATTTTTTTGGGGTTTAACTAAATCTTCTGTGGTCGTCTAAGGTCTTCTAGAATACTATAGGCTTTTACTGAAATCTTCTATAGTTTTTTTTAAATTATCTGAAAAATCTATTGACATCATCGGGTATCTTTCGAATGTTGGTGAAATCCAACATTTCCTGAAGATTTTTGAAGTCTTCTGATATCTTCTGAAATTTTATTAAAATTTTTCAAGGCGTCTGTAAACCTTTCCAACTTTTTAAATTCTTCTAGAACATTGTAATTTTGGAAAACGCTTGGAAATCATTTGAGATTGGGTGGAATCTTCTTATATCTTCTGCAGTCTTATACAATCATATAAATCTTCTGAAATATTACAACACTTCCTAAAGTCCCTTGAACCCTTACGAAATCTTCTGTAGTTGTCTAGCGACATCAGGAACGTTATAAGTTTTTTTAACTCTTCTATAGGAAATTCATTCGAAATCATATGGAATAGTATAAAATGTTTTGGATTCATCTTAAATCTTTTGAAAACTTGTGAAGTCTTCTGATATCGTCATTTTCACTCAAGTCGTCTGAATTCCTCCTACAACTTCTTCTTACATATTCCGAAATTTCCTTAAATTTAAAAAGTTTAATTTTTTATACATCTAAATATCTGAAATTTTCTAATTCATCAGAAACCATATGAATTCATGTGGAATCTTCTGCAATTTTTTGAAGGCTTCCGATAATTTCGGAATTTTTTTTAGGTTTTCTGATATGTTCGAATTTTTTACTAGACCATCTGAACATTCGCTAGAACGTTTTCAATTCTTCTCAAATATTTTGAAATCTTTTAGCTTCAAAAGATCTGTTTGGCATCTGAAATCTTTTGCAGTTTTGTACAATCCTTTGAAGGCTTCCGAAGTCTTCCAACATTTCCAGAAATCTTTTTAAATCTTCTAAAATATAAATAAATCTTCCGAAACTGGAATTGTCTGTAATCTACTGGAATTTTGACGTTTCCTACAACCCTTTGAAGGCTTTTGGAATCTTCTTAAATGTCCTGAAATCTTTTGAAGTTTTACTAAATTTTCTGTAATCATCTGAAGTCCTTTAGAACTCTTTTAGAAGCATCCGGGCTCTTCTGGAATCTTCCGAAATCGTCTACAATCTTCTCATGTAATCTACAATCGTTTGAAGGCTTCTGTAATCAAACATATTTTGAATTCTTCTAATATAGGTTGATATTTCATTAAATCTTCTATCGTCTGAAACCCCCACAACTTTAATAGTAGTTCTTCAGAAATCTTTAGAAATCTTGTGGAATCTTCTGAAACTTTTAACAATTTTTTGTCTAGCTTCTAGCTTTAGAAAAGCTCTACAAATTATAGAGAATCTTCTGCAAGGTACTAAAACCTTCTTCGTAAATCGTCTGCAATCTTTTGGCGTCATCTGCAATGTTACTGAAATCCTCGACAACTTTAACAATAGGCTTTCAATATTTTCTAGGATCTTCTGAAATCTTTTAGGGTTTCTGATATGTTTGGATTTTCTTTTGGACCTTCTGCACATGTGCTAGAAATCTTCTAGCTTCAGATATCTTTCAGGAACCATTTTGAATCTCTGAAGAATTTTGGAATCTTCTGAAATTTCCTGAAGTCATTTGAAATCTTCTGAGGTTTTACTAAATCTTCTGTAGGTGTCTAAGGTCTTCTAGAACATTAAAGGGTTTTCACTGAAATCTTTTATAGTTTTTTTTTTAATTATCCGAGAAATATTTTGAAATCATCGGGTATCTTCGAATGTTCGTGAAATCTAACATCTCCTGATGATTTTTGAAGTCTTCTGAGAACTTCTGATATTTTATTATATCTTCTGAAGGCGTCTGAAATTCTCTACAACTTTTCAAATTCTTTCTAAAACATTGTAATTTTAGAAAACTTTTTATAATCGTTTGAAAAACTCACATAGGTTTAGAGATCTTTCCAGAAGAGATTTCTCTAACCCGAAAGGAGGCGAATGACTCTAATATTAAAACTTTCACAATCAAAATAAAAAAAAATCTTACAACATTTCTTGAAGTCCTTTGAAATCTTTTGTAGTCGTCTAACGACATCACGAATGTTATTAGCTTTTTTCTGACTTCTTCTGTAGATTAACAAAATCTTTTGAAATCTTCTGGAATAATCTGATATCTTCTGAAGGCATGTGAAATTTAACATGTTCTGAAGACTTAAACTTCAAAAATTCTTCTAAAATTTTCTGAAATTTGCTTAAGTTTAAAAATCTCTAATCTTTTAATTTTTATATGAATCCAAAGCCTATCGAAGTTTTCTGAAATCTTCGGAAATCTCTTGATATCATCTGTAATCTTATAAAGCTTCAAGCCTTTCAGAGTTTTATATATCTTTCCAAATCCAGTTACCTGATGTCTTTTGCAATCTTCTCAAACTTTCGGAAATCTTTGAATTTTTTTATCCTTTTAAATTTTATGAAATCTTCTTTAGCTCTACTAAATATTCATAAGTGGTCTGAAGTCCTCTCGAACATTATACATTCTTCTGAAATATTATGAAAAATCCTAGTTTGAGAAAACTTTCTGAAATCATCTGGTATCCTCTGAAATCTTGAGCATTCTGTTGAAGACTTGTTTGTCTTGTAATGTTTCCTGACGTTCGATGAAATCATCTGAAATATTTGTAAATATTCCACTATTTTTTCAAACTTTCTAAAAATATTCTGAAAGCTCCTGAATCTCATTGAAGTTTACAAAAATCTTCCAAAGTGTAGTAAAATATTTTGTATTTACCAAATTTCTTGAAAGATGGCACGAGATAATTTTTATTTTCTAAAGGCTCCCAAAATCTTTCGAAATCTAATACCAAAGTTTACCATTTGCAATCTTTTTCCAAAAGTTTTCTAAAATCTTTTACAACTTTATAAAATTTCTCCTCTTCTCCTTTGACATCATTTTTGCTATTTTGAAATTCCACATAAATTTGGATTCTTCTATCTCGATTTCTCTTTGACCGGTTAGGCCCAAAAAACACCAAAATACCGTACTGTACCGTTCTGACTATTCATCAACGAAATTTGTTAAATATTAGTATCTCATGGTCGTTGAGCGTGATATGAACAAGGGTGTGGCCATTTTATTTTTTTGTAAATCAAAATGACTCATTCGATCAAAATGCATCTTCGTTTTGGTCTTCGTCACAAATTCCACCAACAGCCCTTCAATTTTAGTCGATCACATCAAAAGCACGACTCTGGAATGCGACCCCATACCCCCCCCCCCCACTCCCACAACCCTACATCACATACAAGCACCAACCATTCTTCCCTCAGAAATGATTCCAATCTTGGGCAACTCTAACCGCACTTGCAGCATGAATCACACACCATCAGCCATCACCGCCTGCTAAGTTTCCACGCAAGCACAAGATAGTAAACAACAATCAACAGGTTGTTGTTTTGCTGCTGCTGCTGCTTCTCCGCATCCCCCGGCCGAAGCACACACATACTGGGTGTGTAATCTTCTTGGGTCAAACCCCTTCCAACTTTTCCGCACCACAACGTGTACACTTACCGTTTGTCGTCTTCGTCGTTGTCCCCGTGTTCAGCATCTGTTCCGATTGATGCTGGGTCGGTTGCTGTTGCTGCTGCTGCTGTTCCATGCCCTGTTCTACAACATCGGCGGCAAACGCGTTGATCATCGCACCAGGGAAGAAAAACATATTGTTCGTTTCACTGTCTGGAACTGTCTACTTTTCGCCGGGGCGCTGTGGGAAGGAGGTGTGTGTGTCTGTGTCCTTTGAAGATGATCCACCTGTCTTGCACACTGATGAGACACGAAGCTAAATCAGGTGAAGGACGGGTAATGGGGGGAAAGGGGAAAAGTTCACGCACTTTCCTACCAACCAAACGGCCGGCTTGCGATCTCAGAAACACGCGTGCTTTGCATAGACGTGTGTGTGTGTGCGTATCCGTGCGTTCGGTTGACACACGCGTTTTACGCCTACTCTGTTTTTCCGATCGGATGCAAACAGTCCGAGTCAGCTGCTGGTCACTTTATAGGGGGCTCTCGAGACAAATTCATTCGCTTTAACTAATAACGTCCTGCACTGCACTATCACATAATTTGCCACGAAACGGGCAGGATTTGCACAGAGTGTCTGACACACAAAAGGCTGGCTGCCACTAGTTGCTCTTGGAGGACCTGCTGGTTAGTGCTGGTTGGCTCCTGCAGCGAGCATTGTTGTTCGATAACTAGCGCACGACCGACCGAATCCTAGAGAGTCACTTGTTGCTCTATCCCGAAAAACTTTTCCAAATAATGCCACACACCACCACCAGTGCACAAGGGAACTGCACAACGGCGGCTTCCACGGTTGCCACCGTTGGAGGAGGAACGGTCGCCGAGGAAGCCTCGGTTCCTGCCAGCCTGTTGTTGCCTCCATTGAACGACCAAATCCGAGGAAGCACACAGAGTACGGCTCCAACGAAAAAAAAAAAACATAAACCATGAGCCACAGGAACTAGGAAGAAAACTATATAATGCAACCCCCAAATGTTATTATATATACACTCCAGGCAGCTCTTCCGTCGCGCATATACACACAAACACACTACTCTTCGCACTCTCTCACTTTTTCTATTGCGCTTGGTCGCACCGCCTGATCGAGGAGGACCCGTCGTCGGGAAGGCAAGCAACCCGAAACACATACCAGAGCCAGAAATGCATCTGCAACTACTGCGCCACGGCACTACTTTTTTGTGGCCTCATTTTAGGATACCCCCACGTGACCGGGGCTTTTGCGGGAATGGGTGGGGGGAAGGTGTAGTAGTACACCCGGCAGAAAATATAATAGTTGTGATAGAGCGAGCGAAAAAAAAAAATTATTCCATCTCCCGAACCGGGTGCCGAAACAACTGTGCCCGGCTAAAGTTGTTCAGCGCAACGCAACGATTGCCGGAGACGACGGTGGTCGTGGTTCTAAGCAGCAGGGGGTCTGACGCTGCACGTGCGTCTCCAGCCTCAAACTTTGTGTCGCCAACATCCAAAACACACACACAGTCGCGGGATGCAGCGTAAGAAAAAAAAACGGGAACGGCACAGTTTTTTTCCCGCTCCCAGTTAAAATTTTCCCGATTTTGTTGGTACGAAACCATTTCCTTATGAGCAGTGCTGCCAGAATAATTTCTATGACATTAACGTGCAATGCTGCCAACACTGGGAATCACGTTGGCGTGTTGGGATTCCAGCACCCGCAATAAGGAAGTGGAATTGTTTAGTAAGTGAGTGACTCCGTGAGTGGCTGGCTGGCTTGGTGGGTGGCGAGTGAAGAAAAATCCAACTATCCAGCACGGTGTACTACGGTACTCCGTCGTCGCGGTTAGTGACGGAATTGGTCGGCAGGCGTCGTCAGACTGATATTCGTCGTCGGCGACGAGCTCCTCCGTGTGATGAGGAAAAGCAAAAGGATGTGATGATAACTAGTGACGAGATAGGTAGCGCGGGTGAAAGGGGGTCGCTGGAAAACTATGGCCAGTAGCGATGTGGTTAACGATGGTGACGAATTTTCGGTGAGGTTTTTGGTTAGATGAGTCTCCAAGAATGGGGACCGTTTCTTCAAGATGGCATTGTTGCACTGGTGCAAACTAGCATTGTAGAATAATTCCAGCTTTAAAATACTTATGTTTCAGCAGAAAAAAACAGGGTGAGATTTTGACCGTCTATAATTCCCGTTGTGCCTAATGAAATGGCTTATCTTTCTACAATTTAGTCGACAATAGTTTCAGCAATCTTGTTTTCACTATCGAAGCGTGATTCATTTTTTGTTAAAAAAATATGCTTCGACAGACTAAACCATTGGTCGAAGTAGTGCCTTGGCTTTCGCTGCAGGTTGCCGGTCAAACGTTTTGTTGGGGAAAAGCATCACTACTAAATTCAAATTTGTTTTTGCAGATAAATTCGTCCGAAAACTTTTGGTTTGGCAAGGAATTTGCAGCTGCGTCGTCGACAATTGCAATTAATCGGAAGTTAATGAAAACTGGAAAGACGACTCATGACATTGCACAAATAGCTCGATTTTGAAACAACTGGAAGCTAATGTTGATCAATCTAGGGTTGAAACGGCTTGTGCTTAATGTTTTTCGATTGCATCACTGTTCAGTTCTATCCAATCGAACCTGGAAGCTGCTAACTCAGTCTGCTTTCCTTGATATTCAGCTGACTGGAAATCGAATTGGGTACTAATTTTTGAAGTTAATAACCTGCATTAAATCACATACTTCTCTATAATGAACAATAACTGGCAGCTGTTCAAACATTAGGTCGAGCGAAATATGACGAAACACTTCATTTATTAGGAACATTTTAAGGCTGAACATTAGTTCAACATACTAAGAACCTTCGAGCCGTTGTTGCGAAAAGGGATCCGTTGAATCTTGCTGCGAATAGTTTCGATTGAGTTGAAGTTTGTCTACTCACAACCCGGTAGATGATCCCGAAAGCAGGAAGGTCGTCGCTTCTGGAAGTGTTGCTTAAGCTGCTAATTCAGCCTTCTGTCTACGATATTCATCTTACTCAAAATCGAAAAGGGGACAATATTTTTCGATATTTGATAGCGGGAGTCCAATGCGCTTCTCTTCTTGGATATTTCAAGCTGTCTTCATTTACATTTTTTTGTTTGCTCTAACGAACTGGTTGATGATGTTTTTGAGCAATGTAACCTACACCTACCGTCGTTAAAATAAGTGATTGTCATGTATTTCTGAATTACATGAACGTATTACTTAATTACGTAACCCGCCATTATTCGATTGTCGAACCAGTTTCAAAATGATGTATTGTCTGAAGTTTCCCATTTATACACACAGCAAAAAATATTGGTAAAAGTAAAAGTGTTCCGCTCTTAGCAAAAAACAACCAACGTCCACTATTAGGTTGAAAGTAAAACTTTTAAATTAATCAATAATAATAATCAAAATAAAAGTGTTCCTTTTAAGCTAATGAAGACTAGTAATCAAAATAAAAGTTTTATTGTCAAACTAAGAGTATGCGTTGGTGGTTTTTTGCTAAGAGTAAAAAAACTCTTATTTTTACCAATATTTTTTTCTATGTGTACCATTCAACCAATCCCAGATTTCCATTTAAACTATGAACTTCACAGGAACCCAGTAACCAGATTGTTAGAAACCGTCTAAAATACTGGCTTTAACTATCAGCAGGCCACGTGTATTTGTGTAACGAAACAGTATTCGAAAAAAAAAGTTTCGATATCTGCTTAAGCGCCACTCCCAAGTCAGACTTTACTGTCCGTATATAAGAGTTAAAGAAGCGAACTAAACGAAAACCTCTACCAAAAACAGAAGGCTTGAATGTTGCTATCGAATATCTTAAACACAGTAAAGTGTTAGCTCCCTGGCATTTTCCAGCAGATGAAATTTGGAGTTGATAGTTTTTTGGGGTGAAAGAGCTTCCCAGTGGTAAAGAGTATAACTATTTGATTGGCTTCCAAATGTTCTAATTTTCAACCAGCCTTGAGTACCACAAATTCTCAGCATTCGGCATTAGTTAAAATCATCGCAAAAAGCTTGTAATCCGCTTGTTTAGGTTGGATCGGTTAGATTATTGACTATAGGCGGGCAAATAATAAGATCCACAATCGATTTTCGATTGCTGGTGAAGAGCCACTTTTATGAAAATGTTTGTCGATTACAGTGTTAAGAACTCAGTACCATAATCCTACCGAGGATTCGAAAGTTTGCAAGGTTTTGCTCTCATGAAGAATTTGAGAAACTGTCACAAGCAATCTTTCAAGAAGACAATACCAATCAAATGCACCGCCTTAATCTACGTAAGGATTCCATAGAGTTACACTACCGAACAAACTATCTTTTAAATTGAGCGTATCAGATCCTCTTCAAGTCACCTTAGCGCGGCATGTGCTCTATGGAAGCGGGGCTTTGCCGCGGTAATTTTTTATTCTTGCATTAGACTTTGCCAAAAGATTCATATGACTTTTGAAAGGATTGCGTTGCTAGAGGATTCTTTTAAACATTTATCTCCATTTATGACATTAATAACATTTTTGAGTGGAAAAAATCATAGTAGCTCGTTCAGTCCCGCTACAACTGATATGTTTCTACGGGAGTGGCGCTTAAGCCACTTACTACTTCCCCAAACAAAATTCTACTGGAATCATTGCGAGTGTTTTTCGATTGTTCAGAAGAAAAGTTTTACAGTCATTTTCAAGATCTATTCTATTCACTCCGGTTTTTTTTTCGTATGAAGATCTTAGGAAGCGAATTGAATTGTTGTAAAACGATTTTTACAGTAGAAAATACTGGGAGATCAGCACCAATTAATCGCACCTTTCCAATACATACAGCGTGTTCCGTTGAATTTATTAGCGAACGGAATACCTTTGAAATTGCGGAAATTTTAGTCCCACACGCCAAATTCTCTATGGAAGTGGCGCTTAGGTCACAGCAATTATTCTTAATTTATTAAAGATTCATATGATCTTGGAAGAGGGGTATTGGCTGTGACGCTAGTGGATTTTATCGACGCTTAATTAGGGGGGGGGGGTCGTTGCTGGTAATGTTAATTAGTAAAAGACACATTTTTAAAAATTTTGCTATAGCGGTACAGAGTATTAGTATATTAATTTATTTTACAAACATTAACACCATAATTATCCGGCCAATGGAGTGAAGAAGAAGTGCAATATTTCGAAACAATAGGTCTAGAAGATTTTGAGGTATGGTGCACGTAAACTGCATTTTTTGAGGTGCTTTCTCTGTCACTCGCCGATTTTTCAATATTTTGCAATGTAAATTTAAGAAAATGTTGCATTCTTGTATGAAAATATATTGAATAAACTAAAACCGTTCCGTATCGCCAAGTAAATATTTTTGGTTGCGATATTTTTTCCACCAAACCTGTAAACTATAACGTCCAATCGCGCAATGATTGTTGTTTTCCTACGGAAGTGGCGCTTAAGCAACTTGTTACTTCTCAAACAAAATTCTACTGTTCAGTAGGAGCGTTTTATATGTTGAATTCGAATGATTTTTCAAGAAGAAAATTCCACCTTCTCAATCTACGAAGCGGGTCCATAGAATTAATTACCAAATAGTGACCTGCTAAATTGAGGCGATTGACCGAAAATTCCCCTTCAAATTTGCTCGAATATTTCTGCTCAAATCCATTTTATGAATTAATGATTTATTATAGACATTCATAGGTAGAAAAGCAATACCAACGTACCAAGAACTTGCGTGGTTTTGATGAAAGAGTGCCCGTTAAACTCCACTGCCAATCGTATCGAATTGAATTGAAGCTTGTCTACCCACGACCGAGTAGGTCGTTGACAAACAAAAAATAGCAATTGGCTTTGATGACTTCCCTGGTGTGCGTTGCGTAATGACGATGCTTTTGGCGGATTGCACACTGACTTCACCATGTTTGACTTGACTTGATTAGCTATAAAAGAGTAGCTTAGGAAATGGTAAAAAGGGATTCGTATCAATTCGACCTGTTTTAAAACCTCAACAGTATGATAACCACCATTGCCGGCCGAATCCACGAGCGATTACACGTAGTATAGAAAAATAGTTATAATGACACGAAATGTTATAAATCAAGGATTTTTTTTTTCTATTTTGCATATCGGATCATTTGTGACATACGTGTATACGAGCAATAATAACGACCATTGAAAGAAACAAAAAGGTGTTGATAACCTGATGCAGGAGCTTGTTAGCAATAACGAAGCTTAAAATTAGATTCATAAATTCATGCGAGGCGATTCTTTCAGATCTCCGATCAACTATTTATTTTTACGGTAGCGTTTTCACACCTAAATTCGTCCGCACTCTCTCATTCTGCTACTATCGGCAGAAGGCAGATAGCATCCAGTCGTCACCGGTCTAAGAACCAAATGTCATCAATATACTTAGACTCGTGTGGAGGTATAAGATAGGAGACTTGTGAGAGCTATGTTATCTCACTGTTTGACGACCATGATTTTAACCCGCTGACAAATTATTTTAAATCCACCTGAAATTCGCTTTCAATTCGCTGGAAATCCGTTTGCAATTTGCTCCCAATGCGCTTTTGATTTCTAGAAAATCCGCACCATCAACAACCCGTTTCCAATCGGCCAAAATGTACCGATAATTAAACTTACAAACTACTTCTATTTCACCGACAACCTGATTTCAATCACAAAAAAGTATCTATAACAAATCAAAATGATTTTACATCTGGCATCGCTGCCTGTGTATTCATACGCGCAAGATAAAACGCATTATGTCGCGCAACATCCAGCGCGAAAAGCTCGCCAGCGACCACACGCATACACACGTCTATCAAAGAAGCATACCGCGCCGCAGGCGGACGCCATTTGCTTTCATTCGTTTCGTACAGACAGTTCCATCATCGATCGGCGTTGTTCGACGGTTCGAGTTATCAGTGCGCTGCGGGTTTTATTACGATCGAGCATTTGTGATTTTATCGTGAAAAAATTGCAGAATACTGTGCGGGTAGAATAATGCAAAAATAGCATTCCGAAAGAAAAGTGTGTTTCTGTGAAAGCAAGAAAAAATGTTCTTCAGAAATTGCGTTGATTGATGAGCTGCTGTGAAGAGAAAAAAAGCTCCATGGTTTTCACTGTGAACGTTCGGAAGCTAATCGCTGCTGTTTTGAGATTGTGTGTGTGTTATCTATTTCGATTTCTGTTTTCGCATTAGAGTGGTTACATCTAGAAAATACGGGTAAAAAGTGTTTGTGATAAGATGTTGCAATGTGTGAGAAAAGCTACGCGTGTGTGTTTAGAAAAATCATATTTCTGCGCAAGGAAGGAGCATCGTCGAGTAGCGATTGAGTGGATCGATAGGCTAATCAGAAAAATATCGTTCGTATTTCTCGTTCCAAAGCCGATTGCCGTGCCGTGGCTGTGTGTTCTGTATTTCGTTTTCCAGAGCATATCATGTCATTTTAAGGCGGTTCCATCATTATCAAAGGTTAGAAAAAAATGTTGCCTAATTTGTTATGGTTTTGTGTTTCGAGAAATTTAATAAGTGGAAGTATGTCCAAGTGTAGTTGGTTTCGAACATTGAAGGAAACAATGGGATATTTTCAGATCGGTCCGCTTGTTGCAGGTAAGATTTTTTAAGGAAAATATGTCCAGTTTCACATTCTGGGGTTCTATGACATTCGGCGTAATTCATATGCGAAATTATTTTGGGCGTCGGTGCTATTTTAATAAGACAATCTAATAGATGAAAAGATGGATGGGTAATGTCTGTGATCTAACCGGAGTGCCATGATTACACTTCGTGCTTCTAATTTAAATCTATTTTATGACTTTCCATGGAATCACGTTTGAATTCGGGTTGTGGTACCGGTACTACCGGTACCGAAAATCGCGGGGATATCGATCCATGCAGTGGACGGCGTGCAGCCTACTGGTTAAATGAGTAGCTTAGTACGCTACACGGTGCTTGTCTTAGATCCAGAAGGTGGGCTCAGAGCAAGATCGAAGAGAGAGAGAGAGGAGCGCAAGCAACGTTTCGAGAAGCTAAGGACGCTTTAAAAAGCTTAGCAAGCCAGCTTGCCACGAGTAGCGAAAAGTAGACGCGAATTCATGGGGAATACGTACTGAAGCACGATCCAACTACCTGGTCACCGACACCGTACGGCGAAGAAGAAGAAGAAGCAAACACAGCCGAGTGGCAAGCAACTAACGACGAGCTCAAAGAAGCGTCGATGTGACTAAAATCAAAGAAAGCCCCCGGTCCGGATGAAATACCAAACGTGCCGAAAGCCGCGATCCTGGCATATCCGGACATGTTCAGGATGCTACTGCAGAAGTGTTTAGATGATGGAAATTTCCCCAACATGTGGAAGGTACAGAAGCTGGTGTCGCTGCCAAAATCAGGGAAATAACCCGGCCATCCAGTCTCGTATAGGCCAATGTCGCAGCACAGAAGAATGAGCCAGATGCTGAAGAGCTACTTCCAGTTTCTCAGAGCTCCATTCTCGGTCCAACTTTGGAACGAGATGTACGATGGGGTCTCAACACTGCGGCTGGTCGGGAACGTGAAAATCGTGAATTGCGCGGACGACGTGTCACTGACGGTGATGAGTGAGACACTTGGAGAAGTGGACGTGACGGTGATGGAGACAATAGACGCGATCTAGAGCTGGATGAACGGGCTCAAGCTGCAAATAGCTCACCACAAGATGAATGTGTTGTTGGTCTGCAACTGCAAATCGTTTCAGTGGATACAGACCACCGTCGAAGGGCACGTGATTTCATCGAAGCGTGCACTGAAGCAATTGAAAGTGATAATCCACGACAGGTTGAGCTTTGACAACCACCTTGATTACATGATTACACCTGCGGAAATTCGGTCGGTTATCTTAGTCATCGATACTGCGATATGGGGTTCCATCCTGGGGTGCGGGGCTGAAAACCAAGCGGAACCTCGAAAAGCTGAACAGAACATTCCGGCTGATGGTCGTACGATTGCGTACAGACTAATATCTTCGGAGGCAGAATGCGTTATCGCCGAGATGATCCCCATCTGCACCACCCTGGCGGAGGATATCAATTGCTACAATCAATGAAACGCAAGAAACGTGAGGAAGATGATGAGAATCGATTCGTGGCAGCAGGAATGCATCTACCGGCTCATCCCAAACTTGTCGACGTGGGTCAATAGAAAGCATGGAGAGATGACCTTCCATCTGAAACAGGTCCTGTCGGGTCACGGTTGCTTCAGGAAGTACGCAACGTCACCAGTGTGCCCGGAGTGTGAGAACGTCGAGAAGACACCGCAGTATGTGGTCTTCGAATGTCCGAGGTTTGAAGCGACGTGCAGGGAGCTACTTAAAACGGGAGGACCGGACATCAACCCGGATAATGTAGCCTACAGAATGATAAGCGATGTAAAGAGGTGGAACGCAGTCTGTAGAGTTTATGATGTAGATCATGACCGTCTGACAGTGGGAACGGTTTGATGAGCGTCGAGCAACGGTTTCAAGAGAGCAATAACCGCCAGGGAAATCTCCGCAGGAATAAGTCAGATCCACTGCCGAGGACTAGTCGAGTAGACTGCAACAGAGCACCGAGCATGGGTCGTCTAAACGCCAGCGAACCGGACGCCACGGTCCATCCGGAATCATCAGACCATCCACGGCACCCCACCGGTTATTCCGATAGAAATATAACGAAGAATCGGTATTGGGAGACTTCTTTCGCCAGGGAACTCTCCGTCAGCGTAAGCTAGATTCACCGCTGGGCACTAGACTGAGTAGACCGCGGCGAGACACCACTAGTCGCGGGTCATCGGGGCATCAATGAACCGGACGCCCTGCTTCATCTGAATCGCCGAACTGACCTCGGTACCTAGCTGATTGGTTCGGTTTCAGGAGACTCCGTCGGAGTACGTCAGGTCCATCGTTGGGGACTAGATTCGTGAACAAGTCGGGGAACTGAATGGCTCATCAAGGAAGTAGAGCTAAATGACACAAGAAGGAAGGCTTAAAGAAGTAGCGGTGCTAAATGGCACCGGACACGGAGCCAAAGGGCTCAAGACTTTGTTACTGAAAACAAAGAAGAATTGGTTCCGAGAGAACCTCATTCGCCGGGGAACTCTCCGTCAGCGTACAGTCAGATTCAAGGGCCGGGAACTAGACTGAGGAGACCGCGACGAGACATCACCAGTCGCGCCGAGGCTCCAGCAAACCGGACGCCCAATTTTACTCGAATTGACCTGGGCACCTGGCTGGTTGCCTCGCTTCCGAACTTCTCTCGCCGGGGAACTCTTCGTCGGTGTAGGCTAGATCCATCGTCGGGGACTAGACCGAGTAGTTCGCGAACAAGTCGGAAGCTCAACAAGGTGGTGGCACAAGGGAACCGAAACCGTTGGATGCTGTTGAATTGTGTCATCTATGTTCAGGTCAATCTGTTGTTCTTAAATGCGATTCTGACACGATTGATGTAAATTTTCAAATTTCAAATAAACTGAATGGTTTGATAGCGCTGATAGGGGCTATTTAGTTTGCTAAAGAAAATATTCTACGGGTGGGAGACATTTGTTCCAATTGGGCCCGGTTACTAGCACGGAGGTACACTAGATAATGCAGTCAGCCCACGAAGGCGGCCGCATCCGGTATTGATATGCAGTCTTCCGAAAAGAAGGCATTCGACAAGCTTGAATGGTAGCATTCAACTAAAATCGCAATTCTTTCTGTTCAAGATTGGCGATTCGCTGCACGGAATGGGAAGGATCCAATCACCAACGAGCTTCGATCGGATTATCGAGCTTGACAATTCCGTTCGTCATAATCATCTTAACGCTGTTGATATGGATATATTCACGGTTTCTGAGCAATCGGTTCTCTGTGCAATCCGGAAAACTAAAACATCGTATGCTCCAGGACTCAGTGCTATGTCTTCAGCTACTCTGCAAAAATGTTCTGACATTTTAACAATTTCATTTATACATCTTTTTTAGCAGCATAAATTTCCATATAATTGGAAGTGTTCAGTCATGTTTCCGGTGCACGAGAAAGGTGACAAAAGCAACATCTTCTACCAGGCAATCACTTCACTGAGAGTCAAGTCAAAAATTTTCGAATATCACTTTCCAACGAGGTACTGTTTTCAACTGGTCGTCATTACATTAGCACATGTCTTTGTGGATTCTTCCTGGGTCGATCGATCGAAACCAATCCAGTCAGCTTGACATCGTTTTGCATAGACAAAATATAAAAGAAACTCCAGGTGGACACGGTCTACACAGATAAAAAGGCTGCTTTCGATACACTTATCCACGCGATACTACCAGCAAAGTTTGATAGGCTAGGATGTACCGCCAGGTTCTGCCACTGGCTTCGAGCCTACCCTGTACGAGGTAATTATTTAAATTGGTGGTAATGTGTTTGAATCCTTTTCTATTAATTCCAGAGTGACTCAAGGTAGTACACTATGTCCGCTACTATTTTCGTTGTTCGTGAATGATGCGGTCTTCGTTCTAATGCGTGTAGGGAATCTATTTTCCGCCGATGACTTTAAAAATATTTCTTGTTGTAACGAGTGAATGTGATTGCCGCAGCTACAGTGTCCTATTTAAAATTTTACAACTGGTGTGAAAGAAACATGTTGATCCGTAGTGTTGCGAAATGTACTAATTCTAGAGAGACAAGACGAGGTATTCTGTAGTAAGTAGAGGAAAGCAATGCCAACATACGAAAACCCTGCGCCGTATTGACGAAAAGGTGCCCATTAAATCTCATTGCCAATCGTTTAAAGGGAGTTGAAGTTTGTCTACTCACGATCGAGTAGGTCGTTAACAAACAATAAATAGCAATTGGCATTGGTGGCTTCCCTGGGGTCATCAAGAAAGTTCACAAAAACGCTTGAAATTTGATGCAATAGATTTTCATAAATCTGAGTGGCCCTAACTGATTCGTCCCATTGATGCCTGCATCTAAGGAAGCAAAACAAGCATGGAATCAACGCTGCACAGTTCCTTGGAAGTCTAATCTCTAATCTAATCTAAATAATCTACTTTTGTGTTCATTATTGTGTACATTCCTTACCCGAACTTGTTCAACATCATACAACAGCAATTACCATCGATTGGAACTCTTCAAAGGAACGGAAATTCCTTTCCAATAGCCAGCCAAAATCGACTACAAATCGTTTACCAGACCCGCACCGCACCTTGGAGGCTCCATATGCATCTTCATATTTCACTACCAACCGAACCGATCCTTCCTACAGGACCTGTTGCCGAAAAACGCTTATTTTCCTGTCACTCCTCCGCCTACCCCGTGTACCAACCTTTGCATTGTTAGCAGCTGTTTACCAAAATTGTCTACCCAAACACTGCTCGTTCCGTGTTCCGACGAAACTCTCCTACTGTCTCTGTAGCTCGTTGGCTGGCTGGTGACGGTGACTACGGCCATAGACAGATATAGGCAGCATGCCAAGCCTTTCAGCAGGAGTAGCAGCAGTCGTCAGTCTATTTTGTGTGGAGTGAAGTGCATGCACACAGGCACACACCGTCCCCCGTCTCACCAAACAGCAACAACAGTTGGTTCTCTATTGGATCTGTGATATGGTCTCGACCGGTCATAGAGGAACTATATTTGGAGACGGGCCAACGTCGAGTCAGGATTCCTGAATTTCGGGACAAAGAGAGAAACAGAGAGAGAGAGAGGGAGTGACAGGGAGCGGGGAAGGTGAGAAAAGCTCACCCCAATCATGTCTGGCTTCTGTCTGAACTTCGGTCGGTTTTTTGCCGCCCTATTTTCGGTTCCCGAAAATACTGGTATCACCAGCAAAGCAGACACACAGGACTATGGTGAATGAAATAGGAGCTTCCGCTTTTTTGTCGTTGTTGTTGTTCCTGCGTCACCTGTGTACTCGGAAGGACTTGGATGTTTGGCAGCGCGCCTACTACGATAGTCGGATAGAGGACGGGTTCCGTTGTGTTTTGACTGCTGAATGGTGATTCTTCCTAGGCTCTCGAGTGTCAATGGACATTTAGCTACTACTGTTGCAACTGGTGACGACGGGTGCTTCACATTCTTCTGGCAAACGACAGGACAGATTTTCTACGCCGAACAGGTGGCAACTATTAGGAGATTTGTAAATCGGATACCCGGTATTTATTATTGGGACAGGTGTGAAACGGAATTGCTCAATGGGATAATTGTGGGTCCGGTTGAGGGATTTGATCGATTGGATTCGAGTTTGATATCTGCTGTTACTAGTCGCTCGTTGATAAAATATGCTGCTGAAAAGGGGGCCGGTATGTTGCTGTTTTTAGTTCCATTTCCTTAAATAGAAAATTATCGCCCGGAAAAATTCCTCAACTGTCATGACAACTCCCGGAAAAATTCCCATCCAAGTGAAAATTTGCTTAAATCGATAATGAAAAGACAAGGTTCGTCCCGGGTGGTCCACACCCGGAGGAAAAAAAACCGTCCGAAGCATCCTTATCCCTGCAGTACGAGTTCCAGAGTGCAAAAAAACGGCAGAATTCATCCCGCTCATTTTCTCTCGGAAAAATAACCGGTAAAACCGAAAGAAAAATCAGCCAC
The DNA here is from genome assembly GCF_030247195.1 of Topomyia yanbarensis. Taxonomy (NCBI): domain Eukaryota; kingdom Metazoa; phylum Arthropoda; class Insecta; order Diptera; family Culicidae; genus Topomyia; species Topomyia yanbarensis. Next base: position 10,945,667 of record NC_080670.1, on the reverse strand, counting down.
CCCAATTTTTTCCGCCATCGGTGTCCACACTATCTCTGCAAGATTGTATGTGCACCGTTTGCCTCCCTATCTATATAGATTTTTTTTTGCTTCTGACGCTCAGTGCAAATTTTTTGTTTGTACACCAAACGATCGGCCGGGGATCACTTTACAAACACCATCGCAGCAAGCTGGTAAGTTCGAAGCTGGACCAAGGCGGCTTCCTTGGATTTACGATTTTTTTTTTCGCTGTACCTCGTTTTGTTTCCGTGTTCCGTTCCTTATCACCCTAGGCCCCCGCCGAAATCAAATCCGCTGTTTGGTGTGGAAAGCAGCAGATTTTTATTTTCCCGGACTTCACTTCATGAAATTCTGTTGCATCCGTTTTCAGCGAATCCCCCGTGCTTGTTCGCTGATTCCGGTTCCCCGCCGGTTTTTCCCAGATTGCACAAGGGAAAATATATTGGTTTTAATTTTTCTTTCTGATTCGAGGACGGGCAGCAGCTCTCTTAGGGGTTCGGTCGGTCAGCGAATGTCCTTAAAAAAGTGAAGGGAAACCAAACAACTCCCCGCGCATACCAACGTTTCCTTCGCCGCCTCCCCCTGTTTTACACTTCCGAAGGTGCATTTTTAGGAGATGGTTTGGTTTGGGTGGATCAAGGAAACGGGCAACCGGACAGGGGGGGGGGGGGGGGGTGGTCTAGTATATAAAGTCGCAGTTTCGTTGCACAACTTGTTGATGGAATCGCACACGACCGACGTGGGTGAAGGGATGAAGCAGGCTCCTATGTTGCCTAGCGAAGAGAAGTGATGTCCGGCTGGAGGGAAGGGCAAGTCGTATTTTCCTACCCCCAATTTTTTCCCCCTTCTGTGAAATTCTTTTTGCTGTCTTTTTTCTCTCTTTGCACTTTTTGTGTATGTTTTAGATGCTTCCTGGGTAGGGTTAACTGTACCGAAATGAATTCGTTTGGTTTTGAATTATTTGGCTTTAGCACAAAATCGGAGCAAATATGCCGTCTCTGTTCGTCTCATGTATTCTGAACTCTTTAGAAATCTTCTATCTTTCTCCGTTCTGCCAAAATTGTAACACGATAATCTTACATTCCAGGAAGCGAGCTAAACAAATGAGAAAAGGCATCTACGCTTAGACGACTGCACATGTGAATAAAATGGCTAACACACTGAAGGAGCAGTAAAGGACATTAAAAGAATAAACTGAGATGATCGCCAAACTCCTGGAAGAGGCAGACGCAAAGACGACAAATGATGGCGTACATCAAACAAACGAGACAACAAGTCGCCAGCCAGGTTAAAACAGCAACAAACCGAATAATCTGAGCCCACAACCAAAGAAGAGCCACACCACCACCAATGAAATCACATAAATGGGTTATTCAGCCTCTTAACCAGCCTATTGGACTACTCTTGATATTCATCCACGTTGGGATGCCAAAGATAACCCACGCATGAACATTGACTACGTGATAGATCACTTTAGAAGTGAGGAAAGTGTAGTACTTTTTGAAAAAACACGCAGAGCAGCAGGACAAAGGAACTATCCGTAGTCGTTGCTTTTAAAAATGATGGGGGGCTCACAGGTCAGTTTCATGGCACCTTTTCGACGAACGAATTATACTGCGGCTTCTCCCGTTACAGACCGGTACGCATCAAATCAGTAACCGTTTTGGGAAAGAAGAGAAGAAAGTAGCTTCCACACTTCATCATGACGGGGTCGACTAAGGGGGAAGAATACTGTCCCTACCACCCGAACGTGCAGTGCTCACAAATCTCTTTCTGGTTTTCCGACGGTGAAGTAACATCACCTGCCTACACCTCTCCAACGCGCAGAGTTGACCACAATCGTCAAAACAGTCGCTCACGGTTCCCGGATCGTGCTGAGGACGCGTGCTGAGTACGCCAAAGAAATGCTTAAGGAGGCCAAGGTGAAAGCCGTTGTAGCATTAGTGTTTGATAGTAGTCGTAATTACATTTATGAAATCAAAATACGGCTTAGTAAATGCATCATCGATAGCCACACGAATAAACGAGAGCAGATTTCGTACAGTGCAGGAACTACCACGGTGCCATGCCCAAGCCCCTCGGTTGACAGGTGCATGAAAATCAAAAGCCACAAAGGAATTTTCTTGAAAATCACTCGATAAATCTCGAGCAACTGGCATCACGACAGTGACAGAACGATTTCCGGAAAAAAAACAGTGAAAAAACAATCGAGTTGGTCAGACGTACCACATGTGCTTCGAGCAAAACTACTTCGGTGCAAAGTCCGAGAGAGTGAAAAGCGGTAACCCTCTAAAACCGAAGGCCTTAAGCAAGTCCGTGTATCAATTTTCGGGCGGAATTCAGCAGCGGAAAACGCATCCGACCCTAATCGTTGCAGACGGGCAAAACCATCGGACGAACTTTTCACCAGCGAGGTGTGATTTCTCGAACAAAGTAAAATATCTATAGTTCGGAGCTGGTATAGCCAACGCACATACGGCAATTTGAGTGACAGACATCCCCTCTGTATAGATTCATCACTCGATCTGCGCGATGGGTGCCCAAGACGACGGAGCGGGTCATCATTGTCGTGCAGCAGGATCAAACGCATTGGTTGGCAAACGCGATTGTCACGTGAGGTACAATGCCTTCGCTCAGTCACGAATTTGGCGCAGTTACGTTAAATGGGCTTAATTCTATTCGTAGATTCCGCAATCCTATGAAACTCCGATCAAAGAAGGTTTTCACGGTGGAAGGTTGAGAAGCCAGGGATCAAAAACCAAGCAAGGTTCATACCAGTAGCGCACGTGAGCGTGCCCGCACAACATAACCTCTCACAGCAACAAGAAAAGCCCTCACCAGAGGTACGTTTGATTGCCGACAAGGGGAATAAAGAAGGCTAACTGAATTTCTTGTAGGGCCTCAGTTTTGGAGTGGATTCTTCAGTTCGGAGCAGTTCGTCCCAGCCTCGGAGCGGGTTTCTCCGTCTCGGAGCGGACGTCTCAAATTCCCGGGCAGATCTGTCGTACACGGGGTAGAGCCACGACGGCGAAACGAGGCAACTCGATTTCGGAGCAGACCCTCCACGGTGAGACCAAGCAACTCGGTTCCGGATTGGCTTTAGTTAGCACGTCGCACACGCGGGGAACTGGAGAGCAGGGGATGCTGCACTCTTAGACCAGATACCATCTGCAAGAAGAAGCATGCGTCACACCAGTCGACGTGTCATATCGGTTGCATGATGCCGATCGGAAGTTTGATCTCACGAACGGAGTTGAGCGTGTGAGGAGCACGCGAAGTGTCAACCATCGAAGGGGTACGCGCAGTGCCACACGCGGCAAGAAAAGGGCCGTGAGTAGGTAGCAATTAAGAGTGACATCACCTGTGAAATTTAGTCCATAAGCTCTGCATGACAGGTCAGCATAGGGGAGATTAGACCATAAGCGATAATGTGCACACAATATACACAACATGAGATTTAATGTTTTGCCTTCATGTTTTGGTTCGTTTGTCTTGAGTATGAGCTAGTTTTAAATATTGCACCGTATCTGAGGAAGCAGAAATGAAGCCGAAGAGTTCCAAGAACACACGCTCCTAAAAATGGAAAAGGGAGACACCTGGAGAGAAGGAAGAGAAGAAAAAACCGTAGAATGAACAAGAAATCGATCGGAAGCTAGTAAGCGGTAGGCAAACGATCGTAAAACAAAAGGCGAAGTTGAAACTGAAAAAGAAAAAGAAAGATACTCCTAAACCCCATCGGGAAGAAATAGTGGCGAAGCATTAATCGTCGATATGTAGGAAGCAGGGATGTACGCTGAACTACTTCGGAAAGTGAGAGATTATTTGGAGTTGAAGCAGTTCGGGGAGAATGGTGAAAACCCGTCGCACTCAGAAAGGTGAGATGCTCTTCGAATTGAAGAAAGACCCGACGGTCAAGCTCGTATGCTTCAAGACACTCATTGAAAAGTCGCTAGCTAAGGAAGGATCCGCAAGGGCACTGGTCCACGAGACAGTAATTGAGTGCAGGAAGCTGGACGAGATAATAATGGGAGATGAGCTGAGTAGTGCGCTGAAGGAACAATGTGATCTGGGAGATGCATCAATCCCGATGACGAACGCTTACGGCGGTACACAGACGGCGTCGATAGCGCTGTCCACAACCGTAGCTAACAAATATTAAAAAGACCGAATCAAGGTTTGGTGATCAGTGTGTTAACTGAAGGCTGTCCCTAGAGCTTCCGAACAAACGGAGAGGTGGGCCTCAAATGCATGGGCTTTAGTCACCAGGCGAGAATTTACAAAGGCCCGGATAGATTTGATCTGTGTAGAAAATGTGGGGAAAAGGGTCACTTTGCAAGAGACTGCACGAAGCTACCGATGGGAATGCTATGCACAAAGCACGATGTTAATGGAGCACATGACAGGAGGCTTCACATACTCAGCGAACATAAAGGAGATGGAGACTCAGAAATGATGATGTACCGTGTGATGATGGCGAAGATCAGAGGGCCCATGACGCCTCTGGAAATGTTCCCTGATGGACTGAAGGTTATCGTAGAAGGGCTCTCCGGAGCACCATCGAATGATATCATCGATTATACCGTATGGCAAGGTATAACGGGACAACTTCGTAGTGATACAAGTCTCCAACGAGGAACTTGTCGCATTGGCAAAGGATTCAAAGGCGAAGAAAACACCCGAACCAGACGGAATCTCCAACATCGCATTGAGAGCGGAAATCGCGACACTCCCGGATATGTTCAGAAAAGTGTTTCAAAAGCGGCTTGATGAGAACCACTTCCTTGACAAGTGGAAGATACAGAAGGTAATGATACTGCCTAAAGCAGGTATGCCTCCCGATGATCCATCGTCGTATAGACCAATAGGCCTGCTGGATATGCTCGGGCAACTCCAGGAGAGGATTGTCCTTAACAGGCTGGGAAGCCATGGCGGAACACTGCACAAAAGGAAGGTCCCTAGCTACCTGTGTAGAGTTATAAGGAGTTTTTTCAGAAATGGGTTCTGACCTATGAGACATACAGGGGACAAAAATCGATTAGAATTACGGCAGAAGTCCCGCACGGCTTTATCCTGGGTCCAGCGCTTTAGAACGGGATGAATGACGGCATGCTGACGTTTAAGCTGCCTAGGGGCGTAGAGGTCGTTGGGTTCGCGGACGACATCGTACTAACGATACTGGGAGAGATGCCGGAAGAGGTGACAATATTTACGATAGAGGCGATCGACAGCATTGGAAACTAGATGCAAGAAGTGAAGTTGCAGATAGCCACAAAACGGAGGTGCTATTTGTTAGCGACGCTGTAACAGCTGGGCGTAATGATCGATGACCGATTGAACTTCAACATTCATGTCGACTATGCCTGCGCGAAGGCGGCTGAAGCTATCAACGCTTTACTCGGCGAGAGTACAGCTGGGTAGTACGCCCCGGCTTGTAGCCGTACGAGTCGCGAGTTCGTGCAGCGTGATTTATCCAGAGGCAGTCTGCGTTATCGCTGATACCTATATCGGTGCGGACACGCTGGCTCACCCTTTTGACCGGAGTGCATAAACGTCGAGGAAACAGCGGAGAATGGGGTCCTCGTCTGTCCTAGATTCGCAGTTGCGCGTATCTTGCTATCAGTACATGAAACAGTAGTTGCTATTTACGTTCCAGCTTCCCCTCGGCAATGCCAGACAGCATTGGATGATCTACTCAACGAACTGGATGTCCCAGTCATCGAACGCTTGACCGGTACGGATTCCACTCACAATGACCCGGCAGCAGGCAATACATCGCAAGTTTGCCTGTTGAACTCCTCCCAGACACACGCACATGATCTCCATCTCGGCTTGGTCGAATATACAAAAAACTAGCACTATGATAGAGCAGACTAGCCTTTGTATGAGCGCATCACAGCCGAGTTCATGAATCGTGGCGGTCGCTGTTAAATGCATACCACGAAGTAGTGACCGAACTGGACCAAAAGCTACTTGGCCCTAGCCGGGAAACTCATACCCTCCCAGATCTAAATTGTACACTCAAAAACTCGGTTCGTGCGATCATGCAATAGCCCACGCGAATATGCGCTACACATACGCCCACGCAATCAAAACCGTTAACGTACAAACGCTCGAGGCCTGCTCAATAATACAACCCTGGTCACAAACGCGAACACACAATTACGATCATCCACGTCCGCAATCTCGCAAACCTAAAAACGCCCCTGTGAGTGAAGGTTTTATCACCTACGAATTTTTAACCACGGACTCAAATACGTTTATACAAACATGCCTCTCCACACGATCATGAATCGGTCACTTCCGGAACCCCCTACTCTAGACTTTCAGCTTCAGGATGACATTGCCGGGAAGCCTAGTTATACGTGGAAACTCACTCTCTTCTAGCATTTGAAAAGTGCACGCAAAATTAAGCATTAGACTCACGGTTTGCGAGAATATTAAAGAACCAACTCGAGTATGCAAATAACCACACCGTTATACAATCGAATGTATTCAAGCAAAGCTACATATTGTGCACGCGCCAAATAGAAGTGGACGCTTCTATTCGATTCGATCGAACTTCTTAACATACAAACGGTCCAACCCTTCGCGATCAATCCCGCACACCTACGCCCGCGATCTCGTAAGCATGAAAACGTTCTGATGATAAGGTAAATGTATTTATTTTGTACTGCAAATCTAGATTGGTTTTACTTCATAATTTTGCCTTTTTCCCTAGGCCAAAAAATTCCTAGGAAAAATTGCTCATATTTTTTTTCATTGTGAACCCTAAGTTTTAAAACTTCTAGATGGCTTTAACTTCAACCTAACTTATCCCAATTTTTTTTTTAAATAAATAGACTGACCCGAAAAACACGTACCGTATCGGTAACCCTGTTCGACCAGCTTCGATTCTGCCCAGCTGAAAAGGATCCTCGAACCAACCCAAGCACTACGTAGCACCTATCTCCCCCGCTTTTGCCTCTAGTTTCCTCTGCTGCTGGTGGTGGTGCCGGTTATCGGAAACAGGGCAAGTGCGGGCGGTCGGTATGAAATTTTTATTATTTTTTTCGGTGTAGTTGTACATCGCGTGTAGAGCGTAAGGGGTGCGGAAGCAGGTTTTATGATGCAACCGACGTCCGACGACGCGGCCGTCTATTCCTGTCCGGGAGAACGAACGAGAGAGCATACGGAAAAGAATGATATTTTTTTTCTGTTGCTTCCTTTCTTGGTCGCTGCTGCTCCCGATGTTCCTGGGTTGGCTATTTTTTCGCTATCCCATTTCTGAGAGCACCTTCCTTTGGAAAGCGCACCCTAAGACCCGGGCCAGGACTTTGAATCGGGTTGACGTGGTGAGATGGGGGAAAAGGGGAAATGAATAATAAATAAGCATATAAGGAAGCATCCACACGAAACGAAACTCGTGTTGTTTTGGTGGATCTACCGAGTGCCGAAAGCTTGGGAAGGGGGATGAAGGACCCATCTCGTGTTTTTTTTCTTCTTCAACCCAAGTCAATGAAACGGGCGAGGAAAAATCATTAATTTTTTCGTCCTTCTCAGTTACTCGGTTCTTCTTTGACGGCGTCCATCGCCACCACATAGTCGACGGAATGGGACATCCCGGTCTTGGATCCTGGTGCAGGAATCCCACTGGGCTTCCCGATCGATCCACTGACAGCCGAAATGGTGGTGAAATCGAACCGATTCGGATCTTTGCTGATTGTTTGGGGTCGGTGGTTGGTCAGGCGGGCGGCAGTGTCGGTAAAGTTCGATCACCCTTGAAAGCGCTCATTCCCAAATTGGCGTGGAGTAGTGGTAGTCCTGGTGATGATGGCCAGGGATCCGATTTTTTTTCGGTGTACTCAACCATGGATATATAGAAATGTGTGAGGAAAACTTTCTCATTTTCCAATCAAGCTGGGATTTTTTTTTGTTGTTATTCGCTTTCCTTTCCGTTATTTCGTGCCCGGTTTGGTGTTCCAAGACTCAGACAATGTGGGGCTTGGCAGCGTCGTCGTCGTCGTCGGCGCCGTCATCGCTGGTCCGGGACCAGTGCCGCCATATGGTGGTACGAGATGAGATATTGAAGGTGTGTGCTTTTTTCATTAGCGGTTCGATGGTTTATGGTTCAGAGCAGTTTTGAAAGAATGATTCTTGGGGAAATGGAAAATGAAAAAAAAAAAATGATTTGTCTAACTCTTCCCTCAGGCAAGAGTTGAGTCCGGTGCCCGTTTTTTTGGATGATTTCGTGCAAAAAAAGAGAAAGAGTCCTGAAAAAGTAGACAGATGCTAAGATACTACATTCCGTTGTGGAACTTGACCTTATATTTCTGAAGAAATTATATGTTTATCTTCCAACAGACCAGAACAGTGATGGAATATGTATAAGTAAAACTTTCTTTATATAGAAAAGAAAATTCTCGACAATGACTGCGAAATATTGCCCGAAACAGTGATTATTTGGAATAGATCAGCAAGCTTTTAGCGAGCATTCGAAGTAATTTTGGTCTACTTAAAAATTGCTTCTTCTTAATCAATCGATGGATAGAATAAGAAGTATATACTACTGGAAGTTTTGTATCCGACTTCTACTCTATAATTTAACTCAAACAAGCATGCTCCGTTCTTCGATTTTTCTTCTCGGTCCCACATTTAGCCCAAGTTGTGTCTTTGGTAAAAGCTCATTCTCAAATACCTGATCATGGTCTGCAGAAATTCTTAAAAATAATTTGTAGATATAAAAAACACATCTTGCGCAAAAATTAGAGCCTTCAAAAGATAGTAGACAAAAAAGCAATAATAGCAATCAGAATTAATAAAAAAACACAATTAAGATAGCAAAAAACTTTAACATGATAAATAATAAAAAAATACAAAATGCAAAGACTTTAACAAACAATAAAAATAAAAAAATGAAAAATTATCGAAATCGTTAAAATTTTAAGTATAGTGAAAATAACAGTGATAAGAGTAAAAGAAGTAAAAATTAAATGTTAAAAAAAAACAAACTTGAGAAAGGTTTAAGAGTAATGTAAACACAAACAAATAACTCATGAAAAATTGACAACAATAAGTATAGGAGAGCCAAATTGTAAAACAGACAAAAAAGTAGCTATCGCAAAATTGTAAAATAAAGCAGGGCTTGCAAAATAGTACATTAAATATACAGGAAATAGTAGCAAACATTTAAACTATCAGAAAAATAACAAAACTACTTTAACATTTAAATACAACATATAGTAAAATATAAAAAGCAGTTCAATAAAAACAAATGCAAAAATGAATAAACTGTATACACATGAAATAGCAATAAAAAACTGAATGATAAAAAAACCTTAAAAGTATAGAAAGAATGAAAATAACAGAAATAGTAAAAAATTCAAAACTACCAAAAACAGATTCCAGAATGCTTAAAATGAATTGATAAAAAAAATGATCGAAATCCCAAAAAATGGAATAATAAGAAATCGACGAGTACAATTAAAATAAAACTTATCAAATTATAATAAATGGCAACAAAATAAAAAAAGACTAAAAATAAATGAAATTAATAAAATATCAAAATGAAGAAAATAAAAATAAAGGATATGATAAAATGAAAATAAAATTCAAAAATGGATAAAAAAATGATCAACTCAAAAAAGTTTAAATGAATAGAAACTCAAATCAACAAATCGTTTAATATGAAGACAATGAATACAATATAAATTATATGGACAAAGCGAAAAGGAAATGAAAAAACTTAATTATCGGAACAAATTGAATAAACTGAAAAAAATTATATACAATGAAACAAAAAAACAAAATGATCAAATAGATCCAAATGAACGAAATTAATAAAATGAATAAATTGAAAAAAATGAATGAAATGAATAAACTGAATATAATCAATAAAATTATCATATAAAAAATTAAGATAAAATTGCAAAAATAAAATGAATTAATTTATTAAAATTGACTAAAACTGATAAAATCCATGAAGTTAAACAAAAATTATAAAATAATCAAATTAATGGAATAGAATAAAATAAATAAAGATTAGGAAAATATTAACACAATAGAAAATAATAAAATGAATAACATTAATTTAAAAAATAAAATGCATAAAAATTAAGAAATGAATAAAGTGAGTGAAATAATTAAATAAGAAAATGAATGAAAAGCATAAAAAATAACATTAAAAAAATATAACCTGAATAAAAGAAAAAATGATACCAAATATACAAAACAAACGCACACACTTAAAATATCAGAAAAACAAACAAAACCGTATAGACACAACAAAAACACAATAAATATAAGTTAGTAGATGATAGAAATTGCCAAGATCTTAAAATAAAGAGAACAACAATAAAAGAAAAAACAAGCGTGAATACTTGGAAAAAATAGTAGAAATTCTCAAAATAACCTACATTAAAGTAGAAAACTTAATGAAATGTTAAAAATTGTTGAATGAAAATGAATATAAAAATGACTTAAAACAGATAGAAGAAACATGATGATGAGACGAATTCGAAACGCAAATTCCCATATTGATTTAGCAGAAATAGTCAAAATTTCAATGCTGTCAAATTTCGATATAATCACTTCCGAGTGTGGCACTGAAAAAATGATTTCATTCAATTTAAAATTTAAAAATAAAATAAATAGAATGAATAAAATTAAAAGAAGTAAATAAAATGACCAAAAAGAAAGCAACAATAAATAAAATGAATCAAATTAAAAAAATGATGCGATTAAGCGACTAAATTGATAAAATTAAAAACAATTCATGAAAAACTAAAAAAAAATTAACGAGAATAAATGAAATCATAAAATAAAGACAATAAATGTAATAAGAAATATGACAAATTGAAAAAATGGAAAAAACAGAAAATGAATCGAAAATAAAGTGAATGAAACGATTTTTTTTACGATGAATTATTCAAAAAGGAAAAAAATAAACATAATATGAATCATACAAATAAAATGCAAAGGAAATGCAACTAATAAATAAAGTAAATAAAGTTAGGACATTTTTTTAATTTTGATTATAGAGGTTTTAACCTTAGGGTCATTCGCCGCTTTGTCGGGTTAGAGAACTCTCTTTTGGAAAAATTACTAACCCTATGTACGGGGTTGGGAATCAAACCCAGGTGAGCTGCGTACAAGGCAATCGATTTATCAACTACGCTATGCCCGTCCCCCATCGGGAAAATGAAGAAAAGGAAAAAAATGATTAAGTGAATAAAAAAATTAAAATGAAAAAATAACATGATTAAATGGAAAAAATGAAATGATTCGACTGGATAAGATCAATAAAATTATTATGGATAATTAAATTATTTTAAATAATTAAGGTTAATAAAATTAATAGAATTAAATGACTAAAAATGGAATGAAAGAAAACTAAATTGAATAAAAAATAAGTCAAAGAAATTGTTTAAAAAACATTGTGAATAAAACGAATAGAAAGAAACAGAAAAAAAGAGGAAAAAGAATAAAATGATTAATGGGAATGTCATAAGGAAATTGAAGAAAAGGAGGAATATGAACAAGTAAATAAAATAAGAAAAAACAAAAATAAAATTAATATATTTAATGAAATGAATAAAATCAGCAAGGTTTGGGAAATTAATAAACTAAATATAATTAATACAATTAATTGAATTAGTGAATTAAATAGAATTAATCAAAACGATAAAGTAATACGATTAATTAAAATAGAATAATGAAAAAAAATTAATTGACAAAAATGATTAAAATTATTGAAGCAAAATAAATAAGAAAAATGAAGAAATAAATAATAACATTAATCGAATGAATGAAGCGAATTGAATGAATAAAAAGAATAAAATTCAAAATGAGAAAAAATGAATGAAATAAATTCAAAGCATAGCCGGGCACAACGTAATTGGTAAATGAGTTGCTCTGTACCCAGCCCAGATGGGTTCGACTCCCAACCAACCGCACATAGGGTTAGAGTTTTTTCAAAAAGAGTATTTTCTGTCCTGAAAAAAGGGGGACTAACTCAAACATTAAAACCTTTAAAATCGAAACAAAATATAAAGATGTATGAAACCAGTGGAATCAATACATAAAATAAATTAACTAATAAAATCAATCAAATGAACTAAAGAAAATGATAAAATGAATAGAAGAAAATGAGGAAAATAAAATGACGGAAATTAAACGTATGATAAAAACAAAATAAATAAAATGAAAAGAAAAATATTAATAACATGAACAAAAACATTACATAGTATGAAATGAATATTATGAATAAAATAAATAAAATGGGAAAAATTAATGAAACTAATAATATAAACAAAATGAGCAAAATTAACAAAACAAATAAAATGCACAAAATAAACAAACAATAAGTCGAACAAAATGAACAAAATAAATTGTTTTAAAAATTATAAAGTGAATATAATGAAGAAACTAAACAAATTGAAAAATATTAATGAAATTATATAAATAAAATGAATAAACTTATTTAAAAAATAAAAGCGAATAAACTGAATGAACTGCTGAGTGAACTGCTCGATGAACTGAATGAACTGCTGAATGTACTGAATGAAGTGCTGAATGAACTCAATGAACTGAACGAACTGCTGAATTTACTGAATGAATTGCTGAATGAACTACTGAATGAACTGAACGAACTGCTGAATTAACTTAACGAACTGCTGAATGGGCCGCTAAATGAACTGCTGAATTAACTGAATGAACTGCTGAATGAACTGCTCAATGAACTGAATGAACTGCTGAATGTACTGAATGAAGTGCTGAATGAACTCAATGAACTGAACGAACTGCTGAATGAACTGAATGAACTTCTGAATTTACTGAATGAATTGCTGAATGAACTGCTGAATGAACTGAACGAACTGCTGAATTAACTTAACGAACTGCTGAATGAACCGCTAAATGAACTGCTGAATTAACTGAATGAACTACTGGATGAACTGAATGAACTGCTGAATGAACGGAATGAACTGAATAAACTGAATGAACTGCTGGATGAACTGAATGAACTGCTGAATAAACTGAATAAACTGAATGAACGGAATGAACTGAAGGAACTGAAAGAAATGAAGGAACTTAAGCCTTTCATGCCCAACTTTTTTCTAGTGCATGTAGGGTTTCCAAACTATTTTTCCTTGAAAACGGTGGGATCAAGAAACACGTAAAAAGCCTTTTTTCATAAAGATAGGTGCAGTGCTAGAAGCTACTTAATTTTTACCTTACAATACTCAATACAATTTTCAAAGGATATTTTCAATAGTCCAATTGCGTAGAAAACGTTGCCAAAGACAGTATAAATTGATAAGTTTTATAAGTTTTCAATAATATTGCAACATAACGAAGATATATGAATAAATCATTTTCCGTCGTAAACTGTCCCTGGCAGCACTGCTCCATCGGAATCCAATCAGACTAATTGCAACTACTTCAGTTCTAGAGCTGTTCCTTGTAGCAGTTACTACTCAAATGAAAAGTAATAGTCACATTTATTAGCCTTACTTGTTTTTGTGAGCAAATCTTGCCTCAATCAAAAGTTATAGCTGTTTTAAAACGTTGTCCACAAACAACATGGGCATGAAGGGGTTAAGGAACTGACGGATGAAATGATTGGATTAAATGAATGAAGTGAATAAAGTAAATGAAGCGAATGAAATTAATGAAATGGATAAACGGAATGAACCAAATGAATTGCTTGAACTGAACGAAAGCAGTAAAATCTTGCAGCTGTGAAGCATATAACGAATCGAGCAGAAAAATGTTAAAAGAACGTAGATATTTCCGCACAGGTCTTAATGAGTAGATGAAGGACACCGATGTTTGGCGCTATTTCATAATCGACGGAAGCGACTTCCAGTTGAGTAAAATTTTTGGTACCCCTAATAATATGGATGCTTCTGGAACGGGCTTGATTGGTAGATGATGAAAATCGATGTTTGACACCAGTTTAAAGTCCAAAATTGCGATTTCCGACTGAGCAATATTTTCAACAACTAAAATTATTTTAGAAACGGGCTTAATTATTAGATGGTAGAAATTGATACACGACGTCATATTGAAATTCAAGTTGACGACGTTCGGTTGAGCAATATTCTCGACATCCCTGATAATAGGGGCCATTTTGGAACAGGTAAGCTAATGATGAAAAGCGATATCTGGCGCCATTTCAAAATTCAAGATGCCGAAGTCTTGTTGAGCAACATTCTCGATAACTAGAATGCTTTTGCTGTATCGGAAGTCGCCACCTTGGATTTTGAAATGGCTTCAGTCATCGATTCCCATCATCTACTTGTCAACCTTATTCCAATAATACCATATTTCTATTAGTAATAGTTAGCCAAGAATATGATAAACTGTATACAACTTCATATTGTACTGCACGCACTTACACTAGTTTCACTATCTAGGTTCGTAAAAAAAAGTTCTTCGTTTCGAATTTACTTAGTAAAAATGTTTCGTACATCAGATAATACATAGAAAGGTGCAGGTATAGTGCATAAGAACTTAAAACATCGCGAAAACTAATTTAGTCAAAATATTGAAAGTAATAATATAATAATAAATAAAATTCGAGTCAAAAAACTGATTAAATCGAAAATAGACAAAATCGGGAGCTGATAGAAACGGGTCTGCACTGTAATAGCAAAAACAGAAGCGATAGGAAAAAATCCATAATAACGAGAGATACGAAAATATAAAAACATAACAGAGCTTCGTAAATAACTGCAAGCGGAATTTCACAAGTAACAATTAAAACAACCAAAACAATAACGACAATGAAAAAAAGAAATTTGTAAAAAAATACCAGAAATACGAATAGAAAACTAGAACAGCAGTATATTCGACTAATAGCAGTCAAAAGAAAATCGCGAAATATCAATGAAAATAACGTGTATATAATTCAAACACTTGACCAAACCCATCCGTATCCATTGCAGATGACCTGAGTGATCAAATAGAGTACCTATGTCTAAATCCAAGCAGTTTAGAAAACATTTTAGCAATAAAAACTCATCGCTTTGAAGCACGTGCTTAAATGGTCTTATGTCACCCGAATTTCGAACCTTTTCATGTTTCGAAACTTGCGAAAATAACTGTTTTAGTGAACATAGTGCAATTAGCAAAAATATCAAGAATTTAAATGCAAGTATATTAGAGATAGCAAAAATCATTCAATTACAAAAAAATGTGAAAACTCACGCAGTATTAACTCGATCCACAAGCGATGAGATGTTAGGTGTAACTCGCTGCTCCGACAGAATTAAGCGTGAACTCTATAGGTTATCTTAACGCCAACACATTTTGTTTGAATAATTTTCACGTGGTTGCAGCGCAATTAATAAGAGTTTTATGAATTTATAATTTTTCGGAAACGAGTGTGTTTTGCCTCAAGGTCCTCGAATAGCAAAAATCATAGTCCCGTTCAAATGGCTGCTACCTACAGAATCAGTCGCCAAATAATCATGGGCATTTATCAGGTGAAACGTTCACTTAGGTTATCTAAGCAAACAATTCAAATTTTTCTCGCCATTAAAACGCAATCTCCCCACCCCAACACAGTGCACAAACATTCCCAAAGTGAGCCATTTCGGTTGTCAGGATTCATGAATATGAACTCCGAAAAGCTACAAGCTCATCCGGAACCAACCCTACCCATCCCTACCCGCCTTCGGTTCTCGCAGTTCCGTTCCGAGAGTCAGGAAACAACGTTGCAGTTTTGCAGTTCGGGTAGCCGGTCGCTTGGCTCCGATTCCAACCGAATTGTGCACCGAGTAGTGCTCTACCGTCATCCAACCGCCAGCAGCACCACCACCACCACCGGCATTGATAGACAGCTCCGGAAGGTGCTAGGACGCGGGTGTCTCTGCCAATCGTCCCTGCCCCTCACCATACGTTTTCGACTAGTCCAGGATGTTCAACAGTTTTGTTCCTACATCTGTAGCTATCAGTTCATATTTTCGGCTTTGTTGAGGTTCTGGTTCTGGGGGCGAGGACGACGAAAAAACGGTGCGGTACGCTGGCGGGTTGAAGTTGCGACACAGGCTTCCGAGTTGTGGTTGTTATATCTCTTGTTTGATACTAGTTTTTCGGAAGCCACTATTAAGCCATCCTTTCAAACCCTCTCCCCGGTCGGAATAGTTGCGGCTGGCAAACTTGTTGCATCTGTGGGTTGCTGTGCATCCCGGGTCCTTCTCCTCCTTCGTGACCGAAAATATTGCTTTTGTTTCCTCTATCGTCGCAGGTCGTCGTCATCGCCGCCACCGGGGCTTTGGAATGGAAAGTTGGAAAGTAGTTTTTAAATGCTGAAAATGATATTTTAAGTTGGTGCATATGAGAATTGGGCTGCCTGTTACTATTGGCCGGAAGGGGGAGATGTTAGAGATATTAAATTTCTAGTGTGGAATAATACGTTTAAAATAGAGTAGGAACCAGAAAGATGCTGTATCTGTGTCAGTAAACCCTGATGAATAGCACCCAATTTTGCCGAAACGTAGTTTGTAATGTTTCAATTTAGAAACCCCATTTCAAAACGTCGGCCGCATTAGTAGAGGGACCAAGCCTAGCAGTTGAAAGATTCGCTTTTATTTCTTATTTTTACACAAATCTTTCTAATTACTCGAATCTATAAATAGAGAAGGCGTGCTTTATTTTAATCTCATTAATTTTTGTGAAGGATGAACCTTTTCTTTGTGCTTGAACAAATTCTTCCAACAACTCTAAAACAGCTTGTAACTCTATCAAATGTTATCCAGCTTTCCTAAAGTGTGATTTCGATTTGTTGAATTGAGCTTTTCCCAAATCCTTTGCTCAATTGGATGAACGCCAGCGAAACAGCATCCCGTAAAAGCCAACCAGTTTCCAACGACAATGTACAAAACTGATATCCCTTTTCCATCCAAAGCGTCCGGAGACAAAGACTCCTTCACGGCAACTTGCAACACATCCGGCAACCTGTTGCCGGCGAAAATTTCGTCTGCGAATCCGCACAAAAGAGCCGAAAAAGTTTCAACCGACGTTCTACGTTTGGCAAACAGACAGCTCTCTAAACCACGCAGCTCCCTCCCGCACCAGGGCGACCCCCCTTTCCCCGAAGTAGTTTCTAGTTTGAAGCGTCACCATCAACGGGCAAGGCATTCTTCGATCGTCGTCGTATTCCGATGCTAGCGCTGCTGCTGCTGCTGCCGATGATAATAATGTTGCTGATGACGGTTAGAGACTCTAGCTTGGCCCTGCTTGCTTGGATGGGGTTACTTTTCGAATAGAAGCAACAAGTGTGTGTGTGCATCAGCGATGGATGGAAGAACGTTAGTAAAGGCAAACAAGTTGCTCTTTCCTAGTCCTCTTCAAGTGAAAGATACACCGGCTGTGTAGCTAGTTCTAGTTTTGTGTCGATTTTGCAGAACTGAACTGATCTATGGGAGGGGGATGGTAGGACAGAAAAGTTTTCGGAACAGCTGTTTGTTAGCCGGAAACCAACTTTGGGGACGCTTTCGTGTGGTTCGGTTGGAGTTAACGAAATGACACTTACTTTCAATGGTAGGTAGAATAATGCGGCAGAATCAAATTTTGTAGGGTTTTGCTTTAGTTTAACAGAGCAGGCTACTTGGATACACCATAGAGAATTTGTGAAAATGTAAAGAAAACCATTGTAGGAATTTTCCAATGTTCTTGAGTTTCCGTATTAATTCGCAAATTAATTCCGAACGCTGTGAAAGGGCTTAGAGTTCCTTAAACTTCCTGAACTTATTGTGATTTCAATATACTTCGTAGGATATCTACGAAGTCTGTAGAACTTCCCTGAATTGTTTGGAATTTCTTTGAAAATCGTACCAATTCTCTAAAGTTGATTAAAATTAATTTCCTGAAGCTCGGAATCTCGTAAGACTTTCTTACAGTTTTCCGAAGCCATGAACTTCCAAATATTTTAGAAATCTTGGAATTTGTGGAACTATCCTCGATATTGCAGAAGTCACGTGCTCTTCGTAGAAATTTCAGACAGTTCTTGGCATTTAAGTTCGTTTTGGATGTTATTAGATACCCCGTATGATTTGCAGGGCTATACTGGAATTCGGACAACTTTTAAACTGCAGAGCTTTCAGACTTTAATTCTGACTGCGACTCTTGGATTCTTAGACTTTTGAACTGTACAATTTCAGGGCTCTTGAAATTTGGACTTGAACTCTCAGACTCTTGAACTCTGAGACTCTTGAATTTTCAAACTTCGGAAATTTTAATCTGGCACTTGGACTCTTGAACTGTTAGACTCTTGGGGTCTTAGACTCTTAGATTCTTATAATTTTAGACTCTTGGACACTTGCACCTTTGGATTCTAACACTTTTAGACACCTAACCACTTGAGTTTTGGGAATTTGAAACTCCTGAACGTTCATACTCGTACCCTAAACTTCGTTGACAACTGGACTCTTGAACTGTTTTAAATCGTGGATTCTTAGGTTCTGTACTCATGAACTCGCGAACTATTCAAATCTCAGATTCTAAGACTTTGTTATCTATTCTGAATACTGCATTCAAGATTTTGAACTATGAATAAACAGCACTACAGACTCTGAACTTTAAATTCTAAACGTTCGCTTCTAGAGTCACATAATACTAGCAGAAATTTAGATACTGAATTTTTGGGACCCTTGAACTTCGGAACATTGAGACCCTGTAATTTTGGGTCTCTTTAATTTCGAGTCCCTGAAAATTAGTGACTTTGGCAGGGAATCATTCTGCAACTTTTAGAAATTAGAATACTGTGACCTTCTAATTTATTGATGCTGAAGTACTTTAACATATTGGGTCATTGGGTAACATATTTGAGACCCTTAAACCCAGGAACCTCAGAAATGTTGAGACCCTTAATGTGCTTCTAGAATCACAATGCTGGCAGGAACTTGGATGGTGAACTTTTGGGACCCTTGAACTTTGGAACATTGGGACCCCGAAATCTTGGATCCCCTTAATTTTTGGTCCTTTTATACTGGGACCCTAAAATTTATGGATGCTGGAGTTTTGGGACTTTAGCATATTGGGACCTCGTAATTTTGGGTCCCTGCAATATTAGTACCCTTAAATATAGGAAAAATTGAGACCCTGGATTTCTGGAATTTTGAGTTCTTAGTTTTGGGACCCTTAAATTTAAGGTCATTGTAGATAAGATAAACTAGAATTTTACAACATTCAACTTTCGGGACCCTGGAATTTAGTTTCTTCACGAGTATTAGGAGCCTGCCATTTCGGGACTCCCAAATTTAGAAACTTTGAACTATTGGCAGTCTAAATTTTTTTCTTGCTAGAATTTTGAGACCCTTCAATTTAGGAACTGGAGTATTAGGACCATTGAATTTCGACTTCTTAAAATTTTGGGTCCTCGCAATTGCAAAAAGGGGCTCTGAAATTTTGAGACTTTAATTTTAGGACTTTGGGTTATTAGGACCCCGGAATTTTGAGTCCATATCATTTTAGGACCTTTGAATTCAGGAGCTTCAGAATTATTTATACCCTGCAATTTTGAGTTCATGGAGTTTCGAAATTTTTACACTTGGGAATATGTGTACCCTTGCATTTAGAAACTTTGGAATTTTGAAACTTCGAGTCTCTGACATTTTGGGGTAATTGAATATAGGGACTTTGAAAATTTTGGCCGCCGGAATTTTGGTATATTGTAATTTTAGTGCACTCGAATTTGGTATCACACGAATTGGGAGCCTGAAATAGTGAGACTCGTGATTTAGGGACTTTGAGCTAAATTTTTTAATTACTGGAATTTTAAAATCCTTGAATTCAGGAACTTTAGAAATCAAAAAAGTCTCCCGAATTTTGGGATCCTTAAGTTTAGAATCTTTGGATAATAGGGGACTCTAGAATTTTTGAACTTAGTATAATAAGGATCCTGAAATTTTTGCACCTTTTATTTTAGAATCCTTGAATTCTAGGTTTTTGGAGGCTCCCTGGAATTTTGGCACCCTTAATTTAGGGTCTTTTGATATAAGGAACTCCGGAATTTTGTATAATTAGGACTCTAGAATTTTGAAAGTCTGGAGTTTCGGGGCTCTTTGGTTTTGGATTTCTGAGAATAAGAGACTCTGAGATTTTGGGACCCTTGAATTGAGTATCTGAAATTTTGAAATAATTGAACTTAAGAACATTGGAATATGTGTCTTGAATTTGGGATCTTTACAAATATTGGACCCCCAAAAATTTCGCGTCCTGGAATTCCATAATTTACGGGCCCTTAGAATTTTTAGTTCATCGATTTGAGGACCTTTCGTGAGATTGGAACACTGCAATTTTGAGTCTCTGGAATTTTAGGACTGTTAAATTTATAATCTTTAGATATAAGGTAAAGGGCGAACACGAAATTATTGCGACACATTCAACAGGGCATAACTTTTTTACTATTGGGTAAAAAATCAACCAAATTTTGCACACTTTCTCATTGATGTGTATTGTTTACATGCTGTCAAACTCGAAGTCGTGTTTTTCGATTCAACGAAAATGGAGGTGAACCAACGCGAGTCGAGAGAACAAATTCTTTCCAAACACCTGGAATTTCCTAACCTGTCGCACCGGCAGTTGGGAAAAATGTTGAACATTCACCATTCAACCGTCTCCAGAGTGTTGAGGCGGTTGTAGGAGCGGTTGACGTTGGACCACGGCAAAGGAGCTGGAAGAAAACCGGGACCGAAGAACAAAAAGACGGAGGGAAAGGTGAAGCGGATGATTAAAGCAAATCCCAACGTCTCAAGCCGTGATTTGGCTAAAAAGATCGGCATGTCGCAGAGCTACGTCCAGAATGCAAAGAAGAGAGCTGGACTACATACATACAAGGTACAGAACTTCCCAAACCGCGATGAGCGGCAACAATCGACGGCTAAAACTCGGGCACGGAAGCTCTACGAGAAGATGCTGACAAAATATGGCTGCTGTGTGATCGACAACGAAACGTATATAAAAGCCGATTTTAAGCAAATTCCGGGGTTGGAGTTTTTCACCGGCAAGAGCAAGTTCTATGTGGATGACAAATTTAAGAAGAAGAAAATGTCGAAGTTCGCCTCCAAATATCTCATTTGGCAGGCCATCTGCTCTTGCGGACTGAGGAGTGAGCCTTTCGTGACAAAGGGCACAGTAAATGGCGAGATCTACAAATCTGAGTGCCTCGAGAAGCGCCTTTTGCCGTTCTTGCAGCAGCACGACGAAGCTCCGCTTTTTTTCGGCCAGATTTGGCATCATGCCACTATTCTAAAAGTGTCCTGGAGTGGTATGAGGCCAATTCTGTCTATTTTGTTCCAAAGGACATGAATGCGCCAAACTGTCTGGAGCTGCGCCCGGTGGAGCAGTACTGGGCAATGATGAAGCGGGAACTTCGGAAGAGCAAGAAGACAGTCAAAGACGAGAAGGACATGTTAAGAAAATGGAAAAAAACTGAGAAACTGGTACCGGATGACACTGTAAAGACTTTGATGGAGGGCATCAAGCGAAAATGCGTTCAATTTTACACTCAAGACTCGATTATCTTTTCTTTTGAATTTTGAAGTAAATATATGTTTAAAACTACCCTAAAATTTTGGTTTGATTTTAAACATTATAAGAAAATTGGCATGACGTTTTCGGTATCGCAATAATTTCGTGTTCGCCCTTTACTCCGAAATTCTAGGTCTTTGGTCAATTAAGATCCTTGGACTTTGAAACCTTTTTGTTTTAGGACCCGTTAATTTAGGGTTTTTGGAGATAAGGGACTTTGTAATTCAGGTTCTGTGGAATTTAGGGACACTTTGATTTGGGATCTTTGGAAATAAATGGTATTGTGGAATTTTAGGACTTTGGATGCTAGAATTTTTTGAGGCTGGCATTTGGGGACTTTTCAATTCAGATTTTTTCTAAAAAGGGGAACCTGTAATTTTAGATCCCTGAATTTTTGGGACCTTTTAATTAGGTATCTCGAATTTCGTAGTAATTGAATTTACGAACTTTGGAATGTAAAGACCCTAGAAGGTTTTCAGAGCTTAGTTCAGTTCACAGTTCCTTAGATCAGCCTTTCCATGAACATCGACAAGTTAGTGCCTCTGTACAAAATTTCGTACACGCGTTCAACCTCAAACATGCTTCGTTTCGATGTACATGTGCGCCTCCAACGTCGAACCCAAACGAACGATGTTCAAACTCTACTTCAAACATCCGTGTGCGTACACCGGATGCGTACACGCGAACGGTTTATACAAGGCAAAAAGAGTCAACGCTAGTGTTGATGAAAGTGAGAAGGAGAAAACTGGTGCCACGAACCTGCGTGTACGAGAGGTGTACGCACACCGTATACGTACATGGAATTCGGTTGCGCATGCGAACATGTGCACGTGTTTTGGTATGAGCACAAAACCGGAGCGAACATTGTGTTATGTTCATTTGGGAAGACTGCCTTAGATTATGGGATAATTAAATATAAGGACTTTAGAAATTTGGTGCTCTGGAATTTTCGAATTTTGGGACCATTGAATTTACTGTCTTTACTAATATTGGGAAACTGGAAATTTGACACTCTTGAATTTAGGAAGTTTGGACTAGAGCTTTGGTTGCTGAAATTTTGAAAACATTGAAGTTAATAACTTTGGATTATTGGGACAGTAGAATTCTGGGTTGCTGGAATTTTGGGTCCCAGCGATTCAGTTGATATGTTTGGAATTTGTAGTTTGAGGACTTTGGGACATTTTGACCGCAGCAATTTTGGGTCCTTTGAATTCAGGAGCAGTTGAGTTTGTGGCTTGAAGAAATAAGGGATTAAGGAATTTGAATATTAAAACTCTATGATTTCGGAACCAGTCAATTAAGGGTCTGTAGAGATATGAGACTCTAGAATTATAGGACTTTGGAAATCGAGACTCTGGCACTTTACGTTACCGAAATTATGGGATTTTCTAGTTTAAGATTTTTGGAACACCAGAATTTAGGGATTTTTAAATATTGGGTCCCTGAAATTTTGAGACTTTTGAATTGAGTCTCTGTATTTTTGGATCTTTGGAATATAGGGATTCATGAGTTTGAAGTCTTTGAAAATAAGGGACCCTGGAGTTTTGGCATTTCTGAATATTGGAAAGATTTGCGCCTTTGAAATTATGAGGCCACTAGTTGAAAGCAAGGGTTCGATTTCGCTATCTCACCAATAAATCAAAGCTGCTGTACTTCTCGAGACATCAGTTGTTTAAGCGTTCACATGTATAAGAATTGTATCTGGAGTTTGAGATCTCTGAAAATGTTTGTCCTAAGCATTTTGGGTCTCTTAAAATTAGGGTCTTTAGAAAAAAGGGACCTTGAAATTTTGGATCCCTGGAATTTGGGGGCTCTTGGAATATTAGAACCTAGGGATTTTTTGTCACTGGATTCTGGGATTTTTTAATTCAAGGATTTTGAAAATAAATTAAGGGACATTAATGTATTGGTATCCCTGAGGTCCCTGAAATTTTGGGTGAATGTAATTTTGGGTTTTTTTTAAATCTGGGGCTTTGTAAATAAGGGACCCTGATATTTCAGGGCTTGGAATGTAGGGTTATTGAAATTCTGGGACTCTTGAATTTTGTGTCTTTGGAAATAAATAATCTAGGTTTGTAGGGATCCGGTAATTTTTGAGTGATTTCAACTTTGAGACCTTTGAATTTAGAGTCTTTGGATGTAAAAATCGCTGGTCTTTTGGAACCATAGGACATTGGAATCCTGAAATTTTGAGCTTATTTAAACTAGGGTCTCTGAGATTTGGGGACTGTTGAATGTAGGGTGACTGAAATTTTGAGACCGTTGAATTTTGGGATTTTGAGACTCTAGGGGTTGATTTTGCTGGATAGACCCAAAATTAAAAATCCTGAAATTTGAGGAATTCAATATCATAGAGACCCAAAATTCCAAAGCTCCAATATTTTCAAAGTACCTAAATTCAAGAGTCTTAAAATACTACAGACCCAAAATTTCAAAGTTCTACTATTCCAAAGTCTCAAAATTCCAGAGCTCCTTGTTTTCTAAGACCAAAGCGTCCAAAATTTCAGTGGAATAAAATTCTGCGGTCCGAATGTTTCTAAGGTTCTTTCTAAAGGGTCAATTCCCAGGAACCCAAAAATTCAGGATCGCAGTATTTCAAATTCTCAATATTCCAGGGTGCTAAATATCAGAGTCCGAAAATTCCAGGGTCAAATCTTTATGTTCTCAGTATTCAAATGTTTTCAAAATCAAGGGATCCAAAATCTGAGAGACCCTACCCTTCCAGGGTTCCATTATTTTAAAGTTTCAAAGACTCCAAATTCAAGAGTCCTAAAACAAAATTTGCTGGATCCCTGGAAGTATTTCTAAAGTTTCTAAACCCAAAGTTCTCAAAATTCTAGGCACCAAAAATTTCATGGTCCTAATATTCCGTAGTCCCAAAAAGTGCCCTTATTTCAAAGGAAGCCCAATTCAAGCCTCAACATATCAGAGGCCTAGCGTTTCAGGATCTCTTTTTGCAATGACTCTAATTTCAAGGGTTTTAAAATTTTATCAACCAAAAATTCCCTTATTGCTAATGACCCTAAATTCAAGAATTGCACAATCGAGCCAAACGAGCCAATATATTCTGATTGTGATCCACTGTCTGTAAATTTCAGGGTCCTTTTTTTGAAAGTCCCTAATTTTAAAAGACCCGAAGTGTCATGGACTCAATATTTCAGTGACCAAAACTTTAAGGATCTCAAACTTATAAATTCTCAAAGCTCTGGAATTTTTGGTCCATGGTTTCTTGAGACCCTAGACTGGAATCAGTGCCTATACATATATACCCAAACCTAAATAACGGCATTTAGCACGAGAAAGATAGGCTGGTTAGCTTACCAAAGCCTTACCCAACTAAATAAAAATGCACGATATACTAATTACGTGCCAATTGTAGCGAGGAATCGAAATTTCAATCATAATACTGATATACATACAATATACATAATTGTGTCGGAGCTTATCAAAGGGAAAATTCCCATGGAATTACCGCAAGGGGTCTCTGTATTAGTGACGTTGATCATTGCACAATCGGTGAAGCTAACACCTACCGTGTCCCGAGAATAAATTGTATGTCTCAGAAGGGGCGGTTCATCAATTTCAAAATTTTTGGGCTCGGATTTTTTTTACGTTTTATTCTTTCCAAACAAAAATAAATCGGTTTTGCGTCGAGTTTTTCTATTTTTAAGTTGCCGGAGTCAAGTTGGATTAGAGTCGGAACCGAGTTTAAAATATAAATATAAATATAAATATAAATATAAATATAAATATAAATATAAATATAAATATAAATATAAATATAAATATAAATATAAATATAAATATAAATATAAATATAAATATAAATATAAATATAAATATAAATATAAATATAAATATAAATATAAATATAAATATAAATATAATCGGGTTCGGGTTCGGATTCTTCTATTTTTAAATTATTAGCTAAAGTTTGAAAACACGGGTTTTCCAATTTTCGGTTCCGAGTTCAAATACCGGGTCTTTCAAATTTTGAATTTTTGGGTCCGGATTCGCCAATCTTAAAAATGCTTAGGTCGGGCTTCATTTTAAAATTTTAAGGTCCATGTCAGGTTAAAGTTTCTCCATTCTGATTTCCTCGAGTCGTTTTAAATTCTTCTGGACGCGAGAATTCAGGGGTTATTCCCAAAATCGTAAGTTTTTAATTTTAAAATTCTGGGGTTTCGGGTCAGGTTTCTAAATTGGGTTTTTTAAATCCCAAATTATCGGGTTCTTCAGTTTGAAAATTATCGCTTTTCGGACAAGGTTCGTACAACGTTGTTGTTTTCGGTAATTTCCAAACTTAGTAACCTTTTAATCCACCAATTTGCTCAGAACCCTTCGAGCAATCGTCCCCTGAGTGATGCATTTAAAACAACAGGACTTTCACCCCCCTCGAAAAAAAAACCCTAAACATAGTCCACCGAGTTATTTAGCGAAACCGCAACGCTGGACCATCTCGAAAGTTCACCGGTTATGTCTCATTTTCATTTCGCACTCGTAGTCCCTGTTTTACCTGTCGGTGGCAAAACAACCAGCAGAAACCTGTTGCCTGCTGGCTGGAGTCCTGCTTGTTTTTGTTCCCTTTCCATCACATTTCCTGCTTCCTGAATGCGGCGCACCTTCTCTCCTTGCACGGAAGTGAATCCGAAAGAGTTCCGAAAAAACCTGCTCCCACTTCCACCACCCAAAAAGAAGTTATATCTTATCTGGCGAGAGCCTGTGTGTGCACCCTGTTGAAGGGACCCGTTATGCAACATAAATTGATCGTTTCTCCCATTCCTCTGACGCTTCCTCCTCCGCTGATGATAACAGAAGTAGGCGATGGCTAAGGTGGCGTGGTGTTCCCGCTGCTGTTTTCGAGAGATGAACTTTTGCTGCTTTCGCTGCAGTGTGTTTGGTTAGGTAGCGAAAAAAAAAAATCGCTGCCAACTGACACAAGCGCAAAAGCTTATTATATTTTCCAGGAAAGAAATAGGGGGGCCGGAATGTTTATATACCGAGCGTGGCATGGGGGGAGAAAGAAGTCTTGTGCAACAGTGCAGCGTGCACATTTTCTGCCGAAGATGGAGAAGAAAGCGGAACTTTTCGTCGTCGTTATATGGAATGGATCTCCCGTTTCTCTACGGGACGAGGTCGGGATCGGCGCCGGGGCAGGGTGGCAGGGGTTATTCCAACTATTTCCATAAAACCGAATTTCGAATTCACTTGTTGCACACACCACTACAAAGCTGCACCGGGACAGAGAACGTCGACGACGACGACGACGACGCCAAACGAAGAAAATGCGAAAACGAGCGCTTGAGGCAGTGGCGCCGTTGTCAAGTTGTGCAGGGGGAAGGTGTAGGGTTGTTTTGGATGGAAACTTTTCAGCCACCCTTCCTCAACGGAAACGGTTGGTTCCTTCGGAGGTTGAGTTTAAGGATGGGCGTTTGGGATAGATGAAGGGGGCATCTCTGCAAGTATACAAAGGATTTCGTTTCTCTACTGCGCTCTCGATGTCATTTAATCAATTATTTTTTCTGCTTCCTGCTGTTCTTTTTTTTATGTGAAGTTGGCTTTTTTTCGTTCGCATTTTTCCCTCGGACTATCTCAAGCACAAAGGAAATAACTAGATAGAAACTTACCGACGATATGCACCATGTTCTTGGTCCACTTGGCCAGCTCGCGGCGAATGTAGCGTCGTTCCTGGACGCACCGCGCGTACGAGCAGTCCGCCATGTTGTTTGGTCCACAAACTCCGTCACTGTCTGTTGGCGCACTATTTCGAGTCACAAACTGGTGCTTGGCTCTCTCTCTCTTTTTCTCTTCCTCTTCCTTACGTCGTTGTCGTTGGTTCTTCGCTGATTCCGCAGCTACACTTCTATTTCTTATTTCGATTTAGGAAAGCAACAAGTGATGTATGTTTCGTTTGTCGCAGCCGCCGCCGCCACCGGGGTGAGGACCATTTGGGGCCAGATGAACGAGCAAATAGTCTGTTGTAGTCCCGTTGCAATGGTTCCGAGAGTATGACCTGTCGGTTATGAGGTTATGATTCGGTTAGTGCGGGTTGTATGTGCCAAAGGGTGTATGTAAGTGTGTGTGTATTTGTGTGCGCGTTTGTGTGCTAAGACAAGGCCGTCGAAATATACTACGTGAAAAAGTTTGATGCGGCACGCATTAAGTGTATGGAATCGTTGCCAAATTGCTTCCCACTTAAAAATGAGCGCAATCGAATAAGTGTGTAAGCGTTCTTTTTTTAATTTTTAAAACTTTAAAATCTTTTAAAACGCAATCAGTCGATGAATTTGAAATGTATGGTAGCCGTTTCAAATGCTATAGCCAGTCAGGAGATCATCCTCTTTTAATTTTTAACCAATCGCATGAGATGACCTTCTTAATAATATTTGATCATGATTAGCAACTTTGTTATCCAAAAATCAATATAATTAACTAAATTTAACTAACGTGTTTGTGCCACCTCTTTTTTCACGAAAACTTTATAATTTTCAACTCAGTACCGATCGAGCTAATTCCATCCACTTTACTTTCTATAAAAACGGCATAACAAATTCACGTTAAATGCCTCGTGCATGTATATCCTGCGAATAGTGCTTTTGACGTATGCCTTACATCCGGCCTCCGGCTTTGCGATACTTGTGCTGTCGCGGTCAATCGGACACTATGGTTGGGGATATTTGCACTCTATCTTCTAATAAGTTCGATTGTGTTGTACTTGTATCCTACTACCACAGAACTAAGGGCTTCAATCCTAAACATATATTCCCTTGTGGAACTTGACCTTATGCTTCGAAAGATTTCGCAGCTGATTCTTGTTTACACATCATTTGCAGGACTTGTTCAAGAGCATACGGATCATTCCTGGTTGGGGTTCGAACGACGAAACCAGACCACAAATAAGAAAAAAGCGAAAATAACGAAACATTGACGAAAAAGAAGAAGACAAAAAACACGAAAAAACGAAAAAAAACGATGAAAATGAAAGCAACGAAGAAGATGAAAAGGGCTTAAAAGACAAAAAAGACGATAAAGCCGAAAAAGGTAAAAAATTAAAAAGATGAAAATGACGACAAAGGCAAAAGACAAAACGAACGAAAATGACACAAAAGATAAAAAATTGAAAAAGGACGAAATAGACCAAAAGGGGTTTAAGAGAAAAAAGACGAAAAAGATAAAATAAGATGAAGATGACGAAAGGAACAAAAATGGCTAAAACCTAAAAATACAAAAGAGTCGAAAAATACGCAAACGAAGAAATTGACGAAAGAGAAATGTCGATAAGTCGAAAATGATAAAAATGATGATTTTTGCGAAACAGACAAAAATGAAGAAGAAGACCAAAATGTCGGTAAAGACTAAAATCACAAAAGGATAAAAGGAGAAAAATGCAGAAAATACGACAAAGATGAATGAAATACAAAAACAAAAAAAAAAGATGATAAAGACAAAACAGATAGAAAAGGCAAAAAATATAAAAAATGATAAAAAGGGCAAAAAGACGAAGAAGTAAAAAACAAATAAAGCAGCAGACAAAAGAGACAAAACATACAAAAAATTTGAAAAGCTCGAAGCACGAAAAAGTCAAACGAGACGAAAATTGCGAACATTACGAATATAACGAAAAAGACAAAGAAGGCATAAAAGCTGAAAAAGACGACAAAGATAAAACGACAAAAAGACGATGAAGATAATAAATACAAGGAAGGCGATAAAGACGAAGAAACCGATAAAGATGAAGAAGACGAAAATACAACAAAGACAAAAAGACGAAAAAAAAACAAAAATACCCGAAAAGACGAAGAAAGCGAAAAAGACGAATAAAACAAACAAGAAGAAAATTGCGAAAATGACGAAACTGACTGCAAAGAAGTAAAAGACGAATAAGACGGAGAAAACAAAATTGACGAAAAAGACCACAAAGACGAAAAAGACTAAAAATCGAAACGAAAGACAAAAGAGACGAAAAAGTCGAAACTAGAAGGCCGAAAAGGTGGAGGGACGAAAAAACAAAAATACCAGAAGACGAAAAGGACGAAGCTGACGAAAAAGACTAAAAAGATCAAAGAGACCAAATGGATGAAAACGACAAAAAAGAGAAAAATGATATTATTTGCGAAAATGACAAAAATGAATAAGTAGACCAAAATGACGGAAAAGACTAAAATCACAAAAGGATAAAAGAAGAAAAATTCAGAAACTACGACAAAGACGAATAAAACAAAAAATACAAAAAAACGAAAAAGATGAAAAAGACGAAGCAGATAGAAAAAGCGAAAAATACAAATAATTACGAAAAGGACGAAAAAGTAAAAAACAAAAAAAAAGCAGCAGGCAAAAGAGAAAAATAATACAAAAATTTGAAAAACTCGAAGCACGAAAAAGACAAGCCAGACGAAAAGAGCGACACTGATGAAAATTACGAACATTACGAATATAACGAAAAAGACAAAAATGACATAAAAGATGAAAAACACGAAAAAGACGACAAAGATAAAAGGACAAAAAGACGATGAAGACGATAAATACAAGGAAGGCGATGAAGACGAAGAAATCGATAAAGATGAAGAAGACGAAAATACAACAAAGACAAAAAGACGAAAAAACAAGACAGAAATACCTAAAAAGACAAAGAAAGCTAAAAAGACGAATAAAACAAACAAGGTGAAAAAGACGAATCAGACGAAACTGACTGCAAAGAAGTAAAAGACGAACAAGACGGAGAAGACAAAATTGACGAAAAAGACGAAAATGATGAAACAGACGAAGAATCGAAACGAGGACAAAAGAGACGAAAAAGATGAAAACGAACAAAAAAGACGAAAAAATTACTATAAATACTAGAAGGCCGAAAAGGCGGAAGGACGAAAAAAACAAAAATTCCAGAAGACGAAAAGGACGAAGCTGACGAAAAAGACTAAAAAGATCAAAGAGACCAAGTGGATGAAAACGACAAAAATGAGAAAAATGACAAAAATGGCAAAAATGTCACTATTCTTGTTATATCTTAGCAGCGCTGATATCAATTTGAAAGTCTCGTAACTGATGAAATACTTGAGTAGCATAAATCTTTGTGTACTCAACTCGAGAAATCATCCAGTATTGGAACAATCCGGAAGGGAAGAGGTGTTGGATGTAGCTCTCTGCTCCGACAGTATTACAGTCATGCGATTGATGTAATGATTTCTGTCGTAAATTGTTCGAGCTTTACGAAAATTACCATAAAGTGTAATAATAAACTTTTGAAACGACTACATTGGCACTTCTCAAAATATGTGGAAACGATAAAAATTTGTGAAAATGTCAAAAAAATCTCTTATGAATTATTTAAAAATGTTGTACAGATTCTAAAATTATTAAAAACTGTATTTTCATAGGTTTCTAAAAATCTTTCAAATAATAATTCGAACGGCTGTCTCAGGTAAAATAAAACAAAACGGATGTTGTTTACTGTCCAACGTTTCGGCCTTTGGTGTTGGCTTTTTTCAAAGGAAATACAATAGTCGCTTAATCTTCCGGTAGTTCGTTTTGCTTTTTGTTGATTAAGGCGGCCGTTCGAATTCCTCCAGATTAAACCATCCCAGTCGTCATTACATATAATCATTTAATTCTTTTTTCTATTCTCTGAATCTGATCAAAATTGTATTCACTGCAAAATTACAAAAAATATATTTTCAATTATTTGGTTGAATTGTAAAACATATGCTCGAATTAATGCCCAGAACTTTTTTAAATATGTCAAAATTCTCAGAAAGTATTAGAATGTCACAAACAAAATTGAAATTGTTAAAAATGATCAATAACTATTAAAAAATGAGGTTATCGGTTTTGCTTAAATAACCGAAGTTTCTTGCCTCAGCTGCAGTTTCCTTGCCCGATCATAAGCTTCACGGCGAATTTGTCCGCAAAATAATTCATTTGTTTGGTTTTTAACGTAAGTGCCAATAACTTATTTAAGATTTTTTTTGTTGGTATCCAACGGGGAAAACTGATCGAAATGATAAGTGAAGAGAAAGCAGTTATATGAAAGAAAATCACCCAGAGGCGAAATTTGAACCCGCAACCTTCGAGACTCCGGCCCGATGCACTAACTTTTATGCTAACCCTGGGATATGATGACGTCCTAGAGGATTACTGCAATAATAGTGAAAAAAACGATTTTCAAAAATCTGACGTAAGGTAAGACTACCCCAGCAAATTCTCTTGTGTTAAAACATCATTCAACCCCCTAAAAATACAAGGAATATGATCCTCAACAACCCTCAAAACACCATAAAGTGGTCTCAAAAACGCATAAATACGCTAGAATATGGTTTTTAAATGGGATTTTCCGGACCATGGTTATGGTGGATTGAACCCATTTCAAGCACTATCAAAATACCATACCATGGGGTGAATTTGGACCATGAGCATGGACGAAATTATGGAAGTTTCATTTGCTCTGGTAGAGCAGCGATAACTGGCTTGTACATGTGTCTAGCAATAGTTCAGAGCACTTTGTGTCTAGTCAAAAAAAAATTCATCGTGTAAGCCACACCCGTATTCCATTCGTTGCTAATAAGACGTCTGCGATTAGAATTTCTTAACTTGTTTGGCATAGTCGTATTTCGATTCTACCAGGGGTGTTAAGAAATATCATATACGCCTTTTTTAACGACGAGCCGCACATGGGTGTGACTTACGCGGCCATTAATTTTATCGACATGCTGTAAGGGGCCCTAATCAGCTGTCAGACTGGTTTTGGACCAAGATATTGTCTGTCTGTATTATCATCCCATTCGAAGCGTGACGGAGCTGACGAGCAGCCTGAATTGAATCAGAGTTACGAAGAATTCAATTAATTTGCTCAATTCTGTGCCGATATAAGACGGTATTTGGACTCAAATTCTGGCGGGGAATCAATTCCTTCCGTGACAACAAAGTCACTTTCTAACTGTTTGAACTTTTTTTTACTTTTTAGTACCGTAAAAATGAGCTTATTACTATCTGTCAGTAGCATGTAAAATGATACATTAGATTCAACAGTATTTTACCTCATTCGCCAAGTCGTCTTCGTGGATGTGCCAGTTCGTACATTTGAGATGTGAGATATCTAGGAGACGTTCAAATGATTAAAGCTGATGTATTTATAAACAGATGACAGTGACAGTCCGAGTTCGTTTGGGTACGAGCAAACTCATGCGTAATACTGTCGGAGCACAGGGTTACATTTAACAACTTTTTCCTGCCAGATCGTGAAAAATTCAGTGCTTGATATCAGAACTGTCCCCCTCGGCACGAAAATATAACTTGACTTAAGGACACCTTTTTGTGCAACCTAGTGGATCAATTCAAGGCTGATAAATTTCAACCCACCAGATGGCACACAGCCTCTAGCCAAGTTTTCTCCGAAGAAAGATAGTCGCACAAATTCCATCAGAATTTTGTGTAGGGTAACCCAACAACAGAAAAATTCCATCGGAATCCTGAGTGGAATAACTCATTACAATTCTTAGTAGAATTCCACGAAGTTTTCAAAATTATTTCACCGGAATACCAAGAAAAATTCTCAACTAAAAATGCTTTTTTTTTTTCGATTTTAGAGGTTGGGTTACACGCCTCTTTTTTAAGTTAGAAAAATCTCTAACTCTATGTGCGGGGTTGTAAATCCAAAAAAAAAATATTGATTGTCATCAGAATCTTGAGAATGATCCCATCAGAATAATGTGAAGGACTGAATCAGAGTTATGAGCAGAATATCTTCATCAGGATTCCGCCTCTGTATAAGAATTATCAAAATTTAGTTTGAATTGATTAAACAAAATAATTATTTTTGAGCCACCCTAATGAATAGTAGCGTTTTTTCAAAAATATTTTGCCTCGCATTAGAAGTGAATACAGTGTTTCAAAATCACATAAATCCATTTTATTTGGCTCATAGCAAGTTTTGTTGAGTGACCCTAACACAATTTGAAGTCAGTTTCAGTTTAATTAGGCGTACCCGAATCAATGGAAAACTTCTTTCTTGAACAGTTACAACAAATTTTTGAGCCAATCTAATGAATAGTAACGTTTGTTTAAAAATATTTTGCTTCGTATTAGAAGTGAATACAGTATTCCAAAATCACTAAAACCATTTCATGTGGATCATAGCGAACAAATTTTTTTCGAGTCTCCCTAATATAAAATAGTTTTTGGTTTTTTTCATGTCAAAAATTTGATTAACTGTACCCGACTTAATGGAAAACATCTTTGAACAGCCACTACATATTTTTGAGCCATCCTAATGAATAGAGACGCGTATTTAAAAAATGTTTTAGAAATGAATACAGTGTTCCAAAATCACATAAAAACATTGAATTTTATTGCAACCCAATTTATTTGAGTCACCCTAATACCACATAAAGTAAGTTTTTGGTCTTTTTGTTTGTCTTAATTTAGATAGGTGCACCCGAACTACTTTGAACAGTTACAACGAAATATTATTTTAAGTCACCCTACGGCAGAGTAGATCTAGGCTCCAATCCAGATTGAAGCTCCAAGAGTTACACAGTATACCCGATCTCGTGTTTAAACAGCTAACCACGAATACACCACATAATCATACAGATACCGATAGGTAATCAGATCACTAACTTAAATCAAAAGTTTTGAAGCAACTTACGCCTAACTGATGAGAAGTTTTTGCTCACGTAAGGCACATCCATACTCGATTCGCAGCTAAGAAAGCGTTTTTACGATTCGATTTTTCTTAGCATCTGCCAAACGGTAGACGCCTTGTTAGAAACTTTTCGAATACGGGTGTGGCTTACACGAGAAAATATTCTACTCGGTATAACATAAACCCTGCTGGTGCTAGGTAAAGAATTGATTCTGCAACAGTCTTATATCTTATTGCTTCCTACTGTATGCACAAAACAGAATGAATTGATAGAAATTGCCATAATAGCGATCAATCCAAATATTGTATTCTAAGTGCACCGGAACAGTTAACTACGAATAGTATTCAGCCAGTATTATAACCTATACTTAATAACTTTACAAAATTAAGCCTTTCGGTTAGTACTTTAGTATGACGGCTCTGCCCAAGATTGTGGAAGCGGTTGTCCACCGACGCTTACCCAAAAAAAAAATTACCCGACGTTTCGGTCGTTTTTGTTTCCTTTCTCAGAGGAAAAATTTAACATTATAATTTATGGGAACAACATAGACTGAATTCACCTTAAACAAGTCTATTAAAACAGCCGAAACGTTGGGTAATGTTACGGACAAATCCTTTGCCTGTTGAAAATTTTACTTCTTTAGGATTAACAATGAAAACAGCACCGTTTAATGGCAATGGTTTCTCTATAAAAAATAACTAGACCAGCGCTACCTTTAAAACCTCCTCCTGCGAGACAAAGTATGGCCTGGGAAAGGCGGTGCTAGTAAAGGGACTGCATTCTCATCCGACCGGCACTAGAAAAAAATATTATCCTACATAAATAATAAAATATAATGCATACGCCCTTCCCCGAAGCCAGGAGCCAGCAATCTTTTGGCAGCAACGATGATCATAGTGCATCTACCAAATGGTGGCACTGTTGGCAAAATAACTTGGCCGACCAAAAAAAATGCTATTAAAATTTACTCGCTAACGCTGAACCTCAGCTCAGGACGAAACTTCCAGCTTCCCGGAATCCAAATTCACGACAATCGACAAAAAAAATTCAACGCAATTTTTCGGACTGTGCGCCTGAATCATGCACACATTACAAAACACCGAAAGCATCGCCAGCAGGGCGCCGCCATCTAGTGACGTGGTTTGCGACCATCAGAGCCACAATCCAGTCCAGTCAGTGTGGTGCTTGACTGGAGGGGCCAAGTGGATGGCAATTTTTTCACACCCAACCTAGCGGTAGACAGATATGACGCACACACACACACAGACACAGCACACATAGTCACACCGATCAAGTGGTACGGGTAAGGAAGTAGAAGGTTGAGTTCTAAAAAAAATGTAATATGAATAATTTTGCTTCCGTGTTTTTTTTGTGTCTCTGTCGTTTCATGCACTTTAGGGTAAATGAGATGTGGGACGTGTTTTTTGTGCTGTTCTTATTTCCAACCCCGGGAAGAGTACCGAAAGAAAATATTACCATTCACTCGCGGAGATGTTTGGATCCTTCTCCGGTCCTTTTTCTGTTATGTTGGTGGTGATTTTTTTTATATTTTCTATTGCGTGAGGCTATTTCGGGGCCGCACGAGTTGACACTTTTTCACTTATTATTAATTTTGTTGTTGGTTTTATTTTATTCACAGCACACTTTCAGTTGGTTCTAGGTTGAAAACTTCGCCGTTGGTAATCTGAAAAAAAAAATGGAAAAACAAAGGCGGATTAAAAGTTAGTATTTTTACGCTGACACTACTTTGCGTGGTTATGGTCTAAAATTTGGTTTTAGTGACCCCAGCTTATTCGTCTTATGCAGTTACGTACTCGGTTGAAGAGTTTTTTCCAAAAAAAAGGTAGATTTTTCAAAATGACAAAGAGCAAACTGATGTTTGTTGTTTACTGATGTTTTCTGAGCGTAAAGTGTACCTCAATCAAGTTTAACGAACGATGGGATTGGGCCGTCAGAAAGCATCCTCAATTGATACGAAATTGAAATTCTCGTTAAGCTCACAAATGGAAATGTTACCTGTGTTCGCATAACATTTGGTCTGGGAACGGATGATGGCCGCTAGAACGGAAGTTCTGATTCTGATGGAAATGTTGCTAGCCGAATCATGTTTCGGTCTCATCGGATTACTGTCCTGTGTGGGACTGATGAGATGAAATCCAAACATTAAACCCATTCAACCGCATTAGCACTAGTTAGACTAACTTGGACCCACAGTTTCACAAAAATCCAATTTAACTTTAAGGTAGGTGCAGTGCCTTATTATGAATAAAATGTTTTAATAACTTTTCCCTTTTGGGAGTAAATATTGCACTGGTAATGTATCCAGTTATCGACTGGGTTCAATTCCCAATCACGTACATAGGGTAAGAGAGTTTTCTAAAGAGATTACTCTAACCCGTAAAAAAGTTTGGAATGACCCTAAGGTTAAAACCTGTAATATGGAAACAAAACATGGGTGGTGTCCTTTTTGTTCTGTAGGCCACAATAACCACATTACAAGTGTCTCAATTTCGACTTTCTCTGTCTTGTAAATGTATTTCAAATTAATTGTTTATGAGTTGTCCGACGTTTCGGCCCTTTCCTTGAGAAATGACCCAAAAAACGGCCGAAACGTCGGATAACTCAAAAACAATTCGTTTGAAATACATTTACCATAGTGAGAAAGCCAAAATTGAGGCACTACTAATGTAGTTAGTGTGGCATACAGAACAAAATGGACATGTTTTTTTTATTTCGATTATAAAGGTTTTACCTTTGGGGTCATTCACAGCTTTTTTACGGGTTAGAGCAATCTCTTTAGAGAAATCTACAACCCTATATGTGCGTGTGTGGTAATTGAATCCAGGTTTGCTGCGTGCAAGGCAATCAATTTACCAACTAAGCTATGTCCGCCCTCTACCATTAAATTTTCTCCTGCCCAGAGGTATAAGAAATATTTCGCAAAGAGAGAAATTATCAAAAATTGTGAAAGTTTCAAAAGTTGCACGAACAACAATGATATAAAACCGTAAAAACAGCAATACTCTTGCCTTATTGCAGCCGGCATCGGCTGACCTCTTAATTATGGCTACTGGCACCGGTTTGTTGACGAGTTATCGAGAGAAACGTTGATGAAATTGCTTTATTTCTTCATTAGTCTAGTTTATTTTTTTTTGGACAGGTACATTTCTTCGTTTCCAAAATGCAACCCATTGAAAATGAAGCAACAATTAAGGTTTAGAACACATGGCTAAATGAAACGGGTGTTGTTACAATACCAAAATTGGCGAAGGGCTTTGGAATATGAATTCATTAGCCGAGCATAAAATCTGGCATAAAAAAGTTTGTAAAACACTATTCTTTGAGTGGACTGCCAGGAAGAGAAGGAAAACCCGGATCTTCCAAACCAAAACTATATTAAAACGGGAAATGCTCAATTAGGAAAACTAAATCAATGACGATACGTGATTTGGCCAAAATAGCGTGGACGAGTGTCGGAATAATCCAACGTATTAAGAAACGAAACAATCAGCAGGCCTAAAAAAAGCAGAAAATCGACAAAGTGCAGAACAAAAGCAGCACCTGAATGTATTCGAAATACACAATATTATGCTGCCATCGTAGGGAAGGATTTTAACGATCCGAACAGGATCGAAGTGACGAAATTTGCTCAAAAAGTGCTGGTATGGCAAGCAATATGCTTCTGCTGTTTGCCGTCTACCATTTTTTGCACTACCGGAACTATAAATGCGGAAAGCTATCGATACGAAAGTTTGCGGAAGTTGTTGCCGGCTTCATATGAGAAGCAGCAGTACCCTTCCACTGTTTTGGTCGGATTAAGCGTCGGCCCATAGATACAAACTACTCTCAATTGGCTCATGGAAAAGGGTATAGGTTTCGTTGAGAAAGACATCAGTCCACCAAATTGCCCTCAAATTCGGCCCACATCGAACATTACTGGTTGGTGATTGTGAAGAGTGTCTTCAAAAAAGCTGGTAAAGCAGCCTAAGCGTCCAAAAAAAAAAAAATAATGAAACATTTGTTCGGAAGCTGATATAAAATGTCGGATCAAACATTCTAAAATTTGAGGAGGGAGGAAAATAATTTCATCTGGTCTTCACAACGTTGAACTTCAATCTCGTACAATAGAAGTTCAAATGCTTGTTTGTATAACATCACAATTGTTTGAATGTGCAAATGTCATTTTATTTTAGTTTTATTCACGTTAGACACAATATAGAAAACATATTATGACGCGATTTCTCCACTAGTTCAAACGTGATGAAGCTTGATGCAGGTAGCACACAAAATCCTAACTATGGTTCACTCGTTAAATATAAGAATAAAGTAGATACGTCTTACAGTTGATCCCCTTTCTTAACTGTCATTTACCGTCGTTTTGTTGACTCAAGGGTCCTTGAGAGTCTGTGGAATCTCAACGCTTTAACCTGATCTAACAGAATACGTGTATATGTGCCCGCATGAGCAGTTGAAATCAACGGTGTGCTTGCCGACGCGGGACCTTTTTGCGATGATATGCTGTAGTATAGCCAAAAAATAGCTTATTCTCTACCAGTTTTTTCCATTCAATCCGCTTTAGAACATGGATAAATGTTAACCGATTTAAATTTGGAGCGCAATCTCAGGGTGATAAGGGAAGCACTTATGTGCAGAATTCGTAATGAATTCATAAATTCTGGGCACTTTTACTAGCATTCCCCACCTCGCAATTTCGTTATTTTCCAGCTGAACATTCTCTCAATCACTTTTATTTAGGACGGACGGAATACAGCTGGACTCGGTTGCTGCGTTTCGACCAAAAATTTGCCGAGAATATTTTGGAATGTGGTTCCAGCTCAGCCGGAATCAACAGGTTGAAGAATAGTACCCGATCATAATATCATATCATGGTGAGACACAGTATTTAGAGCTCAATTTTAAATTTCGGGTCGGATGGGGGTTCTTCTGTTTTAAAATTCTCTGGTTCGGGTTCGGTATGGGTTCTCTAATTTTAAAGCTTTCGGGCATCCGGTAAGGTTTTGGTTCATCAATGGAGTTTGCGCTACTCGATTCCAAAGTTCTCGGGTTCGGGTCTTATTTTGGGTTCTAAAATTTTTCATTTTTTCAGGCTTCGGTGCGGGTTTGGGTTTTTTAATTTTAAAATTCTTGGGTTCGGCTTTTGCTCAAATTTATTTTTTTTTTGTAAAAAAACCTTCAGTTTAAAAAAAATACCGGTTTTTCAATTAAAATTAAAATTCTAGGATTTGGGGTGGTGTTCGAAATTTTCAATTCTAAAACTCGAACTTCAGGTCGCGTTCGGGTTTTTCAACATTAAAATTCGCGGGTTTCGGGTGTGGTTCGAGTTCTTCAATTTTAAAAATTCGCGGGTTTCGGGTCGCGTTCGGGTTTTTCAATTTTCAAAATCTCGGATTTTGCATGGGCTGTGGATTCATCAATTTATAAATTCTCGAATTTCGGGTTCTTCAATTTTAAAATTTTTGAATTTCGGGTGGGGTTCGGGTTCTTCTATTTTACAGTTCTCAAGTTTCGGGTCGGATTCATTTTAAAAATTTCGAGTTCCTCAATTTCAAAATTCTCAGATTTCGGATGAAATTTTCAAATTTCAATTTCTTGCCTTGCCTCGATGTTGTCAAAATTCAAATGCTTGGGATCGAGTTCCTCAACTTTAAAATTCTCGGGTTTTCGGGGGGAAATCGGGTTTTTCAATTTTAAAAATCTCCGATTTCGAGTGAGGTTCGGGCTCTTAAATTTTAAAATTTCTCAGGTTTTGAGTCGAGTTCGGGTTGCTCAATTTTAAAATTCACGGGTTTCGAGTTTTTCAATTTTTCCGGTTCAGGTCGGTTCGAGGTTGCCAAATAGTAATTTCAA
Source organism: Topomyia yanbarensis (assembly GCF_030247195.1). Taxonomy (NCBI): domain Eukaryota; kingdom Metazoa; phylum Arthropoda; class Insecta; order Diptera; family Culicidae; genus Topomyia; species Topomyia yanbarensis. The sequence continues at coordinate 10,905,648 of NC_080670.1, read as the reverse complement.
GTGTTTGTATCAGATTCGGATTTTTTTCAGTTTGAATTCTCTAGTTCGAATCGGGCTAGGATTTGTTTTTTTTTCAAAATTCACCCGAAAAATTAATGCCATTTTTACGTGAGTCAGGTTGCATCTCCAACAACTGTCAGTTGATGCATTTTGACAGCAATTAGCGTAAGAACCTGGCTCAGTTTCGCTTCAAAAAAAATCCACATAAATTCTGTAGATCCATATCCCTACCCGAACCCGACAAATTTAAACCTGAAAACCCCGAACTCGATTCAAAGCGAATTCAAAATGGACCGAGTTTAAGTTTTGAAATTTTAAAATTCTCAAGCTCCGGTCGGGTTCGGTTTAAGCTTTTTCAGATTTTAAATTCTCAGGGATGGGTTAGATTCGGGGTTTTCGAATATTTAATTTTCGAGTTCGAGTTTCATTAGCGTTCGGGCGAAGACTACATATTAAGAAGACTGATATCTCTTTCCTTCCCCCATATAAACGAGAAGCGACAGGGGTTACAGCGCCTCTATTGGAGGAAGGTAGAAAGCTTAATGTAAAAGTGTATATGTGTGTGCATCACTGTGGGAAATACTACCTTTACCCGCAAGTTGCATTGCTGTTACTATCTCCAGATTCTGGACAGTGTTGCCAGTCTTCTTGATATGCAGTCTTCGTCGGTCTTAAATATTAAGCTCTCGAATTCGGATTCGGTTAAAGTGTTTCAAATTATAAACTCTCGGGCTCGAGGCTTTTCAATATTCTCGGTTTTCGTTTCGGGGGTTTTCGATTTTAAATTATCGTATTCCATTCAGTTTCGGTTTTTTCAAATGTTACACTCAATGATTCGAGTGGAGCTCAGGTTTTCCAATTTTGAAATTCTTGGATTCGAATCCGGTTCAAGATTTTCAAATATTAGATGCTCGAGTTCGGGTCAGGCTCTTGATATAATTTTTTTTGGGTTAGAGTCGGGTTCAGATGCCTTAATTTTAAAATTCACCGGAGTGACCCGGAGTGGTTCTGAGATTTTCAAATTTTAAATTGCTCGTATTTTTTTATTTAAAAATTATCAGATTTGAGTCGGGTTCGGGCAATTCTCAGGCTCAGTTCGAATTCGTTTTTTTTTCAATTTTAAAAATTCAAAAATGTTAAGGTTCATTAATTTTGAAAATGTTGGATTCGAATTTTCTAACTTTAAAATTTCCGTTTCAAGCCGGGTTCAATTTTTTTCCATTTTGCAAGTTCAGGTTTTGCAATTTTTTTTCTCGCGTTCGAGTTGAGTTCGGGTTTTTTAATTTTAATATTTTGGTGTGCAGGTCCGATTCGGATGTTTTCTATTTTATATTTTCAGGGGTGACATTGCACATCTCGAAGCGAAAGATTCATTGTAAACAAGCTTTTACGAAAAAGTCGATTCGATTTGGTTGAAAAATGTTGCACCAGGTTCGGGTTTCCCAAGTTTTCATATTTTGAAAAAAGTCGGGCATGGATTTTCTAATTTTAAAAATCTGGAATTCGAGTCAGGTTCGGGTTTTTCTAATTTTAAAACCCGACCTGAACCCAATTTTTTTTTAAAATGGTAGATCTGATCTCTTAGTTTTAATTTTTTTTGGTTCAAATCGAGTTAGAATTATCTATTTAAACATTTTTGATTCAGGCTTTTTGAAATTTTGGATTTGTACCAGATTGCGATGTCTATTTTAAAAATTCGGGTCGGGTTCGGAAACCAAATTTTGAAATTTTCGGGTTCCGGTGTTTCATATACAATTTTGGGTTCAGGACAGGTTCTGATTTTTCAGTTTTAAAACTAGGTTCTAGTATTATTCGATTTTTTTTTGAATATCGATTCGGGAAGGGTTCGAGATTATTTTGATTTTTTTCCAGGAAATTCAAGCTGCTTTTGAACATAGCTTGAAGAAACTTCTGGAACAAAATATCGCAAAGTAGAAATACGGTTATATCAAAATAATTGAAAAGAGAACAGGTCAAAAGAGTATACGGACGAATTGGATAATAAGTTAAAAAAGGCCCACGAAGAGTATTTCCAGGGACAAAAAACAGGTGTTTTGACCACGGTAGGACGATTTTTGAGCTTTAGCGTATTCAGCGAAATATGTTTGTAAAATAGTTCTGGTGATTAATCCTCCTAAAGATGAGGTTTCCTCATTTATGAATACAAAAATTCACTTTGTTCAGCAAAGTTGTAGGAGCATACAATAAGAATCAGCTTACCGTAAATGGGCATACAGGAGCCTTGTTTTTTGGTTAATAGGATATTATTTCAGGGGTGAGGGATTCAATGAGAAACCGGCAGACCGCAAAATATGACCATCGTCGATTCGAACGAAACTTTGCAGGTGTGTTCGCTGTATCAATCTCAATGATATTCTCTGGCAATTGGAATATTTTAATACAAGAATAATTTTTCAAAAGGGCGTAAACGTTTCTACGTGTATGATTTTCAAAATTTTTTTGTTCGATTACTGTATTTTATACACACACAATCAAAATGTTTCTTTTATCTTTAGGTTTTTGGTAACAAAATACAAAAAATTTAAAAAATGGGTTTTTTCGCAATTTAAATTTTTATCATAAATTTTTGTTTTTTTTTTTGAAAAATGACACAACATTTTTTTCAGTGTATATTTTTTTCAGACAGAAGTATTCATTCCCTGTAACTCGTTCTCAGATAGTTTTGCTGTATAAAATACAGTAATCGAACAAAAAAATTTTGAAATTCATACACGTAGAAACGTTTAGGCCCTTTAGAAAAGTTGCTCTTGAGTCAAAATAATCTTATTACCTGTGGAAAATATTTAGTCTTGCATGACGGTGAAACGTGTAAAGTTTCATTGGAATCTAAGATGGTCGGTCACGATTTTAAAGATTTTCGGACGGATCTTCGTGGAATTCCTCGGGTGTATCTCAGTATGAACAAACACGTTCAAAATTCAATGTATATTCAATTTAGTGTTTGACTGAAATGGGTAATCTGACAACAGAACCAAAAAACTTAAAAAGTTCAAAACTCCCCCGGTTTCAAATCGGCGTCAGTTCTTTTTAGATTTTACGGATATCCCTGTTTTGAAGCATCCGATGTCGCAGAAAAAAATTGCCTTTAAAGAACAGCTCATGAAATAAAGAATGGAACAAATAGTCCTATGAAGTCTTGCTATATTTTTTGTTGCTACGATTATTTGGTGTGACCCGTACGTGTGAGACATATAGATTTTTCCGTGAACTATGACGAGTTAGGGTGTGAACACAACAGCCTGTGTTACGGCAGAGGCAGCGGATGTGGCATGGCATAAAATCGCAAGCTTTTATTCAGCCAAAAACTGAATTCATTGTATTGACATATACGTTATATACATCAATAATGCAGGCTACAATTTACAAGATTTTTTTTGGATTTTTATTTAATATTCCCAAAAATACCGCATTTCAAATAATTTAATCAACCAGTTGGCAATACATCAAAGCTAGCATAAATTTAGCACCAGTTATATATCATTCATTGTCTAGCTGGTCCCAAGTTGGAACTAGTTATTGACGAGATTAGTTCGAAACACAAAATACGACTTTTCTATGTTTAAAATGTATTTTTCTTGGTTCAATAATGGGAAAATGTACTTTTGCATATAAAATATTTAAAATAATCCATAAAGAATTGTAAAACGATCCATAAAAAAGTTGTCCATGTTCCATAAAACAAAACTGAAAATCCATAAAACAGTGTGAATAATCCATAAAAAGGGGTGATTTGATCCATAGATTATGTAAAATTGAACCATAAAATGGTCGTAAAAGAGCACTAAAATAGTAATAAAAGAGCAATTAAAATCAACTAATGCCCCATAAAAATATTGGAAATGTTCCATAAAATGATACATTTTGCGCCATAAATTTACTGACATTGATCCATAGAATATTAACAATGTACATTAAAACACGTCGAAATGTTCCATAATATCAACCAAAATGTTCCACGGTATTACAAAATGGAGCAATAAAATGTCAGAAAAAGTTCCATAAATTTGATGAAAATATTTGCTAAATACTTTTTCTTGGTCCATAGAAGATGGACAAATGAACATTAGAAATGATTCATATATCGAACGTTAAATTAAGGTTCATGGATATATGGTGCTTATGAACTAGAAAAAATAAATTTAATGAATTCATGCGAAATTTTATGGTAAACTGAAAAAATAAGTTGTGCTTAACAATTCTCATAACAGTGACAGTGTTTTAACAAGTGAGCTTTGATTAACCCGTAGCTGGAATTGCAAGCAAACCTGTGGTCCTCTCGTTTGCCCGGTTTACTTAAACATAGGGGCTATAGCTAGTTAAAAGCCGACTGAGCGGCAGCGAAGTCGGACAGTGCACTAGAAAACGATGTGGCGTAGCCACATTAGTCAGTGTTCGTGTATAAAATGTCCGTTTTCGCTTCAGATAGTTATTCAGATAGTATTTGCGACTCATGCCAGCCTGTATCAGTGGTCTAATAACTCTCAGCGCTCTAATATCATAAATACCCTGACGTTTAAAGAGTTGCCATAATGATTTCAGGTTAGCTAAGGTCAGTTAGCTGACTAGTGGGATACGGAAGCTGAAGTTTAACTATAATGTATGCATTGTTTGCTGTACTTTGACATTACAACCAAATGTAATAAACTTTATTATTAGTTCGAATAGCAACAATTTCGCATGAATTCATTAAATTTAATTTTTCTGCACATATTAATGGATCGTTTTACATTTTCTTTTCCTATGGATAGTTTTGTAAATATCCATGAACCATAATTTAACGTTCGATATTTGAATCATTTCTAATGTTCATTTTTACATCTTCTATCGACTAAGAAAAATTATTTAGCAAACATTTTAATCAAATTTATGGAACTTTTCCTAACATTTTATTGCTCCATTTTGTAATATTGTGGAACATTTTGGTTGATATTATGGAACATATCGACGTGTTTTAATGTACATTGTTAATATTCTATGGATCAATGTCAGTTAATTTATGGCGCAAAATGTATCATTTTATGGAACATCTCCAATATTTTTATGGGGCATTGGTTGATTTTAATTGCTCTTTTAATACTATTTTAGTGCTCTTTTGCGACTATTTTATGGTTCAATTTTACATAATCTATGGATCAAATCACCCTTTTTATGGATCATTCAGTTTTGTTTTATGGAACATGGACAACTTTTTTATGGATCGTTTTTCAATTTTTTATAGATCATTTTTGTTGTTTTAGCGGCGCAAACTTAGGGCTGCCGTTCAATAATATGCTCAATAATACAAGTTTATTCGTTTTTAACATCTTGTTTTCAGTTTCAGCACCAATGAATTGTTTAAGCGAAAGCATTGTGCTCCTTGGAAATAGTTTTGTCTATATTCCCTTGAATTATTGTTCTTTAAATGTCACTTTTTCAAATATATAAAAAGTTAAAGTTCTAGTTTCAACATTTTGTTTATTAGATCTTCTTTCCATTAGACCTTTTGAATTAGATTAGAAATTTTCAATGAATGCACTCTTGAAAAACGCGTTTGTCTACCATTAGTAAAAACCGCAAAATTGTCAGGCTCGAGTCCACCATCACCGCCAAAACAAACTAGTACAACCGAACAACAACAAGTGCCATAAACTGCGACCGGAGTGCAGTGCAACAATAAATTCCAACACAGAACTGCCTTATCTGCGAACAAATTCCGAACTTGTCTTCCATGGTTCAGCACAGAAAAAAAAAGCTCCGACCCATTAGTAAGGAGCAGGTGTTTCTATTTTACAATCCAAAAACAACAACAACAAAAATAGACACAACCTTTAATTTCAGGGAGAAAGAGACTGTCGTCCTCCTCTGCACTGGTGTGGTTCACCATCCAAGTAGGCGAACAGGCAGCAACCATAAATCGCTTTCCCACTTATTTGCGCTTGTGATGGCTACGAGTACCGGTGCGAGCGAGTTAGAGAGAGAGAGATAGCGTCATCATCCATGAACCAGAAACACGTGCTTTTTCGATTAGACGCTTAGAAGTCAAAAGTGCGACAATCCTTCACCGCAGATATACAAATCAGTACACTTCTTGATTCTGTTTTAATGGTGAACGACGGAGACGAGGGGTTGCACATGGGAATTCCAAGCGCATTCACAATCTATCTGATCGATTCAACTGATTCAAATCAAATCAGCTTTTCTTTTTGTGCCAAAAGCTGATCGTGTTCGCCATTGAAGCAATTGCGCGGATGACGTTTAGCAGTGCTGCCAAGGTAGTTTGTTTTTGTCGGGTTTTTAATCGACGTTCTCGAACGTGTATAGTTGCATCACACGGTGCAGCCGGTGGTGGTGGTGAGGTGGTGTGTTAGAATTCAGCAGCCTGAATAAAAAGCTGAGCTCGAAAGCGAGCGCGAACGAGAAGTAAACATTTGACATTGACTTAAATGTGCAAATGGGTATCGCTTTTTTTTTACCTAAATGGCGCGAGCTGCGGTGGTTTGGTCAAGACACACCGAGTAGGGCAACCGGGACCGGTGTGAGGAGTGGTGGTGGTAGCGAAGGCGCAAAACTATTTTGTTTTCCATTGCAGTCAGTGCGCGCGCGAAAAATGAAAAACAAATGAAGGCGAAATATTTATATATGGTAAAATCGAAAATATGTAGAATAGCCGACCTCTAGAGTGTGTGGCAATGGAACAGATATGTAGCGTTGCAGCAGTGCGCGGTGCAAGAGCGAGATGGAAAAGATGACTAGTTAGTCGTATTTTCAGTAGGCCGTTTTTTTTTGAGTCGGTTTACCGCGTTGCTAAGTGGCTCACGTGGTCACTTTGGAGGCAATTATCTCATCGGTGTGTAAATTTTGACATGCTGCGCTTTCTGTTGCAACCGTTTGACACCAGAGCGGGCCTAAATAGTGTGACCTAGAGACAGTCAGCGGGAGTATATGTAACGTGTACACGTTTGAACGTCTTGATGCTATCTGAATGTGCTGCAAACGTGTGTCTTTAAAATTATTTGAATGTAGAACACTCTAGTCTCTGATTTGGGCAGCTTATCTTAAAAAAAAATCATTACGCGCTTTAGAAGCGTGCGATTTTTAACTTTAATAAGTAACACAAAAACCTGTTTTAATCCACCTAGCGGTGCAATTGTGCCTTTCTCATTTCTCTAAACTATGGCACGGAGGCTTTTTATGTTCAACATACTTGTGGAAATGTCCATTACATTTTTAGTACACTTTGCACTTATACACAATGGCATGCCAGCCACGAACTTGATGAGCTACGTGTCGACGGTGAAACACTTGAAACAAAAAAATATCATACTCCATTAGCCTAATCAGCATTAGATCAATGTTATCTGCTTGCTAACTCATTTTGTCATGCGGGGGTGGGTATGCGAGGAGGACGAAAGTCCCATGAACGAACGACTCCCCAGCTTAAATTGGTATGCTTTGTGATATAGTGGTGGTTTAAAGATGATGGGGTTGAAAGGGAGGGGTATGAGGGCTGGATGGGGTGGTGGTCTGGGGGCTGATTTAAGGAGATTTTTAAAGGAGGGGAGTGAACAGTAGAGGGGGGATGTAACCCCTCTCCGTAAACCATCAACTACGCCCCTGTTAAAATCCAGAAACCTTATGCGAGTCGAAAAAAAAATTTGGCCGGGATTAGGTTGACGTTTTTCAGAGTGATTGCATAACCTTTCTATATGAGAAAGGCAAAAATGTGCCAAAATCCAAAAAAGTGAATAGTCGTCAAATTTTTTTTCGAGTTTGCATCAAATCTCGACGTTTCATGCACGTTGAACACATTTAGCATCAAAAATAAAAATTCTATTTTTAATTATTCCTATAGTTTATATGAGAAATTTCTGTGTGGCCGCACTCTGAAACTCGTAATTCCGGAACCAGAATTCCGATCGATCCAAAATTCAATTGCAGCCGATGGGAAGGTTGCACCTTTCATTTGAGACTAAGTTTGGGCAAATTGGTCCAGCCATCTCTGAGAAAAATGAGTGACATTATTTGACACATACGCACATACATACACACACACATACACACACACACATACACACACATACATACACACAGATATTTTGCGATCTCGATCTCGATTCTGCGAACTGAGTCGAATGTTATATGAGACTCGGGCCTCGGTTAGAAAATCGGTTTTTGGAGCAATTGCGTAACCTTTCTATATGAGAAAGGCAAACGAATAGTATTTAATTAGCTTAATCAGCATGAGTTCAATGTTATCTTCATGTGATTATATTTTGAAATGTTGGTGGAATGGGTTTAAAAGTGGAGGGAATGGGGGGGTTAGTAGAGTGGGAGTGGAGGATGCGTCAGAAATCCTTCATCTCATTTTGGTATACGGGGTGGATGAAGGAAATGCGGGCGTGAGGGTGGTCCAAGGGGACGGTAGTGATGAAGGAGGGAGATGTAAGGGAAAGCCGGGGGGGGGGGGGGCGGAGGGGCTCTGATGCAATACTCAGCTGCATATTTTGCCTTCCATTTGAGACTTGGTTTGAGAAAATCGGTTCAGTCATCACCGAAGAACCGATGTGACTTTATTTGTGGAATATGCCCGGAATTCCGGACTTCCGGAATCGTCGATAGTGGACAATATATTCAAAGAATGTTTGATTGGCAATCAGTGATCTAGATCTGCGATTAGAAGTAATTTGGTGACCATTTCAATAGTTTTTAGCCTCTGAGGTATTACGATTGTACCGATTTATATGGGAAATTCCAGTGTATCCTTACTAACACCCCTGTAACTCCGGAAGCAAGAGTCAGAACAGAATGAAATTCAGCAGCAATGAATGGTATTACTGTGTCTTTCATTTGAAATCAAGTTTGTAAAAATCGGTAGAGAATTCGTTGGGGAATGGGTGTGATGTAAGCTTAGGAACTTGGCGGGTTCCCCGGGGGCGTCATGACCTGTCATAGGTGGCCAATTTGGTCAAAGCTGCTTTGATTGATCATTAGTGATCCAGACCCGCAAACTAGAGTAATGTTACATCAATTTTAATATGTTTTACATCATTTGAACATTATGGTGGTACCAGTTTATATGGGAATTTGCTGTGTGACCGCACTCTTCAACCCGTAACTCCGGAACCGGAAGTTAGATCAACTAAAAATTCAATAGCAGCTTATGGGAGCGTTATACCTTTCATATGAAACTAAGTTTGCGAAAATCGGTTCAGCCATCTCTGAGAAAATTGTGTGAATTTAAATGACACACACACACACATACACACACACACATACACACACACACAGACATTTGCCGATCTCGACGAACTGAATCGAATGGTGTATGACCCTCGGCCCTCCGGGCCTCCGTTAAAAAGTCGATTTTTACAGTGATTGCATAGCCTTTCTTTATATGAGAAAGGCAAAACGGTAAAATTAATATTTTTGTATTGGCTCATGTTTGTTTTTCATTTTAAATCCTGCACCGCGTACGGACCAACTACAAACTTGTTTTTTTTTTATTAATTTGCGCCATGTTCCTTGGGCTTCCAAATATAAGGCAATTCTTGAAATCACCGATCAACATTCTCCAACATTGTTGTAAATCTTGACAAAAGACACTGTCAAAAATTCATCTCTAACTCCTCTTTTGCTCGTCCCGTACAATCAAACTTTATTCTGGACAGTTTAAAAATGTCGTTCGCTTTGATACTGGTAGTACGTTTTTAATATAATAGTGATAGAAGGCGGATTTTTATCTCTCTCTAGCTGCGTTTCCCCTAACGCACCGAAACGTTTGCTATCCCCTTAACAAAGTTAAATTGTAAAACAATGAAATTGGCAAACAAACGCCGAAATTCGATAATTCGTTCATTTTCCTCCGATTGACACGATAATTTTACCAAACTTCACTGATTTATTAATGACAAACAGAAGGTATATTTGAAATCATCTTCATCTATTTTTAAGCCATCAATCTCATCAAAACGAATTGAAGGTAAAGTTTTTACATCTGGCATCGTTGCCGGCGCATATGCATCATACGGAAGATGAGACGCATAATGTCGCGCAACATCCAGCGCGAAAAGCTCGAAAGCCCGCGCGCGCGCTCACGCACACACATCTATCTGCGTAGGATATCACGACGCGAGCGGCAGCCATTTGCTTTCATTCGTACAGTTCCAGCTTCGATCGGTTCGAATTTTCAGAGCCGTCGCGTGTTTGCTTCGTTCGGGTAAAGAGTGTTAATTTGGTGATTTCGTCGTGAAAAAAATCTAAAAGTACTGTGCGGGTCTAATTAAGCAAGAATAGTATTTCGAAAGAAAGGTGTGTTTCTATGGAATCAAGCAAATCGTCTTCAGCGATAGCGGCGATTGATGAGCTGCTGCGGAGAGAGAAAAAAAAGCACCGTGGTTTTCGCTTTGCACTTTCAGAAGTTCATCCGATTTAGTGTTGTGGTTGTTTGCATTATTTATTTCGTCTTCTGACTTCGCTTTAGGGTGGTTCCATCTCTTAAGAAAATATGAGTGATTGTGTAATTATGCCTAGATTTTTTTTATTGTTCGAGAAAAGGTTTCGGAAAATCGAAATTGGTGTGTTTAGGAAAATCAGTTTTCGGCTACAAACGAAGCAATCCTGCAATCGTGATGGAGAAGATCGATGAGCTAATCTAAAGAAAAACCGTCATTTACGGAATCTAACCGCTGTGTGTGTGTGTGCTGGCTGTGCGCGTTATGTAGTTTGGCTATTGCTTGAATCTCAGTTGTTCCACTGTGTTTGAAAGTGAGGAAAATTTGTTCCTATACCTTTAAGCAAGAAGTGTTTGCAATAAAGAAATATTGCAATTTAAGCAAGTGAAGGTATTGTTCAGATGTAACAAGCAGCTGCAACGACTCGAAGATTGCAGGAAACTATGGGATATTTACAAATCGATGCACATTTCTAGCAGGTAACTTTTATTTTGAAAATTCAGCTGCCCATTCAAGGGTTATGTGACATTTGGTGCTGTCAATCCTTAAATAAAACTATAAAGTTATTTGCTGTGAACTTCAGAAAATATTATGTTTGCACCCATCTTTAGTTTATTTATGTCTAAGAATAATTGCAGTTTAGCTAAATAAAAACTAGTGTCAGTCACTTTTTGACTACAGAAAATTCAAATGCATTACTACCAAAGAACCAATTCATGTTAACACTAAGTTGTACAAGTATCTATAAACCGCCCAAATTGTTACAAGGGAGGTCAATAATTCTAAATTTATGTGGCTTAGAATCTCAAAAAAATCGATAACTTTAAAATACTCTCTCAATTTGAGAATTTTTTGCAAACTTGATTCAACTTGAAATAGCTCAATATTTTTTCGTTAACAGAAAACTAGCCCATTTCGGTTTAAGTTGTAGTCAGGTCGACTGGTTTGCATTGTTGTTAGCGTTTACTTTTTCACTCTTCATTTCAACTTTCTTATTTCTTAATTGCTTTTTGTCGTGTTTTATTTCAAATATCCCATTCTTTATTTTAATTTTAAATGAGTATTCCTTAATTTTTATTTATCTCGTTATTTTTCATCTTTTGTTTTTAAGTCTTATTATGCTGCATTTCATTTTTTTTTATTTTTATGTTTTATATGTTAGTTTTCATTTTTTTATTTATTATTTTTCATTCTATGTTTTTAATCCATTATATTATTTTCATACTTTTTGTCTTTTTTAAATTTATTTTTTTCTTCATTTTTATATTTCTAGTTAATTTATTTGTTATAGTTTATTTTCCATATATATTATCGATATTTGCAAATATTTATTATAACTAACTAAATGTATCGACACATATAAGATAAATTACTCAAAAAACTTTCTAAAATTTTACCCAAAACATCCTTTTTTGTTTTATTATATATTTTTCTTTGCTTCAATTTTTCCTTCTTTGGTTTTATTTAATTTATTGTTTGTATGTTATTGGGTACCTTTATATTTATTTTTTCAGTTCCAGTTTTATTTTTTTTTTTCCATTTCTTATTTTTATTTATAATAAATTGTGCTTTTTGGGAGGGGATTGTACAATGAATTGGAACCTATAGAAGAGTGGAAGTAAGCCAGAGTGTGACATAGCATGTTTTACAGAAGACTATACTCTTCCATTCTAAGATGAGTCGTTTGTTTTTATAGATGAATATTCTTCTAGCCTCATTTAGAAATTTGCATGTTAAATTTTTCATTATTTTTCAAATTTCTTTTGTTTCTTTACTTCGTGTTTAAGGAGAAGAAAACCTCTCTTAGAATAAGAAGATGGAAATAAATTGTTAGTCAAAAATATTTGATTTCTTACTTTCTATTTTCGCACTATTTTTTTAATTTTCATTCGTAAAGAGAATTTTTTTAATTTGAATTTTGAATTTTTTATTTCATATATTTTGTTTTCGTTTTTTTTAATTTCTGGTTTTTAATTGTTTTATTTTGTAAGTCTTACTTTTTACTTTCCATTTGTTTATTTTATTTTCAATTTATTTTTTCTTGTTTTCTATTTTTTTCATTATATGTTTTAAATTTTTTATTTTGATATAATTTTTTTTACAAAAATTTAATTCTGAATTGCCCTCTCGCAGGTTGATGGGATTGACGGTATTGTAAACATCATCAAGCCACAATATATTCAATAGAGTTATCTAAATATAAGGACCTTCGCTCTTTTTAGTTTTTATTTGCACCAAGTTCTACTACTAGAGGTTAATTAGTTCTCATGTTAATAATCCACCAAACATTATGACTACTGAGGATTTGATTTATATAAGAAGCCCGCTTCAAGATGTTGATTACAATACGCCTCGATAGTGGTGTGTCGAGGAGGCCGGGAGGGCTGATATGAGCCTTTTGTCTGTTCTATACCTTTCCTCTATTCACCAGCTCATAACCAACAATCAACCAGTAACAAATAGATAATTGAGAAAGGATGTGCTATGTGTGGTGATTGGCTATTCAAGTATTAGTAGTGTTTGAAGTACTAATGTATGTCTCATGTGATGATCATAACTTCAGCTGTATCTTGTACCTATCTAATCTATTACGTCTCTCATATATTGTCTTTTATTTCTTCTTTTCGAGTCCTATACTGCCATTCTACACCCGCCTTCAGCTGAATCAACAACGATGGTGATAGTGAACGTCTTAACACTCACACATTCTCAAATGCGGTCTCAGCGGGAACCTACAAAAATGCCATCGTGCACGCGATTACGAATCGGTCACGTCCGAAAGTCTATCCTTGATCCTAGAAGCCTAGGTCCATGCCTTCAGCTGGACCAATTAAGAAAATAAGCCCATACCTATTAGACAACACGTCCCATGGCGACATGACCGGGAACCCTATCGATATAAACGATCCCACTCTCTGCCAGAATTCGCGCACTGAAAATTTAATATCAAACTCACGGTTCGCGCAACCATTCAAGAACATACGTTACAAAATCACGTCAGCGCACAAACGTTAGAGCCCCTCGCGATTTTCCAAGCAACATACGAACTCGCAAACATGAATACACCCCGATGATAAGGTGAAAATCTCAGCACTCATAAACTTACCAACACGATCTCAAGTGTCAACCTACAAACTCCCGCGCTCGCGCCATCATGAATCGGGATCGTCCGGAAGTATCTATCCTCGGTACAAACAATCTAGGTCCTTGTTAATTATTAAAAAAATAATAAAATTGAAAAATAACTACCATATCCACTAGACAAAACGTTCCATGGCGACATGACCGGAAACTCTAGTGATATGGGGTAACTCTCTCCCTGTCAGCATGTGATCCGTACACCGAAAACTAAAGATCAGAATGACGGTCCGCGAATATATGAATCGCCGCAGGGTTTCAAAATCGAATTTATACATGCGAAGTCACATACACGCGACAAACACGTCAACATACGAACGCTTAAGCCCTTCGCGATCATCTACACACACCTATGCCCGCGATCGCGTAAACTTGATAACACTGCGGCAATTGTGTGAACGTTTTAGTACTTACGAAGTTACAAACGCGATCTCAAACGCCAACCCGCAAATGCGCGATCATGAATCGGTCACGTCCGGAAATCTTTAACCTTCATTCTAGCAATTTAAGTCTATACATTCAGTTGGACCAATCAAAAAAAAAAAAAAATAAAGCTCATATCCACTAGACCACGCGTTCTACGACGACATGATTGGGAACTCTAATGATATGGAAGAACCCACTTCCTTCTGGAATCTGAACCGTACACAAAAAATTAAGTATCAGATTCACGGTCCGCGCGCGATTATTCTAGAACACACGCGAATATGCGAAAGGCACACGGTTATGAAATAGAATTTATGCACGCGAAGTTACACGTTAGCACACGCGACATACAAACGCACACGCGATCGAGCACATTAACGTACAAATATTCGAGCCCTTCGCGATGATACACGCGATTCCGAGTCCCTACGCCCGCACATGCCTGAACCGTACAAAGAATATCACATTCAGAATCACGGCCCGCTACAATTGGCCTATTGCAGTGTTTTATTGGGCGACATTGCCTGTCTCGTCTGCAAATTGTAGTATGTGATTCTGACGGGGAGCCCTTCCGAGAACCTAGCTCTACAGCTCCAGTAGGACAACTCTCGAAAAAAAAAAAAAAAAAAAAAATTAATTCTGAATTGCTAATTTTATATCTCACTGTTTTGAATTTATATTTTTCAATCTTGTATTTTTCATTTATTTTTATTTTCTTTTATTTTTGACTTAATATTCTGTTTCGTCATTCATTATTTCATTATTTGTCATTTTCATATTTGATTTTTTGTTTTCTATTTTGAAATTCTTGTTTTATATTTTCATATTTCGGATTTTTATTTTTTCTCCTTGTTTTAAACTTTTTTAGCTTTTTAATGCTGCATTTCATATTATTTATTTCCAATATTTTTGCATTATTGTTAATTTTTTCTCTATGTTTCTATTTTTCATTTCTCATTTTCTTATAATTATATTTTTTTTAATTTTAATTTCCAATTTTCTATTTTTAACTGTTAATTTTACATTAGTAGGATTCCGTTTTTGGTAACAATAATTTTTTTCAGTTGCCAAAACTGGAACCGTGCCTAAAATGCTTTTATTTTTGATTTGTGACATCATAAATGTTACCAGAACATTAAGAATTCATGAAATGGAATGAAATGCTAAAAAAATTAGCAAATTTAATTGTATTCGCTATGCCTGCCCCCATACAGTACAGTAAATATGACTCATGTTAGGAAATAAAGTCAAAAGTGATATCAATTATTACAAAGAAAACCTGCATTGAGCATTTTTTTTAAAGGCTTACGATGTACAACAACAATGTTGCCAAAAACAAAAACCATTTGCTGTCGATAACATAACTTTTTTTGTTGCCAAAAGTGGAGCATGCCAAAAACGGAACGTGTTTAAAATGGAATCTTACTGTATTCTTTTTTTTTTTTAATTCTGTAGGGGAACCCGGGGCTACTTAAGCGAATTGCTCTTTTAGGTGAATAGATGTGAAAACAAATTCCGGTTGAAGGTCCTAGTTGTTAGTTTGAAACTTAAACTACATTTTAGTGCCATAAAAAGTTCATTTGCACCACTCAATGGCAGCGTTAGGCGACATCTTGCAATCCTCTACGTTTTTTCATCCTTTTACAATGTAGGGGCAATTCAGACCATTTTTTTCTAATTTTTTCACAATGGAATTATGTTTACCTATGAAATATTTATAAGAGACGCTCCTTAAGAAGCAAAAAAAATAATAAATTGCTTTACAAAAACTTAATCTGGTAAGTCACAGCTGTCGATTGGTGGCCCATGTATTTTCTTTGCTGTGGCGCGTGCAATGGTATGCGCAGCCGCAAGCCGCTGAACGGTGGTTGACGGAATAGGTGGTCCGAAAAGTCCCGTACGCTCATTTCGCACAAAAGTGGTGAGCGTCTCGAAAGTATCTGTGTTTTCACCCAAACAAAAATCATTCCATAAAATAGGAGCCTCAAGCTTTCCGAAACACTTGCCTTTTATTTTTTCCCATTTTATTTGTTGATTTAATCACGGTTTTTCCATTATGATGATTTTTGTTTTGAGAAAGCCAAAAAAACGAAACACGTTGTATTTCATTTCTACAAAGATCCAAGAATCAAATTCAGCTATTAAAATTAATGTCTCAGAATAGCGGTTCCACGAATATATACGATAGTCCGTAAGTCTTGCTATTTTCTGAGAAATTGGGGGGGTCTGAATTACCCCCACTGTTTTAATAGCCCCGGGTCCGCCTATGTATTATTTATAAATCTTTATATTTTTTTTCGTGATTCCTTAGGCCATTACAAATCTTTTTTAAAAATTATGTCCAAGTACAAATTTTTTTCTGAAGGGGGGGGGCAAACAAAAAATAAATATTTATTTTAATAAAAAAAATTTTTTTTCTTTTTGCATTTTCTTTCGATTGTTCTCATGGACGTTTCCGCAGGGTGATTTCGTATAGCGGGGTTGAGCTATTTGTTTTACTAGAAAAATTCAAGCAAACATTACTTAATCAATCAAAAGTTCACATAGGAAAGGGATGCTAAAGTTTTCGTTTTAAATAATTTTCCGAACAGTGCAATTTCTAAATTCCCAATAAGAGCTTGAAAGTTCTCTAAGAACTTAAAAAAACATTTAAGAGTACATTAAGGTATTAACTTTTGGTTGCTTGAATAGTTTTCGTTCCGTTGTGGCGGCACATGGACCGACTGTACACACAAGGCATGGAAATCGGTCAAAGGTGAACCTGCTTGATAACAATGTACAGAAACAGGATTGCAACATTTCACTTATGGACTTTTGGAAAACATTCTGAAATGAATCCAAAGGTAAAGTGTGCGTCAATGGAATTATTTATCTCAGATATGGTTTTCTCTGATATTTTTTCTATTGCGTATTTCATATACAGTAGCCTGGCGAACGTACATCCTGTGCATACTATACTTTTTCGAACTCTAGTGGAAACATCAGCTTTGGTTTATCGCTTGTGCTTGAAGACTTGTAGATTTGTTTGTTTGGTACATGATAGTAATTCGGCTCGGTTCCGTGTACATCTTCGAAATCTTTGCATTTTTCTCCATCTTGTTGCGCAGTAGGTAGCCATATCAGAGAAATTCATTTACGGATTTATGAAATGTATAGCAATCATCAGTTCATTTTTTGCCTTTTTCATATAAGGAAGACTGTGCAATCACTCTGAAACTCGACTTTTTAAGCTACACCCGGAGTGTCGAGTGTCATATACCACTAGATTCAGTTCGTCGATATCTGAAAATGTCGACTGCATCGAAGCGTTATATCGTGGGGAGGCTGATTCAGTCTTAAGACAAAATGATACATTAGAGCGGTTTAGCTCCGAACACATATCCGGCTAATCGCAGTGATGAACTTCCGTTAGCCATTTGGCTCTCATTTCTGTGAACCATTTAGTTCCTGTTTTCGCGAGCCACCTCAATTCCTCGTCGGAAGTTCTCCTGATACCGATGGCTTTTGCGCGAGTCATTTAGCTCCCAGTTTTGTCGCAATCTACTCGCATAGTATATAAATCCTACTCAAAGGGTCAACCAGTACTTGGCGAGGGCGGTTCGGCGATACTGGATGGAGCGTAGCTTCTAGTTCGCTGCTTCCAGTTCGTTGAAAACTCGACGACCCACCGCTGGTGCTTCACTCGACCTACTCGATCTTGTCCCTGACGGTGAAACTAGTCTGTTCACATGCTTCGGTCCAGCGATTTCCGCTGGTTCGTGGTGCCCAGTACACTGGCGCCTCAAGCAAAGCTGTGGTTACTCTCACAGCCTTCCCCTTAACATAATCGTCGTGACTTTAAAAGTTCAAGTCGATGATATATTTTCCGACCGCGCTGTCTTTCGGCTGCTAGTCATCACCAACTCTGTTTTATGATGGGCAATTGTCTCCGTGTCGAGTGTCTCCTCTTCTAGCGATTGTCCGATTACTTGGAACACCACATCATCCGTGAAGCCGAAAATCGTTATATCTCTGGGAAGCTTCAGCTTCAATACTCCATCGTACACTGCGCTCCACAGCGTCGAGTCGAGGAACGTCAGTTGTAGTTGTGATTCCCCCTTGTCTGTCTCGTAGATCAGTGTTCGGTACTGAAAGTAGCTCTATAATATCCTGCAGAGTTACTCGTGCTGTACAGCGAGTGGGCGATTGCTTCCCAGCTAGTACTATTGAAGCATTCTTCATGCCTAAGGGAACCACCACGCAAAAACGATATCCTTATCTCTGCTGTCTCCACAACTCCCACAACCGTTCGGGTGGATTTCACTGTAGACCTGCCTATAACGAAGCCGAATTATATGAGATGCCGTTCTCACGGTCCGCGTACTTCGTTAGCTTGTTCAGGATTACTCCTTCTCTCTAACATTACCAAGGGATATATTGACTACGCTGAAAGATTTCCATGTTGTCCCGGCATCGGAAGCAACATCAGCTTTTGTCGCTTCCAATTATCGGATCGTTTTGAACATATCCGGGCTCTCATGTATCGCTTCACTTTTATGGCTTTCGCCATCTCGATAATCTGTTTGTTGGTAAATCGATCTTCATCTTTGTGATCATCCTCCTCACTGTACGGCGAAAATAGATTCATGTTGTGGGGAAAACCTTTCGATGGTGACCTCCATCTTTTCCGGGCACCTTTCAGGTGGTGCAGCTGAGCCTTTTATTTTTGTTATGCCAACTTTGTAGGTCTTTCCTAAGGAAATTCGCGTTGGCTTTGTGGCAAGGCTTTCTTGTACAGCTTGACTGCTTTGTTGAGAGCGGTTCTTGCAGCTCGCTTCCCTCGAGCTTTCTGACTTCTTTTTAATTTTAAATATATTTTACACAGCTCAATGCGTTAGCACAACTGAGCTGTGGAGCGCACATTGGGGGTCATTTGGTCCGTCTTCTCTCGCGTTTTCGTTTACGTCCATGTCATCATCGGTACTGCATTCATCTTGCTCATCGTCGGATGTTCTTATTTGTTGTTTGTGCTTACGGGTCGCTATTGTAAATCCTTCTTCATCGGTATTAGATTCCTTATTGGTGGTGTTGGTTGTTGGTTTGGAAACATTTGCTGTAATCGTTGTTACTTCGATGTTGGTAATGGCAGATGGTTTAGTGGTACTGGGGCCGATCGTTGTTGAGCTGGTGTTTGTGAATGTCCGGTCTGCAGTCGTTGGTTTACCAACTGGTTGTGGTTTAACATACGATGATTGTATACCGGCTTTGGTCGTATCAGGTGGAATTTCTTTAGCAGTCTCTGCGCAAGGTTTCCTGTGGTGTAGCGGATGATCACAATATTGACAGGTAGGAATCTGTCCTGGGTACGTGACTAGTGTTCGTTGAGAATATTCAACATCATTAGGTGATTAGCATGTGAAAGTCAAGTAAGAGGGAATAGGTTTTGTCGGACGCATTCTCACCACACGAACTTCGTTGTGGAGTCTTGGGAAGAAGTTCCTCCAACTATCTTCCTTAACACTATTCACCTCTCCGTATTTTGACAGGATTGATAGCGAAGGAACTAGTACGTGGTGCCAGGTCATGTATCTTTATTTCAATACTGTCAACATCTATATACGTTGGAATACTGTATAAAATGTCATTACATTCGATGACGTGTTTCGTGTTGTTCTGGGAAGCGAATGATTCTGCTTGACTAATATTTTTTAACATGTTCAGTACCGCATGACGTAAATGGTGGAATTGCACCGCATAAAGTACCGCAAGCTACGTTGAACTTCAAGTTCACCTTCAACATTTGCTCCCCTTCATGAATTGATGGTATTACCGGATATTTCGTGTAGTCAACAGCAACCAGTGGTGCAAATTTTCATTTTCAAATGCCAACTTTCAGCTCAATCAAACCCAACCATGATGCAAATTCAAAGCCTCCCTTAATCATTCACTTTAAAGTTGGCGGGATTTTCATAACCGAAGCGTACGTCTTCATTTCAAATTGATGCTTTTTCATTCACCAACCAAAGTTGTCATCTGCTCTGTAGAGGCCAGTTTAGGTTAAATGTTGACAGGTTTAGCTTAAATGTTTTCAAGCTTACATGAACAGCAAGAAGTATGTTCAGAGTAGTTTTGCTTGAAAAACTTAGTCAATATCCCAGTACAGAGATATTCACAAGGTAAATGAAATCGAAAATGAAAGGAAAATGATTGAGCAGCTCGACTGTTTGAATGAATGATGTAAACGAATAACTGCGAATTGAACATAGTAGGGCATGATTTGAGATTTGTTCTTCCTTCAAGTTCAAAACAACCTGGTGAAAATTTGCAGCTCTGACAGCAACACAGTTTGCCCGCATCGTGATATACTTTTGCTTGGCATTGTCACTCATTGTTTGTTCACGTATCACACACTAGGTAGAAGGAATCAATTTTTGCCAAGCGTCGCGCGGGTAAATTTGATTACTTGCCCTGCTATTGCAGCGGAGCGATTTCTAGCTTCTGAACTGAGCGAGATGAGAAACCGAAGTGATCTCCGACTTCTTCTCCAAGCTCGGAGGCAACTTATACGTAGATCGATAATCGTCGTATTGCACCCGGCGACCGTTTCTCAGTTTCCCATCCCTTGGTATGGTCGCATTACACGCCTTTGTTAGTAGTGCCGTGAACTCGTTCGCATTTAGGTTGAAGAGGATACCCTCAAATTCAAGTTCTTCGACGGACACGTTCCTGTGAAAAATCGCTGTTTTCCATCTTCACTCGTTTATATATCTCCTACATATTCATATTCATGTGTAGTTCATAGTCCTGTTATCAATGCTGTGCCAAATCGCTTGGTGGTCGCTGTGGATATATCGCACGCTTTTCAGTCCATCTTTACGGTTACTCCAAGGATACAAAAATTAACATCGATAATGGATTCCCGGTTGTGCCGATGATACCATTATTTGTAAGATCTATATTTAGCTTTGCTAGAGCATTCTTGATCGCTGATGGCCAGACAAAGTTCTTTTGATTCCAGCGTCTATCTCGAAAATTTCGCATGTTTCTGGTTCTTGGAATATTTCAGAATTAAATCTCTTCGGCTTCTCGCAAAACGGCTTATTCGATTTTCACAAGCTTAGCCTTAAATGGAAGGTTTGGTAGCAGATTTTGATCTGATCAAGTTCATAAGAATCGCACATATGGCTGCGGAAATACGGTATGAATACTACGATCCCATATGAAATCTTTAAATGTCAAAAACCTTTCGGTAAAGCTCATGTATATAGAATATTGAACCACATATAAATCTCCAGGAGTCTGATTTGAATTCAGATTGTTTCCTTATCGAAATTATTTTCGAATGCAACGATCGATTATGTCTCGATCGACTGTTGAGTTTAATTTGGAATCGATTCAGAAGTCGGTCTGTATTAGCCTTTCCATGAGATGTTTGTTTGATAATACACAGATGGGTCCTTCCTTCCGCGCCCAGCAAACGTTTCATTTGATGTTGGACTGGATCGATGATCTCATTTAAACTTCACATTTACCCGAGAATGGTCAAAATAAAAATTACCATGGGATGGTAATTTCTAAAACTACCATAATAGTTTTCAGTTACGAAAAGCAAAACTCTATGGAAGCTATTTTTGTTCTATAAAACGTGACAATTTTTTGAATTTTGGTTATTTTAAAAAAAATTATTTGCCCCCTGATTTTTTTCAGCGATTTTGCAGGGGGGGTGACATAATTTTTAAAAAATATTTGTAATGGCCTTATTTTCATTTTGCATTTTTTTAGTTTTTATTATTTCATTATTGGTTATTTCGTTATTTCTGTTTTATTTTTATTTTCTCTCTTTAATTTTTTATTCCCGATTTAAAATTCTTAATTTTTCAGCTTTGTTTTTTTTTAATTTTCTAATGCATAATTATTTTTTTTTGTTATTCACTGATTACCCGATTTTATCAGCCCCCGATATCATCTACCTTTGATTTTGTCATCTTCATATGAAAATCCGTTTGATGGGCTCTAGCAGACGATCGAATAAATGCTTTCATGAGCATATTTTTCAAAAAAAAAACAATTTGATAAAAACACATTTTTCTACTAAATAATCGGGTTATGGGGCTAAAGAAGATAATTTTAACAGTTTCGGTTTTTAAAAAGCAAAAAATCAATATGTTCCGATTTTGTCAAAGTTCCTTTTTTGCGAGCCTAAAATTCCCCAAGGGGTTTATAAATCGGGCCTTTACTGTATTTAATTTTCTATATTCTATTTTTTACGATATACGAAAACAGTTGTTCTGTAAACAACCATTTAATCACACTTATTCTTGTTTACAACGAATGCGAGTTTCGTTCGAAAGCGATTCGAACGAATAGTAAGTCCGTTTGATTTTGCTGTCGTAAACGGAAATACAAACCATTTTCGAACGAATCTTGCATTCGCCGTAAACAAGAATAAGGGTGAATATCTTTTAATTTTTTTTTCGGTTTTTTTCTCCTAATTTTTAATTGTTTATTTTGCATCTTTAATTTTAATTTACTCAATTTTTTTATTATTTCTCCCATTTCAATTTTCATATTTTATTTGTCAGTTTGTATTTCTCATTTTAATTTTTTATTCATGTTTTTGACTTATTTTATTTATTTCTTTGCTTTTATTTTTTACACATAATTCATTTACTTTTTTTGAATCTTTGTTTTTCAATTTTTGATTTTGCTTGTCATGAATTTTTTGTTTCGTACTTGGTTTAATTTATTTGGTTTTTTTATTCCACTATTTTCTCTTTTCGACTTATTTTTAACATCGTTTTTTCCATCCTTAATTTTTTGTTTTGAATATTCGATTTTTCTTTAATAATCTATATGGCTTAAATCACTTCGGTATAGTAGGAAAGTTGCATGTAGAATCCTAACCAATCTTTGACATCTTCAGAAAGTTTCACACAGTAACTTTCTAACATATTACTCTGTTTGAAGTTGATGCGCGAAATGTGCCAACATCAGTTTCCCCGACGGAGTATACCTCCAAGACTCAATAATTGCACAACTCCTCCAACACTCCGACTGTAAATATTTTCCTTTCACAGTTTACCCATGTACCACCACCCAACGGACCCCACTCGAAAAATGGTACCCCATTCACCGAAAAAAAAAATCCTCCGCATCATCGCCGTTGAAATTGAACGATGATTGCAATTGCATTGGTTCGTCGTCTCGTTCATCAGAAACGCACTTCCAAACAGAGCCAGTCGTCACACAAGCAGCATCTAGGCGTCTCAAACACCACCCACCAACCTAGCGGTTGGATTTTTGTTGATCCCACCAACGGATCTCCACTCTTGGACGGACTTCAAAGACTATTCCCGCCTCTGCGAGGGTCGAACCATGGCGAATCGACGACGACGATGGTGACGCCGGCCTGTTCCAAGATGCAGAAAATGAAAGGTGGCAACATTTTTCTGTGTGTAAGGGCAGCTGTTTCTTTCTTGTTAAACTAACAGGAAAATGCGAAGGTGAAATATAAGAACACAATTTGTTCTGATTGCAAGCTCCGTTTCGAGTAATTGGATAAATGTTCCCACCTTTCCATCCCCACAGCTATGACCGGTTCAAAGTGAATATGTTTATTAGAGTTGAATAGAGAGATAAATATATTGTTATTAGTTTCGTATGCAAATCGGAGGCGATATTTTTTTCCTGATTAAAAATTGTGCGATGGAGGCAGACCGGTATCTCAATTCTTCGAGCTACCCGAGGCGATAATGGATGGTAGGAAGCGCCGGTGATCATATGGGGACAGATAATTGCTTTTTGTCCATATGGTCCGATGTCCGGCTAACCGAGCTTCCTCTATTTTCCGTGACTCCCCAATCAGAAGCTAACCAAAGCAGCCGGCGGATAATTGGCGTCCTCAACTAGCCAACTAATTGCACTCGTTTAGCACACCCGCAGTCCCTCTAATTCAATCCACGCCAAAAATTGGTTGAATGCGACACCAGCAATTAAAATTGACGTTCGAAAACGGTGACGACGGAGGATCCCGAATTTAACTTTGGTCAACAATCTACACCGTCGTCGTCGTCGTCGACGTCGAAAGAAAATGGAACGAGTTAAACGGGTGAAAACGGTAACTGCTAATTAGGCAATCTGTTGCGCAGCAATTGCAACCGGAAAACCAGGGAAGCTGCGATGGGAATAGACAGACATACTCATTAATTCCTTCATTTGTTACCCGTTTTCGGTGAGCATTAGGTTTCGGGTGTTCCATTTTGTAGCGAATGTCCTTCCGTCGCTGTTAGGATGCGCTTCAATGATCGGCGACGTTTCACTTGCACGCGTGGGAATGCACCGTCAGGGTTGAAGAATTTGTCAGTTTTATGTGTTTTTTCTAATTATTTAGAAAATTTGTCCGCGAAATTAGCTACTATGAGGGAAAATGCTTCCCTCAGGGTAGTCATCAATCCCCATTGATATTCATTGTATTCTTCACTGACTATGAAAGCATTCGATGTCAAGGTTCTAACCCGCCCGATTAGTACAACCCTGCCCAGCTCCCCATATTTCCACCAGAACAAATAGCATAGTTACGGAACGATACCGTTCACAAAATCGCATTCCGTCAAAACACCTCTTTCTTCTCCGCCCCGAACAGTATACCGACAGGATGACGATTACGCTGATAGAGTCGTCTAATCGTCGAAAACGATCGCAGCAATCCTGATGCACCGGTCCCACACACACACACACAACACCGTAGCCAAGAGACAGCATTCACCAGAGTCACCAGGCATGCTGAGATCACACACAAATCGCCCCCGTCGTCGTCACTCACACTCTCCGTACAGCATCAGTTCAGGGATGCACAGAGAGCAGCATTTGCTAACAAAACCCGAAAATTAATATGAATTTAAAAGCATCGTCCGGGTCCTTTCACGAAAACCGAAATCTGACCAGGGAGAACGATGAAGCTCCCTTCAATCGAGGAAAAGTGAGTGTGTGTATGTATGGGCTAAGCTCCTAACCGTTTAACCCGTGTGTATCGTCTAGTTCTAGCTCTAGCGCTCCTGTGCCTGAATCAGACAAGGTTGGCCATGAGTGCCGAGCACGTGCAGCAAACAAATTTTCGGCATTCACGTGTAATCGCTTTTGTGTGGTGCTGGCTGGGTGGTGACCGGATGGGGATCCAAATCTCCTAAATCGCTGCTATCGTTCGGAACGAGTCTGGTTCGTAGCTTCGTTAGCAGATGCGGATTGTGAAAGGTAAATTGACTGTGGAAAAGCTTTTCCTTGGTACGGATCTGGTTCCGGCATCCGAAAAAGCTATCCAAAACCTGGCTGTCCGTTGGTCCAGTTGGGAAAGGTTGAATCTGTTGGTCGCCGCCGCATGGATCCACCACAGAACACAAAGCACCACTAGCTCGGATTGCCATGTGACTTCCGTTTTCCCTACGCCGACTGTTGTCAGGTAGGTAGGTAAAGGTGGAAGTGGACAACCTGTTGCATGTCGTTAAAATTAGCCGAAAGTATGTTTGGATGGTTGCGAATGAGGGGGGTGTCGAGTCGTGCCTTTATTGCCATAATGAAAATTTGTGTTTTAGTGGGTTCATAAATAGCAATGCGGCAAGCAGCGTCCCCGCATTTAACCAACTTCGCGGATGGAGTGCTCAAACTCGTGTCGTTTGGCAGCCACGGACGGACACCGACCGACACCAACAAGACACCTATCGAGGCTAATTTCTGTCAAACTGATGAGATAGGGCTAGCTGGTAGAGCGAGCGAGAGAGAGAACTGCGAAACAGAAACATCAGCTAGCGAACGAGGAACCGGTTGATAGCATCTTTCATCCATTAATGGAAAATTTGTCTTGAATGAGTGGTGCGGTTAATAGTAGATGGAGAAGGAGGAAGAGGAGAAGCTACTGGAAAACAAGTACCTATATGTTTGTCCTCGGGAGACTTGGGAGGAAAAAATCAGCAAGTTGCGCAGAAGTCGTCTTGTTACGGATTATATATAATTTGATCGATCTCTGCCGCAGTAAGGGGCTGGTTGATCTATTATTAAATTGCACTCTTTTTATCTGACATCAATGCCATTGGGTTTAATATGCCCCTTAATGCTTAGCTAGCATCCGGTTTGGAATAGTTCGGATTTCTCCGTAGATCCACGAATATTGACCCTTCGACGGATGCGAGTTTCGGGTTTTCAATAAACCACATCGATCATCTACAGGTTGAGTTTTGGAAGATTGAAAACGGTAGAGGCTTTTCGAAACGTGCAATTTACTGCAGAAGATTTTAAAATTTTTTAATGTTAATTTTTTGTGAATTTTTCGGTTTTTACGGTAAAAAAAATCATCCGAACAGAATAGAACGAAAACCTTTTTCTCTTGAAAAAGGGTATAATAAGTAGCCGAAACGTCGGGCAGTATACAACAGACGTTCTTATCATTTTGACCGTAAAAACCGAAAATATACAAAAATGTTTCCGGTTCTTCTCCAAATTCCAAAAATTCCAAATCTATTTCAACTAATTTTAAAAGATTTGCCCAAATATGTTAGAAAAATACTGAGCGTAGTAAAATATTTCAAGCATTTCTGAAACATTTCAGGCGATCTCCAGATATTTTTGAACGATTTCGAAATTTTTCAAAAGATTTCGAAATTTATGAAAGATTTTAACACTGTTCATATTTTTAAATATTTTAAGAATTTTAAACGCTTTTATTCCGAAAAACGTCGAACAATTTTAGAATATTCCTAAAATTTAAAGAATCTTCAGACGTAAAAATCGTTTCACCAAGGCCCAAAATATTCCAGAAGCTTTCTGGAAACATTTTTCCCGTTAGGGCCCTTTTTTATCCAAAAACGGCCATTTTTGCCCGAAAAGGTATTTTTTGCCCGAAAGGTCCTTTTTCCCGAAATGACAATTTTTTGCCAGAAATGACCATTTTTTTGTCCGAGCGGGCCAATTTTGTCCGAAAGGGCCCATTTTGTTCGAAATGCAGGTGTGCGCCGCTGTGCCTTTGATTTCAGGTAAAAATGAAAGACGCGGCGGCGCATCGGCTCACACCTCTAGTACGGAAGGGGCATTTATGTCCGAAAGGGCCATTTTTGCCCGAAAGAGGCATTTGAGCCCGGAAAGTCCATTACTGTATAAGTTATTTTTGTCCGAAAGGGCCATTTTTGTCCGAAAGGACCTTTTTTGTTCGAAAGGGGTCACTTATGTCCGACAGTGCCATTTTTGTCCGAAAAAAAACATATTTGCCCGAAACGGCCACTTTTGCCCGAAAAGGCCATTTTATCCCAAAAAGATCATTTTTCCCGAAAGGGCTATTTTTGCCCGTAAGGATTATTTTGGCCCGCAAGGACCATTTTTGTAGGAAAGGGCTATTTTTGGTCGAAAGGGACATTTTTGCCTGACAGTGATCTTCGCACGAAAGGGCCATTTTGCCCGAAATGGTCATTTTTGCCTAAAAAGGCCATTTTACCCCGAAAGGGTTATTTTGCCGGAATGGGTCATTTTTGCCCGAAAGGGTAATTTTCACCCGAAAGGGCCATTTTTTCGAAAAATTCGAAATTTAAAACATTTCAGAGTATTTGTCTTATTCAGTATTTGCCCGAAAAGGCATTTTTTGCCCGAAATGGCCTTTTTTGCCCGAAAGAGCCATTTTTGTCCGAAAGGGCCATTTTTTTTTCTCTAAAAGAAACTTTTTTGTCTGAAAAGGCCTTTTTGACCAAAAGGGCCTTTTTTGATCGGAAGAGCCCTTTACGTCCGATGGAGTCATTTATGTTCGAAAGGGTCATTTTTGTCCGAACAGGGCATTTTTGGCCGAAAAGGAAATTTTTACCCGAAAGAGACATTTTTGTCTGAAGGACCATTTTTGCTCGAAAGGGCCATTTGTGTCCAAGTTATCTTTACCATCTCTCGAAGGGGCCATTTTTGCCCAAAAGTTAATTTTCGCCTAAAAGGGTCTTTTTTGTCCGAAAGGGCTTTTATGTCCAAAAGGACCTTTTTTGTCCGAAAGGGCTTTTTTGTCCAAAAGGACCTTTTTTGTCCAAAAGGACCTTTTTTGTTTGAAAGGGCCCTTTATGTCCAAAAGGATCCTTTTTTGCTCGAAAGCGCCATTTTTGCCAGAGATATTTTTGGCTGGAAGTCATTTTGCCCGAAAGGGACCTTTTGTCCGCAAGAGCCACTTTTGTCAGAAAGGGCTATTTTTGCGCGAAAGTGACATTTTACCCGTAAGGTCGATTTTTGTCTGAAAGGGCCAAGTGCAATAACGTCTCAAAGGGCCATTTTTGTCTGAATGGGTCATTTTTACCCGAATGCGACAGTATTGCCCAAAAGGGAAATTTCAGCACGAAAGGGTCATTTCAGCCCGAAAGGGACATTTTTCAGAAATGGAACATTTTTACCTGAAGGACCATTTTAGCTCTCAAGTGACATTTTGTCCGAAAGGAGAATTTTAACCCGAAAGAGACATGTCATTTTCGTCCGAAAAAAAAACATTTTTGATAGAAAGCGCAATTTTTACCAGAACAAGCCATTTTTACCCGGAATAGACATTTTTGCCCGAAAGAGTCGTTTTTATTCGAAAGAGTCGTTTTTGTCCGAAAGTGTTATTTTTGTCCGAAAAG